>NC_088098.1:15789445-16097767 GCF_036370855.1 Dromaius novaehollandiae | reverse complement strand
GTGGTTTTGGAACGGTTTGACATTGTGCTACTTTTGTTTTTAAGATGATACTTAAGATTTTTCATATGAAATGTGTGAATAGTTTGCTTTAAATCTTCAAGTTTTTCACAGAAAAAAATATATTTTCAATAACTTATTTACCTGTGACTAGTGAAATAGCAATACTTTTGCTTAAGCTCTCCTTGCCATCTATAGTGAGCCACATGGATGATGAAAAAGAGCATATTGCTTTATCAGTCTCCTTTTGCTGTCAGTCAATACACAGCTGAAAATGAAGTAAATGTTTTCTTAAACTCTGACTTGCTGACTGAGAAGCAGCCCTCAGCACGCTCTGATGACATTAAACTCCGTTTGAATATTGCTCAGTCAACAGAATTTCTCAAAGCACTTCAAAAATACATTATCAAGTAGTATTTTGGGCTCCATTAAGGAAAAAGAAATGTGGTTTTCTTTCAGTATGGGAAGTGATATTCACAGGTGTATTTCCAAAATTGACTCTATTTTCCTTTTTAAGGAATGCAGTTTGTTTTAAAAGCCAGGCACACAGTGATGGAAATAGAGGAAAATTACAGCCATTTAGCGCAGAGAGGAAACGTGTGCACCAGCTTTAACTCAACATGAAAATTAAATCCAAACTGCTACAAACTAGGTCTGCGTTTTAATGTTGATTGTTCGCGTGCCCTCAATACAAATTATTCACACTAATGTACTGCATTAGCCAAGCCTGTCACTTCTACGATTATTATTTTTTGTTGTTGTTGCCATTTTGTAGATGCCAGTTCATTTTGTGTCCATTGTGGGAATTTAGGTAAGCTGCTTTAGTTGTAAGAAAGTTCTGAGCATAACATTTAAGGCTGCTGCAGAAGTTTCATGGATCATTAACAATTTGCTAATATTGTTTTAGCTTGCAAATTAGTGCAGCTTAGTGACTAAGGAAAGGTTCCATAGCTGTCATCAATCAGACTAAAATTCTTCATGCATGAGATGAAAAACGATTTCTAGCCTTTGAGGCTCAGACAGCAATTACTGTAACCAAAAAAAAAAAAAAAAAGAGAGAGAGAGAGAGAGAGAAAGGATAAAAAAAGAAAAGTGGGGGGAAGAGTGAAGGAGGGAAAGAAAGCATTCCTATGTAAAATGCTATTAGCAATTCTATTAAGTTTATTTCTTGTTGCACTAGAAAAGAACCAAAGCATGCTGTGTAACCATTCCTGAGCTTTCTCCTATACTAATGTGACAAACTTCAGAAGAAAAGAAGAAAATCTTTCCTTGGAACTGACAAAAGATTGGTGAATAAAACAAGAAGAAAAAAGGAGGGGGGGGGGATTTAGAAATATATTTGCTTCAGCCATCCTCCCAATCCTTTTGTATTTGCTCTTCTTGAACATTTCAAGTGATTGAGTTTTATTCACATGGATGCTCACAGAAAGTAAATCCTTAGCTTCCACGCTCTAGTACTCACAGATAGCAAATTTTAAACACGATGTAGACACATTTTCATGGAAAAGGAAAATATCAGGCTTCTCAGCTCCAGAGGCCTAATGCAGCACGGTTAGGAAGCAGTTTCTTGGGACCTCTCAACATCTAAGTGAAAGTTCTGTTATAGCTGAATTTTTTTGGAGCAACTAGCAGTTTTAATCCACTGTGTGAGTATGCAGCTCAAAGCAGAGTTTGCTTATCCGTCTTCCTAGCACAGCAGAGGGCAAGGACATATGCATTTTTGCTAGGCACAAACTTCTATCATCTGACTTGCACGTTGGCATGCAATCAGTGGTAGTCCAGTGCCTTCAGCTTCACTGACATCAGCAAAGAAGTATAGTTCTTATCAGGTTATTTTTATTTTTTAACTCTGACTCCACAATATTTTTCCCTGTATCCATCACCTTCATATTCATTCATTTACTCTTTCTTCATATTGCTTTCCCCACTTCCCATCTCCTTGTAGCCTTTTCTTCTTTCATACCTTCACAAATCTTCCCGTGAAATCTTCCCCTTTCATTCTCCCCTCCTCTCCCACCATTGGTATCTGTCTTGATCTCATCTACCTCATTGTAACTGTAGAGTCCTCTCTTTCAAATTATTTCAGTTCTTTATAGAAGCTCATAAACTCTATTCATTATTTACAAGCAGCTTTAAATAAACAGAGGAAATATGATCTGAAGTGACCATGATATCATTCTGCTTCTGTATTTTGTCATCTCCAAACTACCCACCACTGTTTGTATCACTCACTGACTGTACTGTTTTTTTCTTGACAAATAGAAATGTCTGCGGAAAAGGCAAATGTGACTGTAAAGCAGCTATTGCTGTTTTCACCAGTGTTTAGCTTCAATCCTCAGTACCTCTGGTAGAGGGGTGGGACATTAATCTGAGGACAGGCATGATTTACATCTTCATAGTGCAGCCACGTTTGTACAGTTCTGTCAAGGCCACTGGAAAGAAAGGACTAAATTTTCACATTTATTCTTGAGAATCTGCCTTGAGGATCTAAGCCCATGTTCTTTATGTTTGTGAGCGGGCTTTAAGTGTCAGAAATATCCAGAAGAGTCCATACACAATCCATAATGCAGTATTAGAAATCAAGATCATGCATAATGACTGAAAACATTTTTAAATAGTTATGCATTAATTTACTTAATAAGATAGTAACTGGACTTATCAGACAGAAAGAGTTAATTAACTGTCATCATAACTATGCCTTTAGATGGTGGGGTTTTGTTTTAAAAACATATTTTACAATGGTAAAAAAAAAAAAAAAAAAAAAACCACCTCCCAGCTCAGACCTCAAATTCAGCCTAACTTAATAGGAAAGAAGTGATCTTCTCATTGAATAGTGACATCCAAGCACAGTTATCTGTATTACATCTATGTCAAATAACACCAGTTAAGATGTAAGGAATGGAATCTTATATTTTTCTTAAGGAAATTTATACCAAAGACTAGTCCTGGCTCACTTGATGGTACATAAGTATATGATAATCAGGCTGTTGTGTCACAATTTGCAGATATGACAGTTAGATCTTCTTCTTGGTACCAAAAAATTTCTGTACCAGGAAATTTAGTGAGACTGTTATTTGAAATTATGGCTCTTGTTTTAATCCCCTCTTTTTTTAAGTTTCTCTAAAGAGTGATTTTGGAATTTGAGAATAATGTACAAAAATTCTAGCACTCATTAAGTGTCTTCTTTTTAGGATCGATATATAAAATAATGTTTCAATGAAGATTGAAGTTGTTTTTTGATATTAAAGCTGTCATTTTGAATTGAAGATATCCATATGTAGAAGTACCTGTGAAGTCAGGTGATCATATTTTAACACTCCACCTTTATTGTAGTGAGATATCTACAGGATAAACAAGAGTCTAAATACATTAACTATGTGATCCAAGACAAGGACTAAAATCTTATTTAATCATATTTTATGTTTCTGTATGCCTTAAACTTCATTGATAACATATTTTCTGGGTATGTTATATGTTAATCTTACTTCTGGTAACATTAGCCATATGTATATTCCTAATTATGACATATATAATCAAATTATCTAGGAGAAAAGTTATTACAGTTAGATTTATTTTATACCCCCACTGCATCTGAACAACATAATGCAGTCCATCAATCAAAAAAATTAATCATTTATTTCTGTGTCTTTCCATTTATAAGAACATTTTTCATCAGCTTCACAAAATGAATTATGAGCCCTATTTCAAACTTCACTTTTCTTTACAAGTTCATTTAGGAACATTAGAGTCTTAAAGTTAAAAGGACAGAGAGAAAGCAAGCAATTCTCTTTTAGTATTTCTCAAAAGAGTGCCTTTTATTTGTTGTATTTATTACCATAACAGATTTTGGGTTATACATTAACAATAACAATGACATGGTATATATTCCAGGATAAAAATTTATTCTGTAGTTAACATATCTAGTATTGGGTGTCCACCTTTGCTCTGACTAGATGAATAACCTATAGTCATTCCTCTAGTATGAGAAAGAATATAAAATCCTTCAAATATATTACAGATTTCCTAGTTAATATTTTATAAATTGGTTAGTCAAACATTTTATTCAACAAGTGTTGAAGAAGACATCTTGTGATACCAGTAGATGTCTTCTTACTTTATCTCCGGGTTGTACATTTTGGCTTTCTGTATTGTCACAGAGAGTATTTATTTTTCCTTTTATGTGTTTAATTAGTTAAAAAGACTCCATTCATGTACAAAGTATTACACAGCTCTAAACCTCTAGGGTAGCAGCCCATGGTGAGCACCAAAGAATTAAAAACACCTCCATTTACAATAAGTTAACTTGTTCCGATTCTGCGCAAAATGGAAACCAAATAGAAAAGTAATGTTTCTCATATGTTATCTCCTTACTTGGAAAACAGTCAAGGAAGAGTCTCATGAAGCAGGCTAAATAAACTGTCTAGTATTTAGCTGGAACAGAAGATTCATAGATATTTTCTAAGTATTTTTTCAGTATATTTAGGTGTGCTATAGAAGTATAATAATAAAATTAATTAAAAGTGGTATAAAGATAAAAATGATTGGCTTTCATAGAAATATAAGGACAAAGACAATATTTTCTAAGATGAATTTGTGGAATAAAATAAAAAGTCACCAGTTTATAAAACAACTCTTTTGATTTTTTACTATTAAAATCAATGGAAAAATCTGCCTGTCCTCTTCGCTGCATGAATTAGGCATAAGCATCAATAGCCTTAATGTATCATTCAAAACGCTGATCTAGTCATCAGTGTCTCATGGCCTTAAGGCAAGGAAATCTCTGCCATCACACCCTGTCTAGAAACTCTTCTGCGTTTTTGACTACGCTAGAACTTAAATCTTTCCACTTTCAACTGTTGAGAGGCAAAAGGCAAACACCAAATGAAATCTCAATATAAAACCTATATTTTTACAATTAAAAAAAAGTATTTTAAGTGACTCAAATCATCCCAAGCTCACTATGATCTCTGCAGTCGAGTAAGAACAATATCCATAAGATCAGATTTACTTAAAAACAATTCACTAAAACAGTACACTTATGTCAGAAGAACACTGCCAACTGTAGAGGGCTTGAAAAACAAATCTTAGGAGTAAGAAGATCATTATTGACCCAGAAAAGAGAGAAGTTACTGACAAGTGAGGCAATTGAATGTATATATGCTAGCAAATTACAGACTGCTGGGATGGGAGTGTTTACAAGACTTGAGAAATCAGACTAGCTTAAAACTAAACTCTACTAAATTCATTTATTGACAACAAACTTCATACTAACAGTTAGCTCTTACACAAAATATACCGCATGCTTACACTTGCACTGCATATACAAATCCATTAGTTTTCAGCAACTAGATCTGAATTAGCTATGAGTGTACAGTACCATAGAGCAGATGCTGTATGGTTATTGCTGATGGATACAGTCCCTGAAGGTGCTTTGTCATTGACCCTGAGGTGAGCAAACTTGAGAGCTCTTTGATGAGAGAAGCGGGAATTGATGTAGGCTTGTCTTTGTTTTCTGTTTTTCCTCTTCACGCTTGATTGTTTTGATGTTATTTTCAACCCCTCACAAAAACAGGACCTCATCTGCTCCCAATACTATATTTGGAAGGATGTCCTCCTACACATCCTTGTGCTTATCTTGTTCTTTACCTTCAACCTTTTATCACTTGTGTGTCTTCTACATGCAACTACACATGTTTTTGTTTGCTCCTTTTGGGGCCACATTGCTCAGGTACCAATGTAAAATGTATATACATTGTGACTAGCAACTCCATCACAGTGTTACCAGATACTTGCATACTGTTTTTGCTCACACTATGTTAGTACTATTTTTGCATGCTTGTGTTTGTAGGCAAACTAGTATTAATATATATTGCAAATAAATGAATATTAATTTTATCCAGACAGATATGTATTTAATTCATAGGTATCACAGGCCTCTGCTTTGGCAACAAAAGGAGAGAAAAAATAATATGTATTTTCCAGTCTGTTATTCCTTCTTTTCTATATAACTGCACTAAGAGACTTCCTTGCTTCACTGTGAGAGGAGTCATTTATGAAAATGTGTACCCTTACTTGAATAGGCTTTTATTCCTAATCTTAGTAACTTTTCCATTCAAATGATACATATCTCTGTCCATTGCTTGGATAACTTCATGAAGATTGCCTACAAGACAAGTACCCAGGTCTCAAAGGAAAAGTACAAAACAATAATGAATGTCTGGAATCCTTCACCCAGTTAGTGGTCCCATTAGAGTAGTACAGAAAGGCTTTTCTCAGAAATGGATCTTATGTGGAAATTTAGTCAAAATAACACCACTGAAGAGCGATGATGCAGCCCAAACCTGACAGAAGTCAGCGGAAGTACAGAAGACAAATAAAAAAGAAAAACAAACACAGTCATCATCATCAGTTAATTTAATACTGACCAATACGCTGTGATGTCTCCAAATGCTAAGATACTGTGAATTATGTATGTGACCTGAATTCCACAGAACCACAAAGATTTTAACCCCAAATGACTCCTTATGAGGCAGGTCTGGATGAGAAAGCCAACTTCAGTTTCAGCCTTAAAGGTTAGCTTACTTTCTTACCTTATCTCTACAATTAAATTATTACCTTATCTCTACAATTAAACTAAATTTTATTTCCAGCCTGCATTTTTGTAGCAATTCTGAAGTAAAAGCAAGCCAAGCATCAAAGAGTTAATTTTGGATGAACATTTAGGCCACTGAAAGTCTATGTTATGCTAAAGGCTATTTGTAACCATTAATTATTTCAGCTAATTTGATTGCTGCTATATATATATTTTTTGTTTGTTTTCTAAACTCTTAACCTGATACACAATGTCAGCTTTATAGACCTGTGTGTAAGGTGATTGTACCTAGCTAGAGCTAGAGCCATGAACAAAATGATTTTCATATCTAATAAACATATTTTACAATAAAGAATAAAACTAGTTTCAGATATTGTGTTCTTCACTGGGATGAAAGCTGGACTTTTAAAACCTTCAAAAATAATGAGGGGGAAAAAAAAAGATCTGGGCTGTCTTGGGTAATTTTGTATAGTGAAAGACAGTTTTAAGTCCTCAACTTGATATTTGCTCAGACTCTAAGCCCAGCCACAAGGTAAAATAGTCTCATTTAGTCTCCACTTTGGAGCTGCATGACTGTATGTAAATAGATAAACAGTAATTGTATTAGCCAGGTTTCCCATACTCTACATGAGGACAGTATTATTTAACTCTGGCATTGGTCTTGCATTGACCAAATAAATATTTTATTGTACACACAAAGAAATTGTCTTCAGGATGAAATACTGAGAAAAGAGATTCTTGGTGTATCTTGACACACAGCTGGAATCAGGATAATAACCTGTGAGGAATGTACACTGTGGTCACCAGATGGTTCTGCAGTCAGGACTCTCTTGGCTAATTGTCTTATACCCTTCAGTTTTGACTAAATCTTTGTTATAGATGTGCAGAATCATTTGTTAAAGAAAATTCAGTCTATATTGGTGTGTTCCTACTGAAAAGCTCAGAACTGTCTTTTTCTCTGATGGAAAAAAAAATAATTTATTGGAAATTTTCTGATGACCTCTATTTATATAACGAGAGGAATAAACACAATGCATCATAGAATAAAAATACTGATTTAAGGCTAACCCTAACTCCCCAAATTTTCCTAAATTTGGTGGCTCAAAAGGAAAAGTTCTGTAACATCAGATATGTATTCCCTTAAACTAGGCAAACATGACTTATATGAAGGTCTGTTTCTTTTGCTTCCCAGGAAACACAAGAGAGAAGGATGATGTAACAAAGATCTCCCAGAGGTGGAGTTGTATCTGGCAAAGTTTGCTGGCTATTCTGATGTGTAAGAGACTTCAGTATGCAATGTAGGTCAATTCTGCGTCAATACCAAGATCAGAAAAAAGAAAGCAAGTACACCATTTCATACTCAGTCTTAAATTAAACTGTGTTCTGCAAAACCATTGATCCAGCAAATGAGCTTTCTACTGCCAGGACAATTGTAGGTTGCTCCACAAGTGAAGGGGTGCCAGGAACAACAAGTCAGGCAGGGCAGTGACCCCACCAACAAGGGACACTGCCCCACAGCACTCACACAAGAAGAGCAGAGGGTTTAGGGACAGTGACCAGTGTCAGCCAAGAGCCCTGTAATTGCCAGCCACCTCTGTAGTGACAAGGCAGGTCTGGGATGAGGCCAGGAAGTCAGGTCAGCGAGGCCAGGTCAGCATCAGCACGGTACGAGGCCGGGCAGAGGCACAGCTGCAACATAATTCACACAAGGACCAACGGCAACAGCCTGAACTTAAATTCACCTCCCAAGCAAAGGGGACAGAGGCCCCATATGAAACTCCCCACAGCTTCTTCTCACAGCCTAGCTGTTTTCACAGCAGTCTGATCCCAGGGTACACAGATGCTCCAAAAGAGAGCTGACCTTGAACAAAGGGAGCCAAACCCCAAGGAGGTAGGAGAAGAGGTTGCAGACCCTGTTAGTGCGCTCAGGATCCTGATAGCTACATCGGTCCAATTTTTTGTCCAGTCAAAAGGAGTTTAAATGCTGTTGGAGTTTAGAGCCTTGGCCTTTGGACAGGACAGGTCATCTCACTGAAGCAGATGCCTCAAGACTTCCAGCAGTTTTTCTTTTAATTTGGCTGAGGATCACTGTTATACAGCCATTTCAATCTTGGCAGGTACTCAGTTTAGAAGGCATAAAAAAAAAATAGGAAAAAGAAAAAGCAATCAGCCTAACAAAACCAACTAAAAGTTTTCTTTTTCTTTTTCTTTTTCTTTTTTTCAATTCTAAAGGATGTCACTTTAACTTGTTTCTCAAATAGGAAGCTGTTGGGCAGGAATAGAAAGAAGCTGATGTAAGAGTTCCATTTATCTAATTGATTTTGCATCTCTTAGCCAGAAGAAAGCACACTTCCAACTGTTTCAGTAGTACTTTCAAGATACTGTAATGCATTTAAACTGTTTCAATGAAATTTGATTATAGCCACTTGTTTAACAGTTCTACCAAGTTGTATTCTCTTTACCTCCAAAGCTTGTAAACAAAGTGCATGACAAAAGTTAATAAAAAAATCTTAGCTGTATTGATACAGTGAAGAATTTTTTTCTCTTATGGATATGTAGATATTAAAGTGTGGTATAGGAAACCTCTTGATTGTCATATTCCTTCACCACTTGAATGAGAAATCCTTTTAAGCTGAAGTTTAGGAAAGAAGGTTTTTTAAGCTGTGAGAGTTGGGAAGCAGCCACATAATTCTATAGCACAAATAAGAATGCCTCCCCTAAATGTATACTGGTTCATGTGGGGTCTGACCCACATAAGATGTCAGACTACTTTTCATTTGAGAAAAGGTTTCCTTTTTTTCTTTCTGCTAGGTTGACTTGGACACTATGATGTTTTGCTCCCTCCTTATCATAGTCCAGAGATCTTGTCTGTAGTTCAGATTGTAAAACCCACTCCATGTAGGTTTCTACCTTTATGTTACTGAGCTCGAACACTAGTATCATGCATCTCAAATCTGCATATTGTAAAAGTTATCTGTAGTATGTATTAAATCCATTCAGACAAGAGGTAATGCACTAGTGTTTCTTCCCCTCCACAGTAAATTGCAGACAAGTCTACTGAAGTCTTTTAAAAACATAACTGATTAAACATAGCCAAAGCATTTCAAATAATATATCCCTAAAAAGCAGAGTCCACAACACTGTTGCAGAGCAGTCCTTCAATTACTGTGAAATTGTGATTTCTAGTTGTGGTTAATGATGTGGAAAGAGGATATGATGAGGTCTAATGTCAGACCACTACCAGGTGCTACAAATTATGGAAGGAAGAGTTACCTACTTTGAGTAATTTATTGCCAGATAATACCCAATCTTCTTCAACAATATTCCTAACAGCCTCATTTTTAGTTGCAACACCTACTATGATAAGGAATAAAGCCATGGAAGTCAATAGAGTTGAATTAACACTAATCAAAGTAAATAGAAAGAAACACTTTTTCTTTTTCTTTTTTTTTTTTTTACTTTAGAACAAAGCACAGCGAACATAGGTCAAACTATAATAAACGTGGTTTGGAGAGCTATATTTATTCTTTTTTTTTCCCGTTTTTTTTACCTTCTTCAGTTAAGAGGTATGAAAACTATTTAGACAGAAGTTAAGTCTAAGTTAACTTTTTATAGAGTAAATCCAGAATCATAATGTTATATTAGTGAACTAAAGACAATAAAGCAACCCCTAATTTCCTACTACCATAATCACATCTGCAAAAGCAGATTAGGATCATTTTGCTTTTGCAAAACAGATGCAAATGAGATAGCTGCAGAAGGAACCACGCACTGGAGAATCAGACCTACAACACACTGAAGAGATCTTCAGTAACTGCCCAACATTACAGAATACCATCAAGGAAGGAAACTGCCATTTACACACTATTAGGGACTTGGTCCTGCATTTAAAGCAGACTAAAACACATCATTTGTGATAAAACTTATCATATATAAAATGAATCTTTATTCTCTTGCAGGTTTCTAACTACTTAGGAGACCATTTATCATTAGAAGTAGTTGCAGGTATTTAGCCTTTTAAGTTTCTCCCTAATAAGTTAAATCCCTCCTTATTAACATCATCAGTTTGAAGTGTTTCTCTTTAATTTGCAGATGATTTGGCTTTATGCTTAGTTTTATATTCAGTGATGTAGCTGTAAGCTTGAAGGCTATGTTAAGTATTTTTAGAATGAACTTCTCATGCTTCCAGGTTCTGGCACCCTGAGAAAATTGACTACATCAGATGCTTTGCCACACCTATTTTGAGATCTTTTCTAGTACAAATCAGCAGTAACAATAGCAGCCAGCTCTATCTGACATATCTCCTTTCCGTGTTCTAAAAGAGCCCCTCATTTTTGACAGTTTACTTGTTTTACTGTGAAAGATCCACTACTTACAAGTTTGGGACTGAGGATTTGTATTAGATACCACCAAAGAAAGAAAGACTTGGCACTCTCTTTTGTTGTCTCAAATTACCATACAAAACAAGTGGCAGCAGGTAGCATGAATTTATCTGTGCTGTAACCCAAGGTGTCTGCACCTTGAGGTCCCCAGTTACCCCTGGCTGCTCTGCTCCCTCTTGGGATGGTGGGACGGGCCCTGGCGGCGAGGCCCGGCCCTGCCACCGCCAGCAGCCCCCGCCGACACTGGTCCTCAGGGAGCCCTTGGCCCCACGCTGTCCTGACACATGGTTCATTTCACAGCAAGCTTTAGCTTCGTATACTTTGTATGCTTCATAGCTTTTGTGCTTCAAGTGTTTGAAGCCAGGTGAGATAAATCCCACCTGGTACATCACAGTTTAGATAGCATCTAACTCTCAGTTATTACCTCGTACTTCTCCAACCATAGATGTATGTCAGGTGGAAGCCTTACGTTTAGATTTGTTATGATCACAGGGAGAAGCCACAGTCCTGCAGCATATATTTGATGTGAGTGCTTTCTTAAGAGAGAAGAAAACAGTTTTATCTTGAAAATTCAAAATCTCCTTTGGCAAATTGCCCACAAGACATTTTTGTTTGTTTATTTTGTTTTGTTCTGTTTTGTTTTTTCCCTTCTATACCTTCCCTCACTGTTTGCCTAGATCGTTCAAACCTGACTCTATCCTAATTCTGAACATCACACCTCAAGGATCCCTGAACCTAAGCAACAAAATCTCATTTGAGTCAGAGCAAAGAAAGTATGTCGCCTGAATGTGAGACTCTGAGTTGCATTTGAAGTGCTGGCAGTAAGGGTAAAATCATATGAATCATTTTGCTTTCAAATGAAGGGCTTTCAGACTGAGACTGTGCAAACCTCTGCCCTGTCACTCCTCTGACTGGACGTGTGGTTTAATTAACTGCACCAGAAAATAATTCCTAATCTATTTAAGGGAAACCAAAATTAATCTTGCTGAAATGGATACAATACTTGTACATGAGATCTTACCTTACTGCAATGGTTTACTTTAATCACAGCTAAATAAAAACTGATGCAACTTCCTTATCTACACAACTATAAGTGAATGTAATTGGAAAATGCATTCAAATTCATGAACTGAAGCTTCTGAAGCTGACTAGTCATTTCATACCAACATTTATTAATTTCAAAGAAAAAATGTTTCCAAATTGATTAGACTGTTTTGAAATTGTTAGTCAACAAGCCTAGAACCCTGTGGTGTTATTGTGACAGCCACTTTAAAGCCAAGGAAAGATTTATTTGCTATATGCTTGAAAAGGTCAGAGAGAAAAGTACTTACACAAGGACAATGCACACAGTTTTATATAAACACAACAAGGTAGTACGTTCAAATATTTGCTGAAATAGAAATAACTCTTGCCTGTCATTTTTTAAATGACCTTCCGATTAAAAGAGCATACTAAAGTATTTGTGATGAATTTGAAGAGGCAGTAATTCAGGTTTTCACATAGACCAGTGAGACTGGGCTTGTTTCACTCAGATTGGTTTGTTAAATATTTTATAGATCAGTTTTCTGCTTCTATTGAATTAGAGTGTAATCATCACATAATATTTTATTTACTGCCGAGGAACATGTCAAGAAGCTTTTTATATTTGATTATTTTTTTCTCGGGTAGTTAATTTATGCATCAGCATAACTTGGTTACTGTACCTGTCTTCAAGAGCAATTTTAGTTGATGTGATCTGACAGAATTGTTATGATGAATCAACAAACCTGGCAATCTGAAGAAAATATTCCTTAATGCTGGCTAGCAGAAGGTATCATTCATTTCTTGTCTTTCATAGGATAAAAATACCTGTTTCTGAATTTTTTCCTGGTAATAATACACAAAAGCTTTTTAATACAGAAATTATTTTCACCATATTATGATATATACGCATCCGTGTATTAAATACCTATGCCAATGTTGTAATTCATATTTCTGGTTGTTCTGTACTTTGGTCATGCAACTACATACAGACCTGTCTGAATAGACTAGTTCAGCCAGATAGCTCTGCAAGGCCTGTTGAGCTGATGTTTTTGAGATGCACTCACTCACTTATTAGCTGGACACAATGCAATGATTTGATTAGCATTACATCTATCCTGTTCTGCCTTTCTATCTGAATATCCAGGTATTCACAGACCAGGTAAGTCTAAGCCAATTGGACCCCTAGACCTGTGCAAAGCAACATTGCCGTACTCACCTCTTTGATATTAAGGTAGTACCAGAGTCCACAAATCGTTCAGAACAATGTCTAGACAACTTTGGCCAATAATCTGTCTGAAGTACAATCCATAGAGCTGACAGCTGTAACTCTTCACAAACCATGCATTAGATCCTGCAAGTCATAAGAATGTCTAATGAATGATAAAAGTGATTTTTTTAACTAATACATTTGGTTTCTTTTCCCTTTTTCTTCTGAGTATGCCATGTCCATTGTTTGACTTTCTGCCATAATGAGAGCTATAAATTTAACTGAAAAATAAAAAATAAAATCCTCACCAAAAAAAAAAAAAAAGAAAAAGAATATGTACAGGAAGTGAATTTTTAAAGGGAAAAAGACACATAACCAAACTTAAAATAAAATCATGAAAATTGATGTACTCATACTTGTGTTAATCCAGAAACCATCCAAATCCAATTACCACATAAACTAATATTTAGGAAAAACCAGAGGTGTGCTGAAAACTTGGAAATTAGATTTTTAATGGCATTATTTTAGTAATTTTTTTATAGCTTTGCAGCTTTTGTACATTTCTAGTTTTAAATATTTTAATGCACTGAATCTCAAGACAGTAAGGTTTAGAAACCATTTGATTTTTAAGGATGTCAGTCAGATTTTAAAATCTGTCTAGGAAGAAGATAGTATTATATATTTTCTAAGCAATTTTGCATATCCTAGCCATAATTCTCCTCTGCCTCTCTTCGTGTGCTGGTAATATTTGTGTAAAATCAGTGAAGAGTGGGAATATAAAGTAGTCATTTGTATACAATTTATATTTTGTCCAACTGTACCAGCATCCTAATTTTCAAGTCAAGAGATATCAAGATCCTATGCTAAGTTTAAGACAATCATTTTCCTTGTCTGTGGATCTCCAATGATTATGAAGAAATTGTTTGCTTATATGTGGGTCTCATCAATACAACAGACTATTCTGCACTTGAAGTCGTATGAAGAGCATGGTGTTTGTGTTCAGGAAATGTGGCTGCAAAAGTACTGAACATATTCTTTCAATAGAATTTGAAAATATTTCATTACTAAAAGCAAATTAAATAAAGTTGTTCCAATTCTGGCAATAGTTTACCTTCAAGCATATAGGTCACACTGCCATATAAAATTGATATTTTAATCCGTGTAAAACATTCAAAAATTTTTGAACTTCGGGTATGTCTACATAATCTTTTACAAGCTTCTTCCTACACTGTTAATTTACAGCCTCTTTCTGTCCACAATCCAACCCAATCAGAGAAGAGCCACCTCCAAAATGGGAGCCAGCATTAATTGTCACACTGGGGTCTTTACCCTCCCATTCCACCCTCCAGCTTTCATCCCACTACTATGAACCTGGGCAACAGCTTCAGTGGCAGCAGCAACTGGCTAGACTCAATTATACTTTCCTGAGTTTGACCCACATGTGCAATTTCAGTCCACCCTTAGCATGTGAAGCAGTGCTGTGGGGAGATGTTCTTCTGGCACACGTCCTGCAGTTCCAGTGAGAGATGGTTGTTAAGAGGGAACTAGGATGGCATCATCTGCTGGATGGCTGTGTGGACATATCCTAGCAGATTATAACCTTTGAGTGTTTACTATAGCCCTGTATTTCTTTTATGTGACAAGAACCATAGATGAAATTACGTTTCCAGTAATACTAAGGGGATTTTTTTCATTAACTTTGATTTCATTAACTTACAATGCCTCCTATCTTTCTAGAAGTCAGTCTGCATACATTTGCTTTAAGTTGTATATTATCTTTTCCTCTTGGCCAAGAAAAAGACTTCTACAAGGGTGTTCAATGCCCTTGTATGCTCTACATTATGTTTAGTAATTGTAACAACACAGGTCAAGATTGTGTCTGTGAGAGAAAATGATCTTCTTCAGCTGGCCTTCAGTTCTCTTTGTTTCAGACAAGGGTTAAAGAGGGAGTTTTCTCCTTTCTCTAAGCAGACAAAGGAGGGGATGGGGATATTTATAGAGGAGGACTATTTCCTGGTTTTCTATAGGGCATGTCTTATTCCAGTGTACCCAGGCACCTGACACTGTGCTTAATAGTTAGTTTCTTTGGGTATTGCTGACTGCTCTATTACAAAAATTTGAACTTCCATCTATTGCGGGAAAGGTAAAAACTATCACCCTTCGCAGACGAGAGAAGATTTTTCTCTACATGCTCAAAGGAATATTAGTCATATCTGGTCAAAATAATAATAATAATAATAATAATAATAATAATTTCAAGGGAAGGTGATAATTGGAACAAGATGGTTGGTCTCAGGTTGGTGCGAGTCTCTGTCGCATGCAGATGGAGTCCATGGTTTCTCAGAACAGGTGTTGGCTTGTCAACCATTTCAAATAATATCATTCCCTCCAAAGGCTTATAAGGGATCCTTATAAGAACTGTTCTACTTTCCCCTGCTAGTTCAAATGAAATCCACCCAGCTTTTGTGAAGGTCTCATTTTACTTTGTGGAAGTGAACAGAAATAAATTCCATTTTCACCCTTCGCTGGGAGCAGACATATATGTTTCATTAGGTTTGAAAACAACAATCAGAAGTGACTCATCCATTTCTAGCTCATAAAACTTCTGCGGAGGATTTCTGCACTTGGAAACATACTACCAGCCTTTCTAATACATTTCTGCATAGGAAAGGAACAGGAATGAATGTATCAGTTAGCATGAGTTAGACCCAGTTAGCATAGCCTGTTAACCTTAACTGACTTTTTGCTATAGAAGAAGTAGAGAAAATGCGATTAACTACCTAGACAACAGAATAGTTTTGGTGTGCTCAAGAAAATACGTATCCAAATGATGCAAACGTGTCCATATGTGTTCAGAACAAGCACATTGTTAACACCAATAACAGCGACAGCAAATCAAAAAATGATGGCAAATTGAAAAGAGTCATCACCAATGAAATATGTTACCCCCAAGAATGTTGAGGGTAACCAAAATAGCTGAAAGACTCCAGGGTGGGGGACCCTGCTCCAGGATCCAGGACCATCTCTACAACCTCTGGAAACCCAAGGAGCAGAAAAAACAAACAGGGGACCTCATGGCCCTGTCCCAGGATTACTTCCAGTACCATGCACTGACCTGCCCAGCTTCTCTCTGGGACTGCATCACCTCTCCCAGGGAACAGGGAGTTCATGTGATTTGTAAAATTGCATATATCTGTGATTAAAATATTTTGGTAACCAAATCCATTTAGCCTCCGCATTGTTATTTGGTCTTAAACTGTGACAATGCCTATCCATTGCTCTCTTGAAACAATGTTTTCCAATAAAACATCTGCTTCCCAAATAGAAATGTGAAAGTTTGCATTATTAAACAACTTGCTTAATAATGTAATGAAATCACCTCATACAATGTTAAGAAAGGCAGGCAAAATGCCCCATTAAATACTTTTCTAACAAAAACCTGTGAGTATTTAAAGAACTACTCACTTTTACACATAAATTCAGCCTGAGTTACAATGAAGTGAACAAATAATGCTACACACTTAGTGAAGCATCTTTTCAACTCATTTGAGGATACTTTTGCATGTTCCTTTGGGGCTCTATTTCCCCTAGGGACACCGCATGACTTTTTCATTATTTCATTCTCTACTTCTGTGCATGTGTATTATGAGACCTACCTTCTGTGACCTAGCAATGTGGCTGTGGATGACATCTAGTCATCTGAAATATCATGGGGCCAGATATAGAGCAGGTTTAAACCAGCATAGCTTTTGAAGTCAGCTGACTGATATACATGTGCATTTACATAAGATGTACCTTCTGTCATCTGATGGGTGCATTTTCTTTGATAACTGCAGAATCCATTTCAGATGAGTATACATTTCATCCAAACATATCATTACTATGGATAAAAGTGATAGTTAATGAGACTGCTCTGTCACTAAGGGCATTCTCCAAACAGATAAAATATATTGGATCATGAATAATAATAATAAAAACACACAGAAACCAAAACAAAGCCAGGACACCACTGTATGTCAAGATTTTGCATTCTTAAAGGGTATGCCTGGGAGGAAATGGAGCTTTCTTAGTTCTGATATTTGATTTCCTACGTGAACCCCATTTTCTTTCTCCCATCTTTGTATTACTATAGATGGAAGCAATATATAAAGATTTTTTTTCCTTTTCAAAATTCTTGGTTTTCAGTCATTTCAAGACCCTTACTGCTAGTTCTAAGGCTAAGTAAAACTAATTAGAAAGTTTTTTGCTCTACATTTGATATGTTAAGCAGCTTCAACAGAAGGATGCTTTTTTTTTTTTTTTTTTAAGATTAAGTGGAGGAAAAGAGTTTCATTTTCTACAAGCATATTGCTAAAGAAATGAATTAGGCTGTGATGAAATTTAAGGCTATATTAGAAAAATAGCTTTTCTGTACTGTGAGTTCATAATCAGCTAATTAGATGTCAATGAACAAATTCCTAAAGATTTGAAATCTTCATTTTCATCCTCTAGAAAAGTTTCTGTCTGGAAACAAACGTTTCAGGAAACCATAAATAAGAGTTCCTGAAAATCCAGATGAGAAAAGAATTGGTTCATCAATATTTAAGAACAGCAGAGGTCAAAAGATTGTATATCAGATCAAATGTGTCCTGAAAGAGAATGTGTGATTTTATTTTTTGAGACCTTTTGTAGTCTGTGCTAAACATACACAGTTCTGATTTTTTTCTACATGTTAACTGGAGAAAAACTAGTCAAGTAAAAACAGTCTAAAAAAACAAAGCTATGCATGTGAAGAGCATGAAAGTTTGCTTTGGACTGATAAAGCTTTTGTAATGTACCACAGTAATAATTCTTACATTTGACTTGAGCTGATTTTTGATAAAATATATGTCTGTGTTTGAAATGTATTACATCAGTAAAAGTCAAATGAAGGCAACCTCAAAAGTTGATGTGAAAGGTCAGAGAGGAAACAAGGAAAAAATGATGAAATGAATGGGATATGTATTTATCTATCAATGAAAAAAGACCTTGTCAGTAGAGATTAAATAAAGACTGAAATTCCATATGGAAAAAGAAAGGTTATGAAAAACCTAGAAAAGCAAAAGCAGAAATTCTCAAAATTCAGACCTGTAAATAACCTTGGCACTTTTTCAATGAGACATGATCGGCTACAAAGAAAGAAAGAAAGAAAGAAAGAAAGAAAAGAGGACTTGAAAAGAGAAAAAAAGATGTAGAAAAAATAGACATAAGGTGAGAGAAAAGGAAAAAGAGAAATGGGGAAGTAATGGGCTAAAGACACAGACAAGACGCTTTCCTTGGAATATTCTTAATGACTGTAGGCTATAAGATACCTTGTCATGAAAAAAAGCCAACAACAGTTAATTCTACAGTAGTAAGAGGTGAGTTTAATCAGTGGAGGAAGAAAGGTGGATTAAAAGTGTTAAAACAGTGAAACAGTTAATTACAGACACAAAAGCTTGTGTTTTAGCACTCCAGAAGAGTAACAAGCTTTATGCTTTGTCACAATACTAGATTTCATGGTGAGGATAGGAATTAATAATAGTAGAATGACTATATAAATACCTTTATCGCTAGACTGCTTTAACATTTATTTTGTTTAAGTTAAAAAACCTAACTCACTGCAGATTCACAAAATCAAGAAAAGGAAGAATGATAGTATCTAAAGTCAGGAGTGTGCCTTTTGAAAATATTCTTTAAAATATGATCTAAAATATGATTATGGACTAGATTCTATGATGGCATATTCATCATACATCTGAACTGATTATTCACACACAAATAGATTTAGTTAGGATAGGGACTCTTATGGACACTTTAATCATTTGCTCCATGAATTGAAAAGGGGCATGCATTTGATTTACTGTCATCTGAGTGGGTGATAAAGATCAGCTAGTTGATAAATGTTGCAAATGAATTTGCTGATCGAAGCTATCCTTTCATTTGTTTTGCGCAATAATTAAAGATTAATTAAATCAGACATGCTTCTAATAAGAGACTCTTACCTGCAGTTCCCTTCATCCAACTGGAAAATACAAACAGACTAAGATGAAAATTCTTCAAAGAATGAGGGCTTGGTTAAATAGAAAAGGGAATGTTTGTACTGTTCAGTAGCTACTGATGCAAATAATAACATTTATATGTATAACATTTACGCTCTGCCTATTTAGAACAATAATTAGTGTGGACCTGCTATTGATAACATTCAAAAATGAGCATGTAATCAATACAAAACTCGTAAAGCACTTTAAAAAAAAAAGGAAATGAATTATTTGCTTGACAGATGTAAGCACAGACTTTAAACTGAACAAATTCTAAATCTGCTAATGGTGCAGAACAAGAGCTTTTCTGATTAGTGAATAGAAAATGGTTATTTATTAAAGGCGGCATTTTGAAATCTTCTTATCATGTTTTTTTCTGGTTCACACATTTCCCAGATATATTGAAAAACAGTCAGGAATGCACATTCGTTTGTCATGATCAATGCTCTAAATTCAGCCTCAAACAAATTACACTCATATAATGGCTAACTAAGTCTGCTCAAATATATGACTCCATATTTAGGAGCTTTCAATTAGTAGGTCTTTTCTGTGTGTTGGACACTGTTGGCTGTAGCATCTCTAACATACCCGTATGTTCTTTGTTTTGCTGTGCCAAAGGTGCAGGTTCACCGCTGCAGCACGTCGGTGGCAGAGTTCAATTTCTTAGCTAGTGCTTTAAATTATCATGTTATAAAGTGCAAAATTAAGGTAACAAAATGAAAAATAAGATAAATTTGATAAATTTGATAAATTTGATTTTTTAAGTTAATTTTAAAATTTGTTAGGTAAATTTGAAAGATCATATCAGTTTTTCAATATGATTTGGAAAATGTATTGAAAATATTAATAGTTTAAAAACAGTTATTTCAGGGACTTTTCAGGAAGATGCAGGATAAAAATCAACCTTGAATTCAGTAATATAGAATGTAGGAGAGATATGGACAAATCTATGAAAAGTAGATGCCATCTAAGGGAGATACATTTCACAAAGCTTATGCACTTAAAAGTTAGCTGTCCATTCTTACTTTCTTCTGCGGGAAATGGAGGGAAACAGTATTTATCTTCCACAAATATCAGACAGCAGCTTTCAGATGGAGTGAACTGCGTCTATAGGTGCCTGTCAGTGTGAGAGGGAACATAGTTAATAAGAAACCTAACCTTTTGATGGTTAAAATTATGTTGTATGATTTCAATCCTAATGGTTTTGCTGAAAACAGCAAGTGATGAGGAAGAGGAACATATTTTGTTATAAGACTGATATAGATGAAAGGCAAACTTGTATAGAGCACTGAAATGTACTTTCATATGAAGACAGAAGGGACTATGTAAACTTTCTTACTTTTTTTTTGTTGTATTTAATTTTTAAGAGCATCTGTTGATCGACAACGTACCTAGTTACAACTCTCAGCTGCCATTAACTATTGATTTTGTTCTGTAACAGTATCCTTCTCTTTAAGCAAAAAGAAAGCTACTAAATTAAATATTTACACAGATTACAAGCAATACAGCAGTTCTGATTGATTTTAATAATTAGAACACTAATCTCATGATAATTCTGTTTATTCATGAATTATGATAATCATGGGTATCTAAAATAGCTTTTAATTACCTTTGAATTAAAAATAATCACAAGCTTTCCCAGGGTACCTTTCTAGTTTTAAATTCCTTGGGTCATTTCATGTTTCCACAAGCCAGCAGAGAATTGAAGGAATAAAGGAGGAACATCTTCCAAGTTGGAGCATTGCAAATGGACAGTTATCTTTGCAAAAATGTTAGCATACAGAGTAGACTGGTCAGGGAAACTGTCAACCTTTTTAAAATCATAGCTGGCATTCTCCCAGAATAGTCATACTGACATATGTCAAGAGTTGGATCAGAGCTGTACTTTGTTACAGGCACACAGTGTGGAGCAATGCAAGCTGCCAGCAGCTTTCCTTAACCTTCTGCATCCTGAAAATTTTAGTCATGCTATGACTGCCTGCTATGCAGCTGTATTTATCTATATAAAGGCAGCCAGATTTGGCCCTTTATGAGTTTGGCTGAAAAATGTGACATAAACTAGAAAGACAAGAAGAACAAATAAAATATAAAAACTATTAGGAAAAGCATTTCTAACTATGGCTGAAATGTCCTCTCTTTAAAGTGTGAACAATAATTGTAATTACACACAGTAAATTTTGGCCAACATTAAACATCACATCATATCTTCTGCAGCCACAAATCAGAATAATTTCAGAAATCTCATTGGAGCTGTGATAATTTTCACAAGATGAGGATCTGCCTTGGAACAAAATCAGGATTAGAACTCAAAGAGTTTTCATCTCCAGCCGTGTGTTTCAGTTGCTCTTCCAGACAAACCATTTCTGATAGCTTCAGAAGTAGGCCATCTACAATATTATTGACAAAGACTGAACAGTACTATATTTGAAATAAATGTATAGAATGAAACAGCTGCCCCTGTGCCACCAGAAAAGACATTACCAAATTACATTGGTAATTTACCTTAATGGAAAATTTACCTCATGGCTTTCATATTCTGTCAATTGACTTGGTATTGTTCTGATATTAGGATGCCCTTGATACAGAAATTCATGCTTCAAACGTTCGTCTTTGGAGAACAAGCAAAAGAAGAGAACTGGATTCAAGGTCAAACTAGATAAACTCTGCATTAAAACTGAGAAAAGAGTGCAAGCTGCTTCTCAAATTGATCTTGTGTCTCTCTTCATTTTATACCTGCAAGTATTTGCATAAACACTCCCTGATTTTGAAAATCTGTGCTCGAAAACTTTGACTTAGTCCCCTCATTTTATATAGTCTTTTTTGCCCTCTATCTAATTATCTCTCTCAATCTCTCTAAGGCTGATGGGACTCATTTGGCAAAAGCATTTCCTTCCACCACTTTACTGAATTGTTTGGTTATAAACCATTGCTTTCACTTTTGTGTTGGATAGTTGGGTTCGATAATGTTTTAACCTCTCCCATATTCCTGCATTCTCTTTGACGTCTGCTTAAATTTTTTGAAGTTGTACCACTCTAGCCTGTGGTATATTTTTATAATACTAACTTCAGAATTTTAACGTTACCTTCAAATAATTTCAAATAATCGGAACTAATTGGAATCAATCAATATTTAAATAGTTTATATATAAAATTCCAGTACTGGAAATCAAAGTAATACATAATAAGAAAAAAGATAAATTAACAAGACATACAAGCAAAAAACTTTGAAAAAAATTGAAATTAGAGTTCTTTTGTAACTTTAGTTCTAAGAGATTTGTTCTGAAGCTTTGAAAATATCTTTCAATTTTTAATCAAAGTTGGGATGTGAGACAATGATGTAGCATCTCATAAATTCTGTCAGTTTTACTGACATCTCAAGAGATTATTGTTTTGAGATTATTGCTGTTTACCTACCTCCCACGACTGTCACATCTCTGTGTCATAGTAACTGATAATTCAAAGACATCACAAATCTCTCAAAGAACTTTATATTATTGAAGTGTGGAAAGTTTATATGCTTTCAAAATACAAAGGTCATTTTGCTTGTATTTCATCCAATTTGTTAGATTCAGCAGATCAATTCCAGTTATATTTAAAAGCCCAGTGCTTCTCCTAAAACTTTGAATGGTGTTGCCTTTCCATGGCAGCAGGATTTAGATGTTAATCTCCAGCTATGTTGTAGTTTGAAGTGAACTTCCTAAAAGTTGCATCCATTGACTATGTAAAAAAGAGGCATTGAAGCTGCAGTGACAAAATGGAATTAATTAACAAAAGATTAATTTATTCAGCTTTTCTTTAATTATTCAGCACTTAAAATATACATGAAAATTTTCTTCTCCTCACTAGAAAACAGTCACTCATTGTCTGAGTTTTATCTTTACAATATTTCTTTAATTAGAGAGATCTTGATTATCAAAATTTAGCTTATTAAAACATCTTTCACAGTCTTCAAATTCTGTATGGAATGGCTTAACAGAAAGATGGCCTAGAAGACCTTCGAAGTCCTCCTCTTAACAGGCTGCTGTTCTTCAATTAATTGAAGTCAAAAGAGGAAGAAATAAACTGTTAAATGGCTTTTCTATATCAAATAATTTGAACTGTTAGACTGTTAAAACATTCATTGAATTAATACTACATTTTTTGCTCCATCTATGTGTGTTCCTTTTTTCCAATACTGAGATTTGGAGTGTAGCAGTGCTTCTACAGGTAATACTTTCTGACTACTTGACTACTATCTCTCCTGGTAAGGTAAAAGAATTCATATGTGGCATTCTTTTACTTTCTGTCAATAATTTTATGTCTGACACACCTTAAGTTCTTTTGTTAACACTAGATGGCACAACGCCTACTCTTAGGAATGACACTAGACCTTTACCATCAGTAGCTAGAGATACTTCTGGAGTCCTAAAGATGAAGTGTTTGCAGAAGGATTTCAATATCAAGAATAAAACAGTACCATTTCTTTGTAATGCTAAGAAGCTACTTCCTTTCCCCTAAGTAGAAGATATCCAGGGGAGCTAGTTAAGCCAACAGGGAACAAACAAACAGACAAAAAGTCCAACCCCTCTGTGCTCATGTTTGGGAGTAGTTTGACCATCCTACAAGCAGAGTAACTTCTTTTCCATCCATGGCTCTAACAGGAAGAGTAAGTTTGGCTTTCTGGTCCTTGATTTAGGTTAAGTAAATGATATGACCATAAGCATTTTGTCATCCAACCTAGTCCACTACTTTAAGCAGCTTACTCTCTCTGTTATACCCATAAAACAAGAAAGAAGTCAACTATGGTAAAAGAGCATGTTGCAAAAGGGGCATAAGTTAAAATAATAAAAAAGGATACCATAAAAGGTATAAACAAGTTTCTCCAGTAAACATTGTATTTTTTTCCTGGAAAACCAAAAAAAAAAAAAAAAAAAAAAAGGCTTAAGGAAAGCTCCCAATGTTTTTGCACAGTACTAGTGATAGAAATACATTAACACATCTTAAAGATTGGTTCAGCTTTGCTGATTCATAAAGTTTGTTCACGATGCCTTAACATAATTATTGGGCTAATTATTTTATGCTGAGTATTTTGCTCTATCATTTGGCCTGTTAAGGACAATTTTCATGCTGAAATTTATCCCATTCAAATGACTGATTTACGAATTTCACATTTATTCAATAGAGGTTAGAATTATAGACCATATTTATTTATTTAGATAATCTGGGTGCAGTTGAAAAATAATTTCCATACCTCCTCCATAATACCAAATGGGCACCATCATCAGATACTAATAGCTGCTAGCCATTACTCACTTAAAATGTGATCCAATGCAAAAATGTTAATTAGGAGAAAGACAACTAATTTTGGCTGCAGTAGGCATTGGATCAGGTCCATGGAAAGTATTTTATCTAGTGACCTAGGAGTGAAGTACTCTTCTTTCCATTAGGTTTTAATATAAATGAATCCAAAATAAGCCAGGAACAGATTAATGGGATTGATAGTAGGGGAGCAGATGTAATAAAAAGGAAAAAGAAAAAAAAAAAGGGATCCCCAAAAGAGACTTATAAGTGCGATTCAGAAACAGAGTAAAAACTTCATAGAGAACATCTCAGAAATACGGACATCAAAACTTATTCATAAAAAATAAAGGCTGTTTGAGAAGAAATAATAATACAATAAAGATTATAGCTGATCTCATTTTTGTAAGGAAAATTTTCTTTATAAATAAATAAGGAAGGCTGTCATTTTTTGACACATGAAATGTTATTTCCAATGTACATTTTTGGCTGTAAACATTCATCTTAGGTTTCTTTTGCCACTTAATGCTTCTTAATGCTTACTACCAGCTTGTGGGTTTGCTAATACTTTTTTTAGTAAAATTGCACTAACGAAGTAAAAATTTAATTGAATTTGAAGTATTACATTGTATTTCTACTCAGAGAAGAAATTAAACAGATATAAACCAAATAAATAAACTAAACTAAACTTGTTTTGCTGGAGTGGGTAGGAAGCAAACAGAAAACAATGTCTGTCCATGGACTCTAAGCAAGCCATACTAGCTTCTTCTGAGCTAGAGAGCTATTAGTACTTGTTTGGAATATTTGCAAAACTCATGCAGGCTTTCCCTAATTCAAAACTATTTTTATTAGACTGAGGTAGAAAAAGCAAACTCTGATTATATAAATGTATAGTACTCAGGACAACAGACCTGAAAACCTAACTGTTGTGTAAGAGTACATATATTTACATATACATATATTGACTGAGGTTTAATGAATAATGAGAAGAAATAGTACATTTTTCCACCAAATTAGGAAATCATATTGAAAGATAGTTCCTCAGTATCCTAAGATTGGAACTTCTGTTTTGGAAGCCAGAAATGTCTAGTAGAAACAGTAGGAAGTCAATCAGATGCTAAATTAAATAAATGAACCTGAAAGAGCACTCTTAGGGCATTAAGCTTGAATTCCGAGCTGTCCGAAGGTCTGAGTTCTAAAGGTAGGGCTGTGACAAGGCAAAACATAGTGTTCAGACACACAGACAGACAGCAGCCCCTGCCTTAAGGTAGACACCTGGGTTGAGGTAATAAAACAAAGGTTCAAGATACAAATGTCCTCTAACTGGATACTATTCCCAGACAAGTGAAAGACAGAAAGGCGATTGTGAGTAGCCAAGATTTACAAAGGTAAAATCCATGCTTAACCAATCCGACAGCCTTCTATGATGAGATGACTGGGTTGGTGGAGGAGGGAAGAGCAGCGGATGTTGTTTACCTTGACTTTAATAAGGCTTTTGACATTGTCTCCTATAACATCCTCATAGAAAAGCTGGTGAAGTGCAGGCTGAATAAATGGTCAGAAAGCTGGACTGAAAACTGGCTGAACTGTCAGGCTAATAGGGTTGTGATCAGCATCAGTAAGTCCGTTGGTCTCCAGTCATGGAGAGCAATAACTAGCAGCGTCCCGCAGGGCTCAATACTGGGTCCGATACTATTGAGCATCGTCATTAATGGTCTGGATGATGGGACAAAATGCACCCTCAGCAAATTCACTGATGACACAAAACTGGGAGTATACACCTGAGGGCTGTGCTGCCATTCAGAGGGACCTCATGGGAGAAATGGGCAGAGAGGAACCTCATAAAGTTTAACAAAAAGAAGTGCAAAGTCCTGCACTTGGTGTCGGGGAATAATCCCATGCACCAGTTTAGGCTGGGGGGCCAACCAGCTGAAAAGCAGCTTTGCAGAGAATGACCTGGAGACCCTGGTGGGCAAGTTGGGCATGAGCCAGCAATGTGCCCTTGCAGCAAAGAAGGCCAATGGTACTGTTATCAGGTCGAGGGAGACAATCCTTCCCTTCTGTCAGCACCACTGAGGCCACACCTGGAGTGATGTGTCCAGTACTGAGCTCCCCATTACAAGAAAGACATGGAGCTACAGGAGCAAGTACAGCGCAGAGTCACTAGGTAGTTAAGGGACTGGAGCACCTGACATATGAGGAGAGGCTAAGAGTGCTTGGACTGTTTATCCCTGAGAAGGCTCAGGAGGGATCTGATCAATGTATATAAATATCTGAAAAGAGGGTGTAAAGAAAATGGAGCCAGACTCATTTCAGTGGTGCCCAAACTGAAACACAGGAAATTCCACTTGAACACAAGAAAACACTTCTTTACTGTGAGGGTGGTTAAACACAGTAGCAGGTTGCCCAGAGAGGTTGTGGAGTCTCTATCCTTGCAGACATTCAAAATTCAGCTGGACACAGCCCTGAGCAACCTGCTCTAGCCTACCCTGCTTGAGCAGGGGAGTTGGACCAGATGAACTCCGTAGGTCCCTTCCTACCCCAACTATTCTGTGTTATGCTGTGATTCCCTGAAAGCAATCATACACGCTGCACACTTTCTATGGAAAAGTAGTCCTTGTTAGGACATCACTATGTAACTAGTATGCTGTTTCAAGGATAGAGAAAATCACTTTCATCTTGACACTACAGACTACCTTGCAAATATTTTACAATGCAAGCACTATTGATGATATGAGTCAATAGAAAAAAAAAAATCTATAATGAACAAGAGACATTGTCCTTCCATTATTTACCTCCATTTCTTGTGTCCTGAATACATTTAAATTGATCCAACAGTACTTATTTATGAACACTGACTTTTACCATCTCTAGAACAAAAAAAAAAAAAAAAAAAAAAAAAAAAAAGAACACAACCAGCCTTGCTTTCTGAGCATCAAAGAACACTGAACAGCAATTCATAGCATGAGGGAAATGCAGCATGTCCTGGTTCGCAGCAGAATGACACTACTCACTTTTGAAAATATCAGTGTTGTGCTATCGTATCATGCAGTAATTCCGAATTAGAAATCTCCTTGTATGAAATAAACAGCACAGGTCACTGAGAAGAGTAAGCAATTAGATAGCCTTTGCATAAGACAGTGCAATCCATTGTCCATATTTTTGCCTTATGCTATAAACATTTTGACTGGAATCCTTTACAGTGCTATTTACATTGAACAATCTTTAACAAAATACCAATATAATACAGGTCTAACTACTGAATTGAAAACAGAACAAAAGAAACAATAATCTAAACACAACTCTGTCTAAAGTATTTGATGAAGCAGTAGCTTCCGATGCTATGAGATCTGGAACAGGCAGCAACATGACAATACCAGGATGCTCAATCTATCCATCAGGGTATTCCATCACCAGCCAAGGAAGCACCCCATTCCACCCCACCCCACTTCCACCCCCATCCTCCCGACAGCAGGAGCAGGCTTGGCTCATGGTGTGGTTGCAACAACAGCTTTGGCATATTGCCCTGCTCTAGCTGTGATGAGCAAGTGCAGGGCTGCCAAACAGGTACCTCCGGACAGCACTGGTCACATACCTTATTATCTTTTTTCCTATTTATCCACCTTCTGCTCCTTCTTATCAACTTTGCACCCCCCTTTCTCCACCCCAGTCTCCTCCCACATAAACTACCTGCACTGATCACTTTTTTCCTATTCGGTTTTGTTATATCCATACTGAAATTTGGTATTACTCTGTTACCTTGGTAACCTCAGCTTTACATAGCATTGCTGATATGGTTACTCAGGTACTGTTGGCCTTGCAAGAGTGTACTCCCCAAAAGGTCTCCAATTCTCCCCTCTAAGCATCTGTGAAGTTTGGCTATTTCTCACATAACTCCCCCTTAAAGACTGGTGAAATCCAGCCATTTCTCACTGTTGCTATCTACAACTTTTGTAAGATTCTCTCTGTGCTACTTGTTATATTCAGCAATTTCTCATGTCATGTCCAGTAGTCTTCCATGTCCTCTTCATTTATCTTAACCTCAGGCCAAAATCTAGTCAGTAGCCTAGTCATTTGCTTACAGCAACATACTTTATGTAGTCTATGTGTAATATAGCATTTGCTATTTTGCATTTATTATAGCATTTTCTAGGCTAAGCTATGTGAAAGCTGTGGTTTCGAAAAGAATACCTTTGGGAAAACAGGAAAATATTTTTATTATTTTTTAGGAATATCTTATGCTTAGGGTCTACCTTGCCTGAATACATAGTCTGAGATAAAAAGCAATTGCTGAAGAGTTAAGGACAGTGGACTGAATGAAGAGCATCCATTTAAATGCAACGGTTGTGAAGAATCAGCTCTTCAGTCTCAATGTATTGCTTGGTCAAAATCAGGAAATTCAAATAGCACTGATGTTTTAAAAGGGAAAAAAAGAGGTTGTCAGTTGTTCCAGGGTGACCCAGACTGAGCGCCATGAATTCAGCAAGCAAGAGATAGGGTTGTCTACAACACTCTGGTGACTATAAAGCCAAAGTCTGCTACAGGAGAAAAATGTAGATATCTATGGAAAAGCACTAATTTTTTTCTTGATACTGAATGTTAAATTTATCTTGAATGTAATACACATTAAGTCACCACAAATGTGATTACACTTTTAAGTAAAACAAAATGCAATGAAATGTGTCATTTTGGAAGATTCCTATTCTCATGGTATTCCAAAGAGTCTCCAACACTGTATGCACCTTCTGAGATGGTAAATGGAACTACCTCACAAACATTGAGAGGTTAAATTTTAGATTTTGGATGAGTCACACCTAACTCATGATTCTGAGGGTAAAACACCATCTTTGTTTTTTCTCAGTAATTCACAGGATAATTCACTGAATAGGTCAGACATCACTTTACATTACAGCAACTTCACATCCATTCATTTGTGCCAGCTGATCATTCATATGAAAATAAAAATTCTAGAGAACCAAGCCACTGAAAGCAATGCTAGGGCTGTTTCCAAATGCAAATGCTTCTGTTTTCCCTCATGACACAAAAAAAGAAAGGAAAAAAGAAAAGTAGTTTTAAGAATCTTTGTTCTGTTCAAAAGCAATAATTCTTTTTATTAGGATATATGCACCACTTGGAAAAACATGTAGGCAAATGAAGCAGGGAAATTGCTTTTAAATAAATTGAATCTTTGAAATTTCTCAAAATGAAAGTTTGAATCTCTCCTACATGTTTGGAACTTAATTCTAGAAACTTGATTTTTCATGAATTCCCTACCAGTGTCAGATGAATTAGAACTGTTTTTTTTCAGATGAATTAGAACTGCTTTTTTTTTCCAGCAAATTGTGAAGTTTTGAACACATTCATGTCTTTGGACACATCCTCTTGGTGCTCTGTATCCTGGAACATCCTCAACATCTTCCAATTCTTCTCAACTAGATCAGCCATAAGTTGCCAGGTGGGACTGCCTGATGGCCCTTTAGTCTTACCAAAACAGCTAAACAGAACTGCATTGGTGGCCCTACAATTTTAGGATGTGGATTTTATGGATAGTGTAAAGAAGTCACCCCAAATGTTCTTGGCAGATAAAAGATTAATGATGAATAAACTTGAAAGTAATAAAAGGACCCTAGTCTAAAAAACAAAAGATTACAAAGTGTGATGATGAAAACATCAGATTTCTTGTGTGAGAAAATTGAGCATTTGAACAGAAAATTACTTTACCTGGAGGTGTCAAAATACAGCTCCAGTGATATCACTTGTAGAAACAGGATTTTACTGAGTAGTAACATAAGTTTAAATCATCAATCTCAGTGAAGAATGAACACCCCTTCACCAGTGAAACACTGAGAAATTCATATTCTTCAGTGATTACTATAGAAATACAGGAAATTATCTTGTTTTTGAATCTTCAAAACACTGTGGAAATATTAATTTATCTGTCTAAATAATATCCCACTAGCTAAATAGCAGTGCGTCATCTGTATATGCCAGATAGGGAACTTGTGTCCTTACATCACAGCTATATTTTTCAAAAATGTCCAGTAATTTGTGATATCAAACTGGCTTGGTTGTGGTCTAAATTACTTATTTTAGAATATGTAGGGTCTGATTTTCTGATATATTTAGTACCAGGTACCTTCACAGAACTGAAAAAAAATCTTTTAGCTCATTCTAAATCTACATTTTAAATTACAATGTCCACAGCAAAAAAAAAAAAAAAAAAACCAAAACACAGGGAGAATGATGTAACTTCCCCAAGTTCATCTTTCATTGTATATGATTCTTCAGAATTACTCTTATGATAATATTTAATTATTCTGCTTTAATTATATGATTCAATTGATTTAATCTTCCAGCAACTATCAATGAATATCATGAAAAAGAGTCATGTCACATGTTCACTCCAGGAAATGTATTACACCCTGTGCATCTACAATGTACTTGTCAAATCTTATAGCATAATTTCACCAGTTACTGCTTAATTTCACTGCTTAATTTTTTTCTCCCCACTGAGTTTAAGTAAAATTACTCCATACCTGGTAGTTCAGAGATTGTTTTTTAAAAAACAATAGCTTGCTTCATAGGTGTATTTTTATCATAGCTGCATGGATAATCCTAAAGACCGAAGTTCTTATGACTTTGTAAAAGTATCAGTAACCTACATTAAAGACTAAAAACAATGAATATAATGACAAACAACAAGTTGGTCATGAGCCAGCAATGTGCCCTTGTGGCCGAGAAGGCCAATGGTATCCTGGGATGCATTAGGAAGAGCATTGCCAGCAGGTTGAGGGAGGTGATCCTCCCCCTCTCAGCCCTGGTGAGGCCACATCTGGAGTACTGTGTCCAGTTCTGGGCTCCCCAATACAAGAGAAGCATGGTGCTACTGGAGCGAGTCCAGTGAAGGGCTACTAAGATGATGAAGGGACTGGAGCATCTCTCGTATAAGGAAAGGCCAAGAGAGCTGGGACTGTTCAGCCCAGAGGACAGAAGGCTGAGGAGGGATCATACCGATGTGTATAAGTATCTGAAGGGAGGCTGTAGAGAGGATGGGGCCAGACTCTGCTCAGTGATGCTCAGTGACACGAGAAGAGGCAACAGGCACAAACTGAAACACAGGAAGTTCCATGTGAACATGAGAAAAACTTCTTTATTGTGAGGGTGACTGGGCACAGGCACGGATTGCCCAGAGAGGTTGTGGAGTCTCCTTCCTTGGAGATATTCAAAAGCCGTCTAGACAGTGTCCTGGGCAATGTGCTCTAGATGTGCTTGAGCAGGTGGGGTGGATTAGATGATCTCCAGAGGTCCCTTCCAACCTCAACACTTCTGTGAATCTCTAATGACACATTTTCTAGTCCAAAAAACCAAAAAGTCTGACCCCAAAATTGAATATGACAGGCAACTGCTGTAAGAAGTTATGACTAACATTAAGTAATTGGACAGAGACTGTGATCTTGGAAAAATTGTAAAAATAATAAAGTTACTATTTTTTACAGAAATATTCTAAAAATATATGAAATTTCTTCCTAAACTTTAAGTACTGCTTTAATTCTTTAAAGAATTTAAAATAAGAACCAGCACATCTGAAAGTTATCCTGTTACTATAGTCATGAATATTTGCACCTTTATAAGTTATAGGAATCATAAAATAATTCGGTATCATATTCAGCTTGGAAGAAGCCTCAGAACATTTCTAGTCCAACCTTCTGCTCAAAGCAGGGTCAGCCTGAGGTCAGGCACAGTTGCTCAGGGCTTTACACAGCCAGGTTTTGAAAACCTCCAAGTTCTTGCTAGAATCACAAGTGTGGTCTAAACAATTTCCATTTATTATATCAGTTAATAAATTCTTTTGCTCTTCATTGTACAAAACTTTATATGCTACTATACAGAGCGAGGCTCAGAGATCTCAGGAGGTTGCACATTGCATATTAAAGATCAATAATGGTTATTTCTTTTGTTCTGAAACCCCAAATTTTATGAAACCTGGTAATGGTATCGTTGACTTCAAAAATATAAAGCTCAGATCACGCTCATTACAGAACTTGAACATTTTCAAAATAGTTTTGAGTAAGCTCATTGACAATGAATAATTCTGTATCTGAACCAATAGAACACTCACTTTCACATGGCTTCACCTAAATCAGTGAAACTACTGCTTCAAATGAGTATTTCTTTGAATACCCAGGGCTACCTGAGCCCACAGCCTCAAAGCAAAACTCAGCAAACTCAAATCAGAAAAGAAAAATGTGTGTGACCAAGATTTATTGTTATGGAAACTATATTTTAATTCTCATACACATGGGGATAATCTGATATACAGTAATGACATCATGGTAACACAGATGTGAAAGTGTAAATCCAGGATGTTTGTATGTAAATATTTCTAAACTGATAAATAAAGGTACACACAAAAATATATGGTTGTAAACATAGTTATAATTGTATGTTATTACAGTTAGCTGTATACACCTACAAACACACTTACCAACATGTGTAAATCTCAAAAAATGGCCTATTCAGTTCACCAAGGGAGAACATGACTGAAATGAAAAGAATGATCCCACTAGGAGCAGTGTAGACCTATTATCTCATGCATCACTGAATCACATGTCCCACAGACTTTTTAGCAGTGATACACTATAGAAATCTATTATAAAAATTTCTGAGATTAATGAATTTGATATGTTTATGTTAATCAGCTTTTGTTCTACACTATATAACACTGTTAGAACTTGTACTATTGCTTTACTGTTAGAACTTATGCTATTGCTTCAGTAAGCATAACTGGAGTATGAAAAACACCAGCCCTCTTCCTCCATCCCCTCTGCCTACTTCTCAAATGGGAATAAATACTCCTGATCCCTGCTAGCTACTACTGCAGCCATTTAAGGAATAGAGTTACAGGTCTCAAACTGGAGCAGGCTAAGAAAAGCAGATTGTTACAGAGAAAGCAGAGTGAAGGAAATGGATTCCTAGAAATTAAAGTCTTGGCTATAGCTCTGAACATCATACCATAGAGCAGGAACACATTCTTATTTCAGTCAAATCACCCAAATAACTAACACTTCGCTGCCACAAAAACAGCATACTGTATATGTATTAGCAATATGGTTTCAATTAATGGATAAATCAGTGAGTGGACACAGTTTTGCAATAGAAACTTCATGTTACTGCTATCATATGTTAAGTGTTGTCTTCAAAGTAGTCTAAATATCATGCAGTTAAAAGGTACACCAAAGAGAGTAATTTAATCATAGCCTTAAAATAAAAGATGTGTCCATACTCCTAGTTTTCCCCAAAACTTAGTTATTTGGTAGTTCCAGTGTTTAGCTAAGGAATGTTTCAGTCATATTTGAACTTTACAAAGCAAAAGGAAAAAAAAAAAAAAAAAGAAAACAGAAGATATTCTAAGAACAGGTCTAACTTAAAACTCAGAACATAAGTAAGAAAAAGATCTTATCTGTCATAGATACTACTGTATTTGGATTCTCAAAATCACTCCCATTCTCAGCCTATAGTATAACATGAAAATAACAGAGAAGGTTAGCTGATATCCAACTTTAAATGTCCTACATAACTGTTTGCAAAGAATGTTTTACTGGTGGTGGCTTAATATTCCTATATCCTGTTCAAAGAATCACTTGATTTAGAGCCCAGTTTTACTGCATTGAACAATATCATTAAGACACGTAAAATAAGGAATCCTAGGATATATTCATCAGAAAAATTCTAGTTTTTGTAAGGTATACAGAACTGGTTTTTCACTTTGGCCAAGCAGTGGAAATGTCTAGCTAGAAAGGATATATGAGATAGTCATTAATTTTACCATTAAAGTTAACTGGAAGAGGGGGGCTTGCAATCAGAAGACAACCTTTCTGTATCATAAGAAAATGTCAAAAATCTTGGAAAAGCACTACTGAAGAGCTCAGAGAAAATAAAGCAGAGACTTAGCACTAGAGCTTTCTCCACATATAGATAAGTCTTCAGTGTGAAGCAGAACTGCAAATATGACAACTCAGCAAGGACAGAGCTCATGATAAAGTTCACTGTAAAACTGGGCCACATGTTCAGATAATATAACAGTACCAATGACTTTGGTAGGCCAGTGTTTGATGATTTACTCTACCTGAAAAAGCAACTCAGAAAGTAGAGGACTGCTATCTAAGGAGTGTTATGTCTGTTTTTCACTTAGAGGATGTGGTAGATTGGAAGTTATGACCAGCCAGAGACCAAGAACAGTCAGACTTGAAAAAATAAAAGTAGCTTTCCTTTTAGTCCAAATTTCCATTTTCAGAATAATAAAGAAAATCTTTCAGTGCTGAACACTGCAAAAGTATATTCTGATGTGTACCATTACAACAGTCATTAAGAATTAAACTTACGCGAGAAAACCTGAATGCTCTATTAAACCATGGCTTCATGTTAGTAACCTGCCAGTAGCAGTAGCAAATTCTAAGGATTCTGCCTCTCCTGTTCCCACACTTACTCATTCCCCAGAAAAGATTACCAGCCCTGTTCAATTCAATTTTTGTGTAACCTTACTATAATCTACACTTCCTGAAATGATCCACTAAAATAAAGAAGGAAAGTGAGTGTGAGAGTGTTTTGCTCTTAAGATTACTTGTTTCACTGGTCTGGTTTAGAGCAAGGCCACACAGCTGAATCAGCACACTTGAGGGCATCATAACATCTTGCAAAGGATGGGAAGTGAAATCTTAAATTAGATCCTCCTTCACTAGAATAGTATTGAAGAATGGAAGTTGCAAACAGAAAGGAATTGGTTCATGTCACAAATTCCACATGTCTTTTACTGCTGTAAGAAAGCAATCAAATTTCTCTTAACATCTCCTTCCCAGCTGAGCCAGCCTGTATATCTTGGAGGTAGAAAGCAATACAAGGGGGCAGAATCTTCACTGCTTTTGAGTTGAGTTATTTCATAGGATCACTGATCTTGAATATATCCTGAGGTTGTAATTTTTAGAATGGTCATACAGTTTCTGTTCAGGCATTATTCCCAGATTACAGAAATGCATTTCTGATGACACTGTAGCAGTGAAGCGATCCTATTTAGAAGCCAAAGACCATCAAATTGTTACCTAACCCATTGGAATGGGTCCTCTATCTAATGGCAGCAGTCAGACGTCTTTGAAAAACCTCAAGTGAACTACTACTACTGTACATTAATGGAAAGAGAAACTGTGTAGTGTAGGCATTTAATGAATAATACAGTCAGCAGTTATATTTCTATGTGTATAGTGTTCTTTACACTGTACTTGAGCACGTTCTTTACTGACTTCCTATATTATAATTATCATAGTGAAAATATATTACCCATACCATATAAAAATCTTTGGACATTTCACTCATTCTTTCAAGATTAGGAGGGAGGATAACCCTTAACAGCTTTAAATAACTTGCCAAAATATCACCTAAAGCAGTGGGATCCAAATCTAATTATACATTTGACAGGCTTTAGAAACCATTGGAAATTGTTCACAAGCATGTTGACAAGTACAAGATAAGAAAGAAAAGCTGTCCTCCAACAGTCATTAGCCAGGCTTGTGAACTTCTTGTAGAAGATGAGATAGCAACTTGGAAAATGCTCACGCCATATTTCTAAGCTATTTAGCGAACTCTGAAAGTGAATTTTTGACACTAAAATAAGGTATGGTTTCATAAAATGCATGTCATTACTTTTTCGGATGATCATACATTAAACTAAACCCTACGGACATATAGTTCTGCATCATGCGTTAGCCTTGGGCTACAGAAGCACACACTCCACAACATCCCAAGTCAATTCAGAAAACTGGACCTCAGCGCTGATTCATCAGTCATAACCAGGAACAGACAGATGGTGACTCTGGATCATCCTCAAGTTAAAAAATAAATAAATAAAATAATAATAATAATAATTAGACACTTCAAATAGCTGGAAAGAAGTGGCTAAGACCATATAAAATTATTCACTGAACAAGCGTAAGAGTTTTCCAGCTAGCATCAGCATACTGACTACTTGCCCATGAGGAACAAAGTTTCCTTTTCCATTTTCATGGTTCTTACAAACTCTGTCTGAAGCGTTTTATAAGACCACATTGAATAAGAAAAATCTAATGTGATTTTCTCTGCTGTTCCAGAAAACAATTTTCCGATATTCAATGTACAGTTTTGGTTGTAGTCACTTATCATTTAAGAATCCACTTGAATATATTCAGATTCAAAGGATCATGGCTTTCGAGCACTTGCTGGAGTGTCTTTTTGTCCTGAAGTCTTCTCACCTTCTCCGCCTGCCTTATCTTGTCATTGTCATTGTTAACAAGAATGTTATCCCCATAAACAATCTAAGAGTCTATAGTTCCACATGTACACCAACAAAAGAGGAGTGTGGAAAGGTCATATCCCTTCACACTTCACACCTGTAAGGCAGAATCAAGTGCTCAGTCTTACAGGAAAATTCAAGGGAAAGGTTTTGAGACACTCCAGGAAATAACACACTAAGCCCTGTTTTTGTTACATCTGTTCCCGTACATATTAAACTCTTTATTGACCTCAATAGGCTTTCTGGGAACCCTTTATGTTACTACTTTGGTTTGCAAAGCTGTTTCCATGAAGAGGAGAAATTACTTATGTAACTGTAGTGTATTCTCTTTAATCTTCTTTATTTACAAAAAAAAGAGGCAGAGTTGAAAACACTTTCTTTTGAATACACTAGAAATAAATAATGGTAGGCAGTCTAGTTCCTCAGAAATCCTTAGCTGTGCTACTTTAGAAGTCTACATTTTCAGAAAAAAAATTCTGTTTTCTCTTAGGATTATACTCATGGTATGTCAATTAATGTCAACATTAATTTATCACTGACAGCTGATTATAGAAGTGAGGTATCATTCATTTAGCATAACAACTCAAAGAGTAACATCAGGCCTTATATTGATTTCTCGTTTTCACAGAAGAGCAAATTATGTCAGTTTGAATTGTTTCCTGTATCTCTGGCTTTCTATCTCTGGAGATTTTATCTTTAGTCAAACATGTTCCTACCCATAAATTAAAGAATATGAGGTAATTGTAAAATATAATTTTGAAATTCCCATCCATAATTTTGTCTTCCTTCTCTTCCTTTTTTCCTTTCTTCAGTGGCCATGATAAAAATTGGACTTTGTAGCTTCATCAGCTAGCACTAATAAAATAGAAGATCATATAAAACCCCTTCTGTTTGCAACATCCAGGATTTCCAAACTACTTCCTGGTTAAGTACTGGTCAGAACCAGGACTGATGAGCTTTTATAATAACACAAGGCAGATTCAGCCCAGCATGCCCATGCAGAAATCCTCCCCTTTCACAAAAACAGACATGGCAACTATTCTTATGTCTCTACTTAAAGATGGATGACACATTTTTCAAATATTATTTAGGTTTACAGAGTTATTACTTTAATTAATACAGACAGTGAGAAAATGAGCACTTTCTTGATTATATTTTCATCCAGGAAAAAAAAAATCTGTAAAACTGCAGAAAATATTGCAGTGGCCAGCGGGAGGAAGAGATGTGAGAACTCTGCAGTAGGAAAGTGTGAAATAGCCTGCCTCTCACACAGCTCTTATTTTGGTCTCTGGTAGCTAGATACTAATGAAGTATACATGCTCTTTCTATGTTTTTAAACAATAACTTTAATAGCTTTGAGATCCATCTAATCCACAATTGAAACATCCTGTATTATAAGTCTCATTAATTTATTCAGGGATTTAATTATATGGCCTAACAACACAGTGAAGATTTGGGGTTTTTTCTCCTCTCTTTAAATGGCTTTCTGAATTTCTTCATATTGTAGTTTCTATTAACATCCCTTATATTATAAGGCAGGAAGATGGAAGCTTTGGTGTTTTCTTCCCTAAACACATTTCCTAAACTTTCCTTTTTGGGAATCAACAACAGCAGCAATAGAAGTAGGCCTAACTTCTACGCTGAAACCATATTCTTGGAAATGGCTTACATGCCACTCATGTTAGATGGGGGAATTGTGACAATACTAAAACTGAAGTTACTAACATTCAGCTTCCTTTTCTCTCACATATTTATTTGTTGCTTGCACATTTGCTTAAAAAGCCACAGTTACTGAAAACTATTGCTTTTGTGCTCTTAATTGAAAGTTCCCACAGCATTTCTAGTGCAGAGAGGAAAACAGCCTCATCTACTGAGGACAGGATGAGAATTATGGCTTTGCAAGTTCACTCCATTAAAAAAGCAGCATATAGCTAGGGTAATGGACATGAGCTGCATCAATAAAGATACCACATTCTGTTACATTTCCTTTCATTTTAAAGGAAAGCATTCTAAAGTTTTCCTATTATGTTTCCATCTGAGACCTTTTCCCATTCTCAAGAACATTCTGGGCCTTATCCTGTCCCCAAGTTGTTCCACATTTCTCTGATATGGACAGCAGTACATGCAGTTTTACAAGAGTTTTTTTTTAGGATTAGCTCAAAATCCTCTAATACATTCTTAAAACATAATGTAAGAAACACCATCACAATTTTTGCCCACTTTAATTTCATCTCCAAATTGGGAGAAAACACAAAGTGGAAAAGAGTAAAATAGTTTTAGAAAATTGAGAGTCCAGAATTGCTCCACAGAAGATAAGATTTTATCAGTTTTCATTTTGAACATCTTTTCAGAGAGTTTACAAAAAATAATTCATTTACAAATAGAGAAAGAAGCAGTTTTCCAACAACTCACTTCCCCCCCCCCCAAGAGTATTTACATTGAAAATCACCCAAAGAACCTTTCTGAAATCAACAACTACATTTATACAGTGCAAAGCTTAGGTATAGACTAACTTTTAGAGCTTTCCCCAAGGCTTAGCTTCCTCTTCCTATTAGTGCTACCTGTAGCAGTATTCATTCTGCATCATGATTAACTAGAAATGATACAGCTGTGTGCTCCCTCATTTCGATTAGATTACTTTCACCTCTGCTGTAATTTCCTTTCTGCTGCCCTACACCACAGGGTTTTCAAGTGTCAAACAATCATTTCTTCATTGAAACTTTTTTTTCGTTTTGTTTCTGTTTTCTTACTGTTGTTTTATTTTTAATCTACAGATGAAGAAACAATAACAAAGCCTTTAGGCCCATATCCTCATTTGGTATAAATAACAGTCCATGATATGTTGCTCTGAAAACAGTAACTTTTCGTCTTGTTGGCATCTCCAAACAGCTGTAGATAATACTCATCTAAGTAAGAAACTAGATTCTAGATTTTGGTTAATAATTCATATATCATTTTGGATGTCATATTTTTATCTAGTCTAAATAAAGGCGCTGGGACCCCATATACTTGTGTTATAATCAGTTTGGTGCAATCATTGTGGTTGCATTTCATATACCTGGGGATCAGTCTGTAGAGAGGTTGTAGAGTAGCTCAGAAAACTTAGAAAGCTTAAAAAGTGAGTCAGCATTCAGATCATGCATCACTGATTGTTTATATTGTAGGCTGAGAAGAGTAATTAGGATTGAGCCCTATGTGAGTAATGTGTGTTGATTACTGTTAGCTGACCAGTGAGATGTGAAGGACAACCTAGAAGTTAGCAACTATGATTAAAACTGGTAAGTTTGATTTCTGCAAAGAATAAAAACAGACTAGTTTGTTGTCTTCAGACAGATTTGTACTGAAAATGAAGTATAAGCATATGGGCTTGTATTAATAACTAAGCAGAGAGCATAGTGATCATAATTACAGTTCAATTATTGCTTGACTGCATATATCCTTCACACACATACTCATGCACACACACACAGAGTATTATTTCTGCTTGTTTCCTAAATTGTTGACAGCCTTTATTAAAATCATCAATTTGAGGAAACTAAAAAGTCATGCTTTTTGCTTCTTGTCAGACAATGAATAGGATAAGGGACCTAATTTTAGAGTATTTTTTAAATAAAATAATTACTATTTTTCATAACTTATTTGTGAGGCCTAAAAAGGCAGAAAGGGATTTTGTCTATAGAAGAGATCTTGTCAATGGAAAAGAGAAATTCCCAGTTTTTGGACTTCTGGTTGTTGGATTCTGTGATCTAAGAAAACATGAGATTATGATTTAGGTAAGAAATATTTGTAGTTCATGTTGTTCACGTCTATATCGAAAGAAGTAAAGAAAAGAAAAAAGTTTGGGGAAATAAAGATATGATTTGAAAAGACACTTGTAGACATTCATTCTCTAGTGAGAAAGGTTTTACTGAAACAAAAGGGAAATACACAGTAGCAAGATGGAGAAGCTGCAGAGACTTCTCAAATTTGCACTCAAATATATATAAATCAAGAAGCAGTCCACTGTGTTCTTCCTAGTGAAGGAATCCTCTGCATCTGGGGAACTGTGTGTTGAGGCCACCTGAGAGACACTTTCATTTAAAGAAAGCAATACTAGGACCAAAAAATGCCAGGAGGAGAATGTACTGATAGGCATGCTAAGTAAGAGGTAGCTGGGGAGAAAAAACATCATCCATCTCATGTCCTATGAACAGATAAGTCCAAGGCACTGAAAATTCAGAAAACCGACCTGGATAAGCTATTAAATTGTATGCCTGGCTATGGAGATTAAAATGACCTATGAATAGGCTATGAAAAAGATCATCCCTTTCTGCACACAAACACTCACTAATTGACATCAGTCAAAGTATGATATAAGACCTATTTTCATCTAAAATGACTGGCAGGATATACTCTCTATTCTGGTATAAAGCACCTTTGCTGGTTTTCAGTATTTGTTGCGGCTTCATTCTATACGACCAGTTCTTCAAAAAGGTATATGTAAAGTGACAGGACAATTTCCTTAGGAGATTTATACTGGTCCTTGCTAAAAGAGATGAACTGCTATGATCTAATGAAGAGTCTCTCTAGAGGAGTCTTACCTGTGATAAAATCAGCAGTCATAAATATCCAGAGGGATAGAAAATCAGAAACAAAGCCAAATATATATTGTCCATGATACTTATAGTAGCCAACACCACTCATTACAGAGAAGTTCTTTCTCTTGGTTAAGTGGTTGAATCTGCACTTTAAGAAGGGCAAGCAATGGATGCTTGGGTTTTTTTTCTGCTTTAAAAAACAGTGCACTTGACTCGCATTCAAAAGAAAAAGCCAGTTTCCCGGTACTAAGCTCTCAAATTTAACATTTAATAACCATGTCTCTAAGAGTTCAGAGAAGTTAAGATGGACAGAAAGAGTGAGATGTAAGTGTTTATTGGTACTAGGGTGACACCTCCCTCAACACTTAAAAATTATGCAAACTTTGTAGATGAAAGCAGAGTAGTAAATGAGAGGTAGTAATTTCAGTCTGCTTTGAGGTAATGATTACACCCAATAATGAGTCAACAAGAACTGCACAAACCAGAGACACTGGAGTTTGAAAGCACTGACCAGACTGTTAGAGCAGTGATAAGGTCATTATAAATCATGCAGACAGCAAACTAGAGAGCAGAAAAAGTCATGAGCCTGAGCATTTCTGGATCTCTGGTAAGGATCCACTTTTGATGACAAATCACATTCTCTCACTTTTATCTTTAGAGAATATCAGAAGACATTAGCTTAACAGAAAATTTGTGGATGCTAAAGGACTGATTGTATATAATATTGTATACTTTGGTATCAGGTTAGTACTTTATACCAATGTCCCTGACACAGATGTTGAAGCACTGATAACAGGAAACATAAATAGTGTGCTTGGTAAACAATCAGCCTCTAAAATGAATTAAGAGATTAACAGGTCATATGGCACAAAATCAATTTAGAAGTGCTTAACTTGCAAAGAGTCAGTATGAATCACAGTAGATGATTCTCACTCGCACTCAAAGCAGCTATTAGCAGATCATGCAGTAAAATAATGTGTCCATTTCTATATCTGAACTATTGGTGACGTTTTTCATATTATATCTGAGTATATCTACATCACCGTTTATCTCAGTCTTTGCTCGGTGTCTCCCACCAAAAAGGCAGAAAGTTTGAAATGACCTTGTGATTTTGGTATTACAAAATATTCCTTAAACTCTGAATATTGCCTATTATTCCCTTCCCTTCCCTCTGTACTTACCTCCATGTTCTCTGCTTTCACATCCCTGTTTTCAAACGTAGTGGTAAGTGTGCCAAGAAATGCATGTTGTTAGCTATCATGGCTTGGTTTTAAAATAAGGACAAAAAATTACTGAAACTATTAATCGCACAATGAAAAGAAAATAGCACACATATGGTCTGTGGTGTTCTTCATCTATTTTTTCACCCCATAAATACTCTATTAGAAAGATACTCTGCGATGAAAATAATAAAGCAAGTTCAGTTCCCTATATACCAAAATCCCTCAGCATAGATATAACTTTAGGACAACTGAATTCAATGGTAAAATTCTCATTCAATACAACGGAAGCAAAGATTAGTGCTTGCTGCACCTAATGTGTATCTTTCATTTTTTCATTCCTTAATTAAATATATGCTGAGTTTCTAACTCACACTCAGCATTCAGTGTGCATCCTTAACATGAGCAACCATATCTTTAATCAAGACATGCTAAAACATTACATTTCAGTGATTTTTCATTTCACAGGAACCAGATAATGTCATTTTAGCCAATCAATACTCATTATCTCCTTCTTTAAAGTGGGATTTCTGAAGAGGTTTTGGGGGCAAGGATTTGAGTTAAAAATGAATAAAAACATATATTCCTTTTTTATTAATTTAAAAGCAGAATCTTTGAATAATTTTGTTTCAGGAACAGTAACATTTTGACACTGTTGTAGTTTATATTTCTTTACATTGATTCATGAGATGAAATGGCTTGAATACTACTAGATAGTACTTCCTCTTCTTGATTTTTCTATGGTATTTGTATTAGTTACTTTTCATAAGAAATGTAAAAGATAAATACGACTGAGTCTGATCTGACCTGGACAAAAACAAAATTTTGAAATATCAAATAACGTGAAAATTATAAAATTTGATTGCCTAGGGTGACAACTTTTAATTCATATGAAAAACACATTTTAATTCCTATGAAGAACTTTTTCAACTCTAACTCCATACATTCTGAGACTGTAATCAAAGATGACATTCAGTTTACTTTTCTTTTTTTTTTTTTTAATGTAAGATTGCTTAAGATTCAAAGCTGTGATCAGAAACTGGTATACTCTACACCGTTATTTCAAAGAGCAAAGATTACTCAGATATACCTTATATGAGTGGAGGTGTATTTTAGGTCATAATTTCTTAAAATTAAATAATAATTGTTTTATATATCATTAACTTAGATATTTTAGATTTTATTCTAAATCAGGATGATCAACTGTTAATCATTACAGAAAAATATTTTTCTCACAATTCAGGTATTATTGTAGTTACTCGTAAACTACATTAACTAAGATATTCAGGTTTTCTCTTTTCTGGGAGTATCTTTTCATAATTTCACACTCCACTCACTAAAATATATACCCATGCAGTAGAAAGTTATTTCTGGTAAAATATGTAATCATAAAATTCATGGCAGTCACTATGACAAGTCAGATTTTAAACATCCCAGAATTAGGACATCTCTACATTAAAAAATTGCTTCCATATTTCCTTTTGTTAAATGTAAAAACATGCACTGACATGTTTTCGCTTTAACAATCCAGGTATTAAGTTCTTACTGCAGTTATAAAATGGTTTTCCTATAAAGTCAGTAACTGAGGATTATATAAAAAGGAAATTGAAAAAAGGTATGTTTGTTAGCAATCCAGCAATTCATTTTCCTGTTATACTGAATTCTACATATAATATCGTTGATGAATCTGATTAAAATACTGATTATGCATCAATAATAAAAGGACAAATTCATTATATGCTAATAATCTAACATCAAATATTAAATTTCATTATAATATTGATCAGAACATCATTTATGTTATTTAAAGCAGTTCTCTTTCCCTCAGACTAAAAAGTTACAAGTGATAGCATAGTTGGATATTCTTTGACAGTGAGAGCTCTTCTTTTTACTTTAGATTAAAGTTTCTGAGTTATCATCCTAAGTTTTCCATAAGTGTTAGCCTTTCATATGCTTAAACACATTCTCATTCAAAATCCACTGCATGAAAATTGCAGCTCACACTCTCAGATAATTACTTACAGACATTGGTGACATTCTAAATTATAAATGTCTATTTATAAAAACCACCTAGGCTAAACAGAGAAATAACAAAGATTATATAGTGGGGCCAGCATAATGAGCAATGGTTTAGCTTCGTCAGCTACAGAAATGGAATGAGTAGAACATTATTTGTTTTAATTGTTGTTTTCATATTTAATATGCCATAAAACCTTTAGAAATGTTAATAACTTGTATCCGTCCAAAAGGTCAGATCAGAGCAAAAGGTGCCTCTAGATCTGCCTTTCTGACAGCAGCCAGTAGCAGGTGCTTAGAAAAAGACTAACAGAAACTGGGCAAGCATAAAGCGAGCTAACTGCTTTAATCCAGCTTTAGGCTATCCATGGCTCAGGGACTGCCAAGGACAAAGGACTATCCGAAGACATCCAGGCTACCGCACTTACTAGTTGCTCTTCTCCATGACTTTATTTTTAAACCTATTTACATTTTTTAGCTTCTATACCTATCTTGCAAATATTTTCCATTTATGCATTGCCTGGAAAAGCCGCCTCTTTTTTTTTTTTTTTTTTTTTGAGTTTTAAGATTATTGTCTAATAATTTCTCTGGGTGGCCCTCACCATATGCAAGATATGGGCATATCATCAATTTCTGAAGTGTCACAGTGACCTTTCTCTTTTGTTCTGAACATCCTTCTCCAAAATAACAAACACGGTCTTTATGACTGCTTCTGAACAATACAGTAATGATTTTAAAGAAATTTCTAAGTAGAATTCTTCCAGAAAAAAGAAATAATATCTAAAGTTTGTTGTGGTGCATGATTTTTTTTTTTTTTTACATTTTTAAATCTTACTTTGCCTTAAACAATACCATATTTTATTTGGCATTTTATCACCTGATTACTTACTATCATAAGACCCTGCTGTATTTTCTCAGTCAGCTTATGGCACTGTCTTTTTTTTATTCCACTTTGAATAATTGTGCACCATCAGAAAACATTATTGCCTCACTATTTAAATCCTTTTTGAACGTTTATGGCTATCCTGTGCTGGCGTTGTACTTGGGATCTTCACCAATAGCCTAGTTTTAATGTGAAAACCGACCCTTTCTACCATCCTCCTTTTGCTATCTTAAACCAGTCAGTAACCCATGGAAAGATTTTCTCATATCCAGTTACAGCTTAATTCCCCACAACAGGACTTTTCTAAAGCTCTTCTAATTCCAAGTGCATTATACCAAGCCAGATCTGCATGTGTAACTCTTTCAGAAAAAGGACACTGGAAAATTTGACAGGTGTGATTTCTCTCCAGAAAGTCATGTTGCCTTTTCTCTTATGGAGCAAATTTATCTATGTGTCTATTAATTAAGTAATTTACTACTGTTTCTATCAATGGCTTAGTGTGTAACCCATTCTGCGTGATTTTTTTGCCGCTCCCCGCGAGAGGCCGCGGGCTGCGCGGCGCCCTGCGTGCCGGGCTGGGGGCCGGTGCGGGCTCCCCGCGGCCGGAGCTGGAGCCGGGGCCGGGCTGCGCTGGCTCCCGCGGCGGCGTCGCGGCCAAGCGCCCGTCGCCTCCCCGGCGTGAGCTCGAGCTCTGCCAGCGCCGCCCGCGGGAAGGGTCTGGCGACCCGAGGGAGCCGCTGCGGCCCCGCCAGCAGCCCTGGGGGGCTGAGCCGGGGGCTGCCGGGCCGCGCTCGGCCCTCGCCGCGCAGCGCCCAGCACGCAGCAGCCCGGGGGGAGGAATCGAGTAAAACAAACCCGAGCAAACCCCCGAGCAGACGCGGTGCTTGTCCTGGCGAAGACCTCGGGGGGCCGCTGGCACCTCACGAGCCCTCTGCAGCCGCCCCGCGCAGCGCCGCCCCTGCCGCTTCGGGCCGGGGGGCGCCGGAGGGGGGAGCTCCGCGCCGCGGAACGGGGGCGGGCACCGGGAGCGGGAGGCGCTGGGTAACAGTATTAACTCTCCTGTTAATGAGGCTTTTATCTGTATTAACTCAGGAATTTGTACTTCTAGACTGTTAAAACATCAACTGAACTACCAGAAAATTCTTAGCTAAATACATACATATATGTATATATATAGTGATTTCCTTTTTGTTCATACTAAGTTTTTGAGTGTAACAAGTACAGAGATCAGACTTGTGACCTTTTTAAAAACGGACATTATGTGCTGAACATTTAATTTCTCTGATACTTGCCCTGGTTTAAGAAATGGCTGTACTCCACAGTAAGCGACTAAGTAATTCCATATCTGACCCCTGAAACTGGAATGCGATGAATGGTGCACTGTTAGGACAGGTCTCAGTCCTTCAGACACTCTTCTTATAAGCTAAATGGTAGAAAATAAAATTGTAGACTCAGCACCGAGATGTCTCTATGCTTCCACCATAGTCCTGTAGGCAGTGACAGGGCTTCAAATCTGCCTGTAAAGATGTAGCCCAGGTCAGAAAACGACGAAGAGAAGTCGGTGTGGAGCCTTTGAAGTTGCGGTTGCACCTCTGGGGCCTCCTCTGCTTGCTTTAAGCACGTGTTCTGAAACACATCTCATTTAAGCCTTGTTTTAGGATGAAGGGATTGTGGAAGTTAAAAAAAGAAAAACACATGAATAGGAGAGGTGACACCCTGGTAGGGACACATTAATATGGTCCCTTCATAATGCATGATACTTTAGGAATAATATATATATGGACAGCTTCGGTGGAAGTCACAGAAAGCTGCAAGGTGGGTAGATGGATGGATGAAAGCAAACTGACTGTCCAGAGATAATACAGATAGGATTCTTACTGGATATTTATTGACTTACAAACTTGATCAAGGAAAAACAGATTAAACAGAGAGAAAAACAGTTTAACTAAGGAGAAGAGTAATCTCACCAAAGTCAATAGAATCAACCATATGTTTGGACTCAGGTATACATTTACTTCATAGTATTGAGATCAATAGAGTAATCCGTAATCTAATTTTTATTACTACTTCTGAATTAAACTTTTACTTGTTTGTTTGTTTTTTTAACCTGGCTAATTATGCTGGAACTTCAGGATTGTTTTTGTTGCTGAGTGCAAAATTTTTTTCTCTTAAGAAATCAGACTTGGTGTATGAAGGCTTAAAAATGTGGCAATTACCACTGCAGTGATCAGATATATTGGCACTATGGGTTGATCAGACATGTACAGCCTACTATTCCATCTGTAAGTAAAGTTACCCTGGTGGAAAATCACTTTTTGTGCAGGAGTCAGTTCTGCCCTAAAATGTGTCACAGTTTAAGCCAATTGGAAGATTGCTTATTTAAGTTCCTTATTAACTCATCTTCAACAGATAATCAATTAAATATTGCCTTATATCCTGGTTGTGGAGTTATTTAATACAGAATCCATCTGTGCTCTCCACAATGTCCATTAACATTCTTCGTATTGCCATTTCAGGCCTTTGTTCTGTGCATAACCCTCGGTGTCTCGCTGAGAGAACTGGGAAAAGAAATAGGAACTTACCACGGAGTGTAAGATGGAGTACAGGCAGTTAATTCCTAAGAAGTGGCATTATAATTTCTTGTGCACTAGGCAACAAATGTTTGACAAATAGCTTTATTAGTACCAATTAGTACCATAGACTCAGTGCTTTATTAGTGATGTGAGGCTGATGATCAAAGTCCTTGTAAAGTTAAAGAAGTGATGATGCAAGTGTGGCTCTATTATCAGATTATTGTTTTGGGATTCCCCAACTTTTTTTTTTTGGTACTTTTAACAAATAGAAATATTTCTGTATGTTCTCCTTTCCTAAGATCATATTGATAAACAGTTTTCTAAAGAAGGGACAAGCACCTATAAAAGATGGAAGTGAAGGCTTCAGAACTGCATTATTTTCACTGCAGTGTCCTGGGAGGCCTTCCATCCACTGTGCTCTGCTATCACCGTTACTGTGACTGTTGCACTCAGACTGCAGGTCGGAGAACAGACGCATTGCACTTTGCATTATCCTCCTCATACAAACGGTAAGATTCCCATAGTTAGTAATTTCATAACAGGATAAAAGAACAGCTTGCTAGACACAAGAGCAAACCATCATTTCTCAATTTTTAAGTCTCTCTTATATAGCATATATACAGTGTAAGAAATTTTGACCAGAACGTCAGTCTGTAAGAAAAGCTGTTTTCAGAGAACAGTACATTCACTTGTGAGTTACCAAAAATGTTACTATATGTTCTTTTAAATATGTCTACCTATCAAAATTACACACGTCAGGTTTATTAATTAATAGCTGTAAATATGCAAAGACTGATATTTCACTTGGAGAGAAGAAAATAAGATTTATACTGGTGGAGTTTAAGTATACCAATCAGGATGTGTTATCAGTATATCAGAACTTTGCTAATGCTCATGACATATTTCCATGTATTCACTACTTCTTTAATAAGTAATACAGAGATTAGATGGCAGCTGAGTAGCATGTTGAGAACAATTAACTCTAAGCAGATGACACTACAAATACAACTCTTCAAGGCTCTTTTCTTGTCTGGGATTTTTGCCTTCAATGTTGATTTTGCCCCCTGGGTGAATTAACATCTTTACTGATAGATTTAAGATTTCTCTGACATTTGATTAAGCAAACTTCATACAGAGATTGTATTAAATTTTAATATCTGTGAGAACTGAACAGCAGTTTTATCGGATGTTTTCTCACCATGTCTAGTGTTTAGTATCATATAAAGTGACTGATAGCCCAGCAACAACATATCCTGAGAATGCACTACAAGCACAAAGACCTGAACTACAACAACTTTGAAACATTAACCCTAAGGGCCCACAGAGTAATTTCCAGATAGGATGGTTAATTTTAAAAGACATCAAGAAATATGAAAAGTAATTTCACTGAGCTGTATGTAGAAATATTAACATATTTTTTAGGTATTTGAAACATCTAAGTCTTGATCTTCAAGAAGCATTGTACTTAAATGGAGGCTGACAGACCTCAGTGAAGTACTGCATATGTGTAGAACATCTGCCTATCAAGATTTCAATGGAAGTTAGAGGCCTTGCATGTGTCTAAAGACATCAGTGAAGCATATCTCACTTTGTGACTGAGGTTTGAGAGAAAAATCAGTGCTAAAGATGTGTTCATCAAGTACCTTCTGCTCTGAAGGGAACACACAAAATAATCCCCAAGCTGTTTGTAATTTTAATTTAACCATCAGTTAACACCAATGTTATATTAAGAAATTATTTTTGCTGCTCCTTTAGATGACTACTAAAAAACAGATTTCATTATCATGGGTATACATATGGATTTTTTAAGTATCCATATGTATATAGAATATTTTGAAGGTACAGAATAAAGAAAGGTACTTCTGTAGTAGGAAGATTTGCAAAAGAACTAAGTGCAGCCCTAGGACTGAAAATTTCAACCATTTTGTTGTCGTTAAGCAATAAATATTCCTTCTGGTTTATAATATTTTTTTATTCTAATTTGCATTTAGCTGTTGCTTAACTTTTAAAGAGGAAGACATAGTCATTAGCAATTGTCAAGCTATAACAGCTTCCAGAAATCAGAATTACAGTGCTCAACAGCCTCTAGAGAGGGAAAACCATTCCCTTTTCATTTGCTCTGTCACAATGTTTATTCCAAATACTAAGGCCAAATTTGGGTTACAGAATTTCCCAGTTTTATTGTTTCAAATCATCTGTTAATTTAGTAATGTAGAATTCTATCTGTGAAATTTGCAAATCTTAATTCTTTCACATGAAAGAATCAGTTGATCGAAAGCTGATACAGCTCTTCCAGATTCTATAGAAATATCAGTAATTATTATACAAACATGACAAGGACCTTATTTTGCTTCAAAAATTCTCCAGTGGGTATAGTATTACTACAAGACATAGTGCCTGTTATTCATGATCCCAAGTAGCTCAGACCTCAGTAAACTGAAATGCTTCTCCATCTTCTGAAATAAGTTAATGACTCTCTTACTTACACACTCAGCTGTATTTTATCTTCTTTATTTGAAAGCAGTTTTCAATTACAGTGTGTATGTTTTGTTCAGTAAGTGAGCTCTCTCCATATCTACCATGAAGAGAAAATCTTATCTGACAAATGATTTAGAACCAAAATATTAAGTCTATATTCTGCACTTCTGGCAAGTGATAAAGACAGAAGCTCTTTAAAAAATAGAATTGCCAAGTCATAAAAAATAGGGTTGGAAAAGACCTATTAGGGCATCTCCTACACCCCTGTCACAATAGGATTTTTCTCTGAAATGTACTTTTCTACTGATTTATTTGGCCTAGTAGGAGACTTTACACAATTCAAAGACTAATACAGAAATTTTACAGCAGTTTGGGGTTCTTGTTTTGTTCTGTTTGTTTTGTTTTTGATGAGGTTCAACATGCTTCTGTCCTTTTTATCTGTATCTGTTCTACTGTGTTCAGTGATGCCTCCTGAACTGTGCTAAACAACAAGTGGTCATTAATTGAAGAGTCCTTTAAGGTGTATCAGGAACATAATAAATTTATGGGATGTAATAGAGTTGAGACAAACATGAGCATATTACCAAATACATCTTTTTAGTACACCGGCATAATCTCTTTTAAATAAAGCTATTGAATTCTTACCCTTTGGCCCTGTATGGTCTAATTCTATCTACAGTGAAAGGTGGTATCTTATTTTAATGGCTAATTACTTACCCCAGAAAATCCTTATTAACTGAGCCCACAGATAAATAGCCCAATTTTATCCTTAGAGGAAAATGCTTCTTATTTTTTTTTTAAGTTGTGATGATTTCTAAGCATTTTAAAGTGAGAAAGGACAATGTTTGTATAGGTTTTGTAGAGATAGGTGGCCATAAATATGCCAGTAAACTTTTATAGATCTTTCAAAATGAACACTAAAAAAAAAAAATCTTCAGAAAATCTTTAGAAACAAGCTGTAAACAAGAATGGGGCACTTTTCTATCAGGCTTTTTAAGTTTTAAAGTTTACTGTTATTGATAAAACACATTAAAAAGTTAAACTACTTTTGTTATCAGTAGAAAATAAGTCAAAGAGAAATCTTTATTAGTATTTACGCAGTCCAAGTTCTTATTGATTTATATGAAAACTTGTATGCAAGATGAAGTCTGAAATAAGAATAGATATTGTATCTTAATTTACACAGCAGCAGAGAAATGATGTAGCTTTACAAAACATCTGAATGCAGGATGTTCTCGTGTGGGATGCCCCACATGGGTACTCATCTGGTACATGACCTTGGAGGAGTAACTTCTTATCTCTAAGACTGTCTTTTCACATCCTTTGATGATTCTGTCTAAACTATAAAATCTGTGCCATATACTATCCCTAGCATAACACTTCAGCCTCTCTTTTTGGCTCCTTTTTAAAACAAAAGCATCTCTTACTGAATTTGATGAAGGGTCCAACCCCTGGCAGTGTGTATTTGGTGTGCATGCCTAGCAGATCAACCTATTGATCCTGGAGGACAATAGGTCTGAAAAAGAGTTACAGGATACAGTAGTTAAGCATTTAAACACAGTTCTTATTGCAAAGCTATAGGTAAGAAAGCTCAAGTGGTCTTTAGGTATATAAGCTGGGAATACCCAAGTAGAGATATAGTATGTAACTGAGAGACTTCTTAAGGGGAGAAGAAGGTCAGCTGATGGGTATTCATTCTTTCTCCACACTTCAGTTTTATATATGTTTCCCATAACAGAGCAGAAGAAGACTTTTTTTTTTTTTTTATGATGCTTAAGTAAATAAAGTTTTATAATTTCAGCACTGTTCTTTAATTTTCTTTACTGGGATAGCAGGTGAGAAATCAATCATGCTACCAAGAAAATATCCAGTTTAATTCTTTCAGACAGAGCTAGTGTATACTACCTTTTATAATTATCGAATAATTGAATGACGTTAGAAAAAACATCTGCTTATATTATGATTAAAAAAAAAAAAACATGCCAAACTCTTTTTCATGCCTGCAGATTTTTGAAACAGATCTATAAAGATTAATATTCAGTGCAAAGAATTTGCATTTTCTGTGTGGATTTTAGGTATGTGTATATATATGTGTTTTTGCATGTCTGTATGGGATATATATATTTACACCTATATTTTTATTCAATTAATATATTTAACTATATTTAATTACTATATTATTGCATTTAATTAATGTGTACTATCATTCTTATGTGTATGTTTAATATAAGTATTTACATTGTATATAAAATACGTATATTTAAAAAAATACAAATAGACATCTGAAACCACACAAAAGACTTGAAGAATTTGCATGACATTTTCACTGGTCTTCTGCTCTACAATACTTTAAACTACTTTTCCAATGTGCTCATTTCTTTTAGAGATCATGTTTTTATTTAAAACTTTTACTTAAAATTATTTTTTTTTACTTATTTAAAAACCAGTGTTCATTGATTCATTTATTTTTGAGGGAGCTATTCTTTCACGATTCTGAAGACCTTACACTGCAATTCATCTCTGGACATATTAAAATGCCTAATTAATTAAAAAAAGAAGAAGAAGAACCTTTGGCATTCACTGAAAATACACTTTGCCAGTTTTTTTTTACTTTTACATAACTTGATTATGTGCAAGTCACTTTTATTGGACATGTTATTAGTATCACATTTTAATAAAAATCTTTGTAAAGTCTGCTTAGTCCAAATAAACTACAGAACTAATTACACATTCCCAATAAATTCTTTCATTTGGTGACACTCGTGTTTTTATGTCCAATTTAATTTTTTTCCTGCTCATTTCCCAATTCAGAGCAATTTTTTTGAAATGACAATGTGAGATGTTTTAGCACTTTCTTTCTGTTAACTAAATTGCATTTTCAGCTCCAAACCTATTCCCTTTAATGTTAATGGGGAGGATTAAGTCTTACAGCTTGCATATCTTTTCCAGCCAACTTATTTCAGACATTACATTTTAACTGTAACAGAGAGTACCATAGTCTAAAACTTAATATACCAACTTAATATACCCAAAGGCTCTAAATCCATCCTACAGAGATGACATGAAGCAGAAGAATTCTTTTCCCCTAGTCTGCCTGATATCTCTGATGTTTGAAGGAGAACATTCCTCACTTTATGTAATAATGGGAGTTTTAGAGTTCCTTTATACAACTTCAACCCTTCTGCAAAGTAACAAACCCTCAAAAAAGTACAGATATGTGATTTGGATCACTTTCAACATTTGGTAATTTTGATAGGATTTCCTGACTAATTTTGAGAATCTTTTGAGAATTGTCTAGTTATTCAAAATACCTTTGAACTGTCTCCACCTCGGTTTGGAACTACATATATGATAAAAACAATCTAAAGTATCTACGCTCTGCAAGGCCTGGTGTTACTAGCCATCTGTGTTCTTCCAGACAGTCAGGGAAGATGTTCTGATCCATGAAGGAAGTTGTCTTTAAAATACTTCTATAATTGTACATCCATGGAAAATAACTGTAAAGATAGCAGAGTATTTACTTATTCTATCACCAATCCCTGTGTAGATGAGGTCTAAGAATGTCAATCCTGCCTAAATGACACAAGGCATAATTTTGTCAAAACCTCTATTACTCTTTTCTAAAATTTCCGCTGGTTCCACCGCCTGCATACAGCTAGAAACTGTTTTGTATCTCTTTTAACATATTGAAACATATGTTGAAAATAGCATCAATTACTTTTTTGGTGGTTTTTTTACATTTTTTTGTGGCACTAGTCAATTTTTAAAATCCGTGACATAGACTTCAGTTAAGTTTTTGTATTCTGGTCAGAGTTCTTATAATCTCAGCTAAACAAATGAGATATCAGAATTAGCTCAAATTGGTTCCTAAAACAGAGTATTTGACTAATATGCTATGTCTCACTGAATCGTCCCTTGTGAAAGTATCTCTGGATTCAGACTAAGCTAGCTGACCATTTTAGAAAACACAGAAGGCTCCTCTCTAATTTAAAGGTAATATAATCTATATATAATATAATATAATATGGAATCTTTGTATGAAAGATGAAAGAGATTAACTGCATTGATCATAAATCTTCAGTTCTGAAGTCTGTGGGTGTTTTGCTAGGAACTTGTCAAAGCAATAATCCAATGTAATTGCTACTGTTTCAGTGTTAAAAAAAAATATATTCAGGTGCTAAACCAGAATGTTTTTAAGACTTAAGGTTTTATGGTAATTCTTAAGATTTGCAGCAGATACAGAAAAGTTAAAGAGGATGCCCCATACAGTTTTTTTGAGCAGATGGAGATATGGTAATAATTCAGTTTCCAAGATGTTAAGAGACAGCTTGCTGGAATATATCCACTGCTGAATCTCCATCAAACACTCTTGAAATGCAGAAATAGGATTTGACAAGAAATTATCAGCATAAAGTAGCAATAAATCTGTAGGTTATCTGCATAACAATGATATTTAAAGCCATTTTAGGTATTGATGTCAATCAGTGTAACCATAGAGTGAAAGAGAGAATCTCAGAAGTAAAATTTTAAGGTGGATGTTACAGAAGAATTCATACAAACCCTGTTAATCACAATAAGCAGGATTTGTGCACTTATCTCCTGTGCCCTATATACCGGTCTAATTTGTTTTATGATACATTGATATTTGGAGAGTGGAGACCTACCAACAGTTCCAGAATTAGACCTGCTACCCAGGCACAGGTAATATTTACTTGCACAGGAAACCTATTATAATCTGGTCCTACTGTATCTATGCAATACATTTAATTCATGTAGGCAGAGCATATCCTACACATCTTAGATATTTGCAGTGACTCTACAGCACATGTGTAGTGAGTTCAATACATCTGCATAGTCATGTTACTTAGACCATGTAGAGTGGTCACTTGTCCTGAAACTTAGATACTCTGGAGAAGGAAAAAAATGCTGTTCAAACTGATGAACCAGAATTACCATCCCAGTCTGATGAGTTTGGCTGGTACAAAACTGCAAAGTGAAACTGCGATCTAAATGACAAAAACAAGGGGGAAAGTAACATTCGGATAGAGTGTCTCCATCATGGACTGTCTGAAGTGACTAATTTTGCATAGTAAAGAAAATACAAGACAGAGATCTCAGTACAGCTCATGGCAAAATACTTACTTCATAATAAGCTTCATAATAAGAGCTCATGGCAAAATACTTACTTCATAATAAGAATTGGGATCTCCCACATTTGGTTATTTATTATAAGTTAACAGGAAGATATGTTGGATTGTTCAGGATAAATTTTAAGCTTGATATTTATTACATTTTTAGAACAAGTTAAATAATGAAATGGAATATTTAGATTAGCACAAGTAAAAGGTAGCATTTTAGCAATTAAATGCATGGATTAATTAAATGTGAATCTTTTGGAAGCCATTATGTACATACATAATGTAGGGTCCTTCAGTATTTCTGTGCTGTAGGCTGGGCTTTCTACAAAATTTGAAAAAAATTGAAATAGTCAGCCGTTCTGGAGTTTCTTTTTGCTCTAAGAAGCTAAAGAAGGCAAGCGTGTATATGTGTTTGTATGTATGTATATATACATATATATTTTTCCCCTCTAGAGGAATTCAGAATAGGAGGTGACTCAGAATAGCTGTACTACTGTATTCATGCAATTCCAAATGTATCTAGATGATATGAGGCTTATGTCTTACTAGTCTACCAGCTGAGTTATTTATATACTCTGGTTCATCATCTTCCATTTCACAATTTGTCTGAAATTTATCTTTCAGTTATAGAATTATATGGAGACTATGGGTGAGATTCAACTCGGCTACCTTCAGATCCCTATAATGTAGGGTTCTTAATTTTGGCTAATCACATAAACTACTCTTACAGTCATAGAAAAAGGTAGTTCTCAAGGATTATTCATCTCTTCATTGTAGAATACCCTTAGGTATGGGAAGAAATGATCACCTAGCAGTGCCTCCTTCTATCTACTGACTATGAAAAGATGAGATGACTAAGTAGATATCTAAAGTTAGGAAGATGGACCTCTCCTCTCTGGATCGTCTCTGTTTTCTTCTGTTCTTCTCAGAATATTCTCTGTTTTTAAAGTATCATTACCTAATTATAACTCATTTAACTTAATTAAAGCAAAAAAAATCAGGTAGTTGCACCCACAGTTGCAAGAAGTAGAAATTCAAAGATCATTATTAAAATTCCTATCAGAATAGCAAATTCTGTCCTGCTACCGTCTTCATCACAGCATGTAGATATTGTTTGTTCATATTGCCTAAAACTTCCCTCCAGTATGGTTCCTATTTTTTCTGTTTCACTGAGCATGTCCTGCCTAATATCAACAGAGTACATTCTTGAGAACTTTGTGACCCTATTGATTATTCAGTTACTGCAGGAAAAACAAAACATTTTTGGTGATGAGTATAAGATTTTGGGGGGCAAATTTTGGGAAAACTCTGACTTTCTTCAGGAAATAAATTCATAATAGTTATGGAGAGGTTATTCACCTTCTGTACAGGAGTAATTCACTGGTTAAGATATCTAAAATTTGTACCTGAAACCAGGCTGTACTTAAAAGAAAAGAAAAAAAGAGAGAGAGAGAGATTTTGGTAATTTTTGTACCTGATGCTATCAACAACATATTATTCTAGTTAATGGGTCTCATCTCTAACATACTGGAAGATCAGTTTGGTATTTGACAGTATAATTTAAACTAAAAGCTGAATGGGGATATTAATCCATGAGAATAGATGAATGTTCCAGAGCTTGCAATATATTTAATTAACTTGCACTTGAGGAGTGGACCAACTAAATGACGCTATTATGTGCCTTAGGTTCTCTCTTATCTAAATCAAATTAGAGTTTCAGATTTCAGAAGAATGTCCTTTAGTTTCTTGCAATTTTGGATAGATATGATTGTTTACAAACTATTGAAATGATTTTGCTTTAGTATTTAATACAAGTTTGTTTGGGGGGGTTGTAGGTTTTTGTTGTTGTGTTGTTTTGTTTTGTTTTGTTTCAGTAAAACTCTAGATGTTTAGGGACTGTATCCTTTACTTCAAATGGGGAAATCCATTACAACCAGAACTATTCAGACTATTGGAATAGAATAATTATTTGTTCCTTACACAAGAAGCCTTCAATATTAATCACAACTATCACACATAAAATACAAGCTAGTGTACCATCTTGAAAGTATACATAACACTAACATTCAAGACTGATGAATATGAAAGATAGACTGAGGAGAATAAAGGATGTTCTTCTAAAAACCTTTAAGATTATTATATTATATGAGAAAAATCCTTGTTTGTAATGAATCTGTTTATTTAAAAATATTTTTCACATATTTATATTTAATATCTCAAAACAAAAAAAAAACAAAAAAACCTTGTTTTAAATGTCTTCATGAATTTTCAGTATCAAATTACCTTGGCTTTCAGAGTACGTAGGCTACAAGGAATGGATTTTGTTTGTGTGTTTGTATGTTTGTTAAGTAAAAGAAAATGCCTATTAATGGAGCTTCTATCACTGGAAATCTTTAAGAATAATTTAGACAAACCAGTGAGTAGTAACGTAATACATTAAGAATATGTATGAAGTGGTCTCTTGAGATCCCTTTCAGCCTTACACTTCTACAATCTGTTCAAATTTATTTTCTAGTTTATAGTTGTTGGTGTGAGATTAATGTCAAATTACCAGAAACTACGAGATTCAGTGACTGTTACCATGAGCAAGGTATTCTGTGAAAGAACAGTTCATTAAAAGCTTGCAGTGTGTTGTCCTTTATTGTGCCTGGCTTCAGTTAACTGCAGCTATCTACAGAAATATGATGTCTAAGTTCACCAAAAAGTTCAATGTCTGATTATAATGGATTGTTAATGAATTTCTTTGCTCCAGAAAGTTCATAACATAAACAAGGGGAAAAGGAAATGGGTTAGAAAATGATTGTCCCAAATTTGCTGATAGGGATGTAAGGGAGAGAGAGCCTTTTGTCAAAATGGAAAATTTTAAGTCGTGATTTGAACCTATTTGCCCAGTATCAAGCCTTGGAAAAATAGTGATATATATGAGTGCCAGTAGGGCTTGCCACTATGCAGAGATTGAACCTTATTCAGATATCAGTAGTAATTATTAGCAAATACTGATTTTTATTTTTCATATTGACTTGGTTCAGAAGTTTCCTTTACAATTATGAAGTGTTATTCATCTCTGCATAACAAATAGGAGCTTTATGTGGTCTCATGCTAAACAATATTTCAAAATGAAAATTTTCTTGTTTTAGCATTCTTCTGTCCTTTGGAACTTTCTTTGGGGAAAAAAAATCGTTCTTTGTGACACCTTTAGCTTTAGAAATCTGTAACTTCTGCCATTCTCCTCTGTTCTTAATAGCAGGACTGCAACAAGGAAAATAGAATGAAACTTAAACTGGTCTTATTTTCTTTCCTTCAGAGAGATTTTGCCTCTATATATGATGTAAAGCATATTCAAATTGTTACCTGAGAACAAGCTGCGCTAAGAGTTAAGTGACTAGTCATAAAAACAGTCTATTCAAAGAAATGAATGCAAGAAAGCAGTGAGAATGCCAAAAAGAGAACAGGAGCTGTGGATTTTCCCATGACAGCAAATAAGAGTATTTTGTACTCTCTCTCTCTTTTCAGGCTAGTACATGGAATCTTGTCCCTTTACCAGCATCAAATGGTTTTATGGATTAAGTTTAGAAGTGGACAGAACTTCAATAACAAATCATTTCCAAACAGCAATTTTTCATTTTCATTATCAGGGGCATACACTTGATTGACAGCATCCATCTCAACATAGATATGTTCCCGTAGTGTTTGCACTGTTCTCAGTACAATGCATACATACGACCTCTAAAGACTGAGACAATATGAGGACAGAAGTCTTATTTGGTTTCTCATTTTACTGAACAGGTTTTCTGTCATAACAGTAAGCTTTGCATCAGCATCATTCACAGCCTTGGTTGTCAAATATCTTCTAGTGTAAATAGTACACCTCTTGCTTGCTTCAGCATTAGCTGTTAACTCGTTTCAGCACTTGGTATTAGGTTCTGAGCCTCAGAAATAGAAAAATTGTTAGTTTAGCAAGTGATTGCCACAACTACTAAAATTTAGCTTTTAGGTAGAACTGTTAAGGTAACTGATAACTGACCTGCACTGATTTTATGCTGTTTTCAAAATCATGTAGAAATATAGACGTGGTTTTGAGGCCTGAGTAGGGGGGTAAACAAATACGTCAACACAGAAAATTAAATATTGACTCAGAGTCTTGTGCATTAGGAACAATAAACACAGCATTCCTTGTTCCCAGAAGAATTCAAAACTGGTGGAGGTCAGTTCTAACTTACGTCTCTTGCTTTTATAGTTTTCTAAGTTTAAATATAAAGTCTGTTTACATGAAATAAATAAATAAATAAATGCTCACGTTGAAAAGTATGTATGCAATGACTTATGTACCCTGCACCCTTCCTTGTCCCGAACGAAGAATCTTATTGAAATTGGTTGGTTTTCACATTTATCTCGTACTGATGGAAGAAAATAGTGTTCACAGAATCCTATCTCCACCTTTGTCATTAAGATATGCCCTTTCCCCACATGATGAGAGATAATTCAGCATTTCAGATAACTTATCAGCCTGGGCAGCACTTTTTTTTTCCATATTGGCCAGAAAACTCTTGCCATTTATGAGCAACTTACTTATATTACAATTTTGAATAACTAGATGATAGTAAATGCTTCCTTACATTACTGAAATCTGAAAGACCTTAAAAAGAAAGAGAAAATATCCCGAATTAAGAGATAGACCTAGATGTTAAATTAATGTCCAACCTGGTGACAGAACTGGGAACTGCCTTACAGCAAGGCAGTATTTCAATAATTTAAGGTGAATACAATAAGAGAGAGAGAGAAAAAAAAAAAAAGAGAAGACAGCCCCAAAATATGAGGATGCTGTTTGGTGGTTATACTACCTAAAGAATGGGTATTTATTAATAACTTAACAGATGTTTTTGGTGTTCACACAGAGTCTCTGTCACTCTTTCAGGAAATAAGGAAGCTGGAATCCATTCAAACTGAAAAGTAATATGTCAAAGGTCATGTATACGTTTGTATGCATGTTTCATTTGCCTGTGATAAAACAAGCAGACATTCTGTATCTTGCAATCATTTATTTAGCTATTTAGGTTCCTCCCTCACCAGGCAGATGAAATGAGAACCTTTTCTTTCCCCACCTATCCTCTGCTCTGTCCACAGTTCCACAATGTTCAAGAGATTTATGAATGCATATCCATTTGAACTGACAGCCTGATGTAAGAATAGTGTCATCTAGGGCAATACGATACGTTGCAGTCATCAAATTATTACAGCCCAAAGAGCTATATGCATTTTTAGATAGTAAGTACAGATCATTAATTGGTTTTGATGGAACTGTACATGTGCAGTTTGTTCTTCCATTATTCGGGTTATTACTCTCAGAATCACTTATGCTGTGTAACCCCAGTTTGAACAAGTTGCCAAATACATCTATTTTTCTTTCAGTATCCATTTCACAGAAAAACTTAAAGCAAGGCTGATACCTCTAGCCATGACCTGAAACAGAGTAATTTTTGCTGTGACCTAATATAAAGTAATTTTTGCTGTGTGGCTTCTCATGGATATAACTATAGTTATAACCAAGTGAATGAACTAGAACCTATTATCTGTTAATAGGTTTAGTTAATGGTTAGTCGTTATCTCTTAATGGTTAGTCGTATTTATTTATAATGATATCAATACTAACACAAGCACTTGTTTCTAACGCAGTCTTTGAGTTTATAATGGTTTTCCTCATTTTACTCATGTAACTATTGCAATTAAATGAATTTACTATAACACAGATAAAATGAATATGATTCAATATATAGCATGTTGAAACATCATACAACTCTTCAAAGAAGAAATTAAATATATTCTATTGTACTGGATGGAAAGAGAAAATGTAGATAGGCACAATATGATTACTTAGTTCTGTAATTTGCAAGACCCCTGCTACATAATAATGAAACTATTCAAGACCTTTGTAATAGTCTTTGATAGTTTCTTTAAAGAATTGTCCAGGATCTCAACTTAATGTCTTATCCAAAAATTATCACATCTATCAACAGAGTACAATTTACAATATATGAGGATATCAGTTAATTATAGACATGCACCCTAGTTCAGAAAAGTATTTGGTTAAGGTTCTTTCCCTTGATGTAAATGGGACTCCGTATGTACTTGCAATTAAATACTTGACTGAGAATCTGACTGAAATATTTTCACTTAAAGAGAAGAGGTAGCATCCAGAGACGAGCAATGAAAATGAGTAAGGATCTAGAAAACAGAGTTGTCATAAACCAATGGAGGATATGGGCTTGTTCATTTCAGAGGTGGTTGACATAGTTGTGTTCAAACACATAAAGAATAGCTGTCAAAAGAAAGGAATTAGAAGTTCTTCCTGAAAGACGTAGAGAAGATGGGTTAGAATTGCATTTATGATCATTAGTACTAGACGTTAGGAAGAAGCTTTTATGACAAGCATAACGTCCATCACTGAAAATTAAAAAAAAAAAAAAAAAAGGAGAGAGAGAAAAAGACAGAAAAAGTAGGTTAGAGAAACATCTGTGGGAATAGATTTAGGTCTGGCTATTTCTGCCAGACTTTCGATGGTCTAATCGGATCATCTCTGAAGGTACTTGCAACCTACTTTTCTTACATCCAAATATATGTTCAAATTACAAAAAATAAAACAGCTATAACAATTTCTTTTTGCAAAAGTGTAAACAACTTTGAAACTATAATCAATAGTAAAACTGTATGTATACCCAAATATATGTCATTATTAATCGTTCTGTCTTTTATTTTCTGAGGCTTCCTTATTCTGGGCATAGTACTTAACAATACTTTCCTTCTGAAGTGATGAAAGAAAATAGGCCTACTTTCCTACATGTTTTTTGAACAGTATTGGGACTGTCAGAAGAAATATGGTATGAAAAGGTGAGATATCATTTTTCCTTTTCTTAATCTGATCAGGCTCATGATATTAATGAACCATTTTAAATAGAATTCTTTTAACATTCAGACTAAAATACCCCAGCTTCTGAACACAAATCAAAGCAATAAACCTGTCTTCAGGATCTAGAATAGAAAAAATCATACATATCTCAGAAACTGCAATAAACAGTTAGGTCTTATATAGTCCTAAACCCATTGGATTGAGATCTTTTTAGCTTATTATGGGAAACAAGTCTTAGACTAATTATTCTCTAGAAGATATTTTAAAACTATGATTCAATATTTAATTCCTGAAAAGGGAGGAAATTTCCTTACAAATTTCTAGATCATATTCACTTGAGAGCCTTGTTGTTATGAATTTAATGCATCCATTAACACACATCAGCAAAGGGGTGATTAATGAGAGAAAAAATTGTGATGAGTTTCTTCATCCTGCTCAGCTGGAAATGTAAATATAAGCCTGTGACAAAATACACACTTCCATCCACTTACTCTTCTACCAGTCATAGCAAAATTGCTATGAATTCAGAATAGGATTTTGAAAGATCCACTGATCTTTTTATCATTTCTGTGGATTTTTACTCTAGAACTGAGGAAAAGATAAATATAAATTCAAGTAACATGCTCATTTAGGAACTAAAAGAAGCACCCTGAGGAATGTTAGAGTGGCTACTTCATGCCACTCCTAACAGTATCATTTTTATTATGTGTCTCTCTAAACAAAACAAGAAATTTCAGCATGATAGGGTTATATGAAAGCAAAAAAATAAATGGTCAAGTCAAAGTGTTTGACAGCTGTAAAGGAAACTCAATTTCTGAACCAATCATACAAGGCTAACTCAAAGGAAGTGCACATTCACGCAAGCTTTGAAAAATACGAAACACTGCTAAAATATTTTAGCTACATATTCCACCATTCAAGAGGTTGAAACACTCTCAGAAAAGCATAAAGAGGTATTTGCTTCTCAATGTGCTGATAAAAGCATAGCTGTGCAATAGGGTATAGTGTATCTTAACTCAATATTCAGCATTTAGGATGTGTTAAGTCCAAAAAAATATTATACAGCTTTATTGGCAAGGATTCTATGATCTAAATTTAGTGGGTAATGGATTCCTAAATTAGCTAGACCAGTTGTATAAAGCAAGTGATCTCATATTATAAAAAGTTATCTCATGATAGATATGTTTAATTCCTTTTAGATATGAAAATTAGATATGAAAAGGTCATAGAAATGCTTAAACATAGCATAATCAGGTAATTAAGTCAGATAATTCAGATCATCATTGATTAATTAAAATTCATGCCAGTGACACCTGATTAAAATAATAAATATTTTTGAAGTCTACATAATTGCCTTTTATGATGAAAAAGTAGCTCAGTAGATGAGGGGAGAGCTGTGGCTATCATCCACTTTTATTTCAGCAAGGCATTTGATCTGGTCTCCCACAGCATGCTTGTAGTTAATGGCTCAAAATCAGACCAGCAGTCAGGCACAAGTGGAGTTCCTCAGGGGTCAGTACTGTCTCCAGTACTGTTCAGTACCTTTCTGAAAAATCTGGATGTTGGGACTGAATGCACCCTCCCCAAATTTGTAAATGACACCAAACTGGGAAGAGAGGTAAATATGCCAGAAGGAAGAGCCACCATTCAGAGTGGCCTCAGCAGGCTGGAAGATGGGCTGACAAGAACTGCGTGAGATTGAACAAAGATAAAATCCTCCACCTGGGACAGAAAAACCCCAAGCAGCACTACAAGCTGGGGACTGGTGTCTGGGGAGCAGCTCCACTGACAGGTCCCTGAGAGTACTGGGAAACAGCAAACTGAACAAGAGCCATGAGCACCTTGGCTCTGAAGAAGGCCAACAGCCTCCTGGGCTGCATCAGCAGGAGTGTAGCCAGCAGATCAATGGATGTGGTTATTCCACCCTACTCAGCACTTCATAGGACACACCTGGGGTAGTGGAAATCCTAGGGGCTTGGTGGGACAGAGGAGGGCAGGCAGGGAGACTCTAATCACTGTCTTGCATTACCTAAAAGGTAGTTTTAGAGAAGATGGAGCTACTCTCCACGAGGATGTACAGTGACAGGACAAAAAACAAGGGGCATAGGTTGCTTCTGCCTCAAGGGAAATCCTGTCTGGATATAAGAATTCTCCACTGTGACACAAATGAAGTGCTGGAATAGGTTCTCCAGAGAAGTGCTGAAATCTCCCTCACTGGAAACATTCAGGACTCAGCCTGACAGAGCCCTGGAAAGCCTAATCTACGGCCTTGCTTTCAACAGAAGGTTGGTCCAGATGATCTCCACAGGTCTCCACCAGCTTCAACTTTTCTGTGATTCTATAATGAATTATATCCATAGGTATCTGGCTTCAGGTGGTGTCAGTTTAAAGAACCTTGAGGAGGTATTTCTCATTTTGCCTCTTTGTCCCTCTCACATCCTACAAAAGCAAAGATACTTTGCCAAATCCATGCAGGATGTTGATAGAGATGTTTAATAAATTTATCTTATCATTGAATACATTAAGTGCTTTTAATAAATGAGATATTATGAGACAGAATATATAATTTTCCACTAATATCCCCATCTTATGAGAAAAGCCCCATTTTGTGGAAAAAAAGTAACAACAAATGAATCTGTTCTATTTAAGGAACATATATGATTTGTTACATTTACATGAAGTTCTACCTGGTGCTTAAGGAGTTTTCAAGTGCTTCTATCCTTTGCTGTTCACAAATAAATTAATTATTTATGTGATCCACACAGCCACTGTAATCAAGAAATTAACACAAATTTTTGTGTTGAATTCTTTCGGCCCTTAGCACTAGCACAGAAGTACCTAAGTAGCGATTACAATTGTCTGTTATGAATTACAAAGTTTAATAATTTAGCCCAAGTTCATCTTATGTATTAGACAACTGTAAAAAAATATAATCAAGCTCAGCCACAGAAATAAATTTCTTGCTTCATTCTTTTTAACTTCTCTCATGAGCTGTTTACACTTTTCAGTTGTTTTCCATTCTGTCCTCATTCCTCTTAATTTTTCTCACCATTTTTTTAATTAGGTTATCAGAGTAAAATGTTTTGCGATACAAACATTAACTTCTGCTGGGCGAGGATCGTATCTAAATTCTTTCAAAATGCAATCACATAACAATATTGTAAGGAATGATGTTCTATCTCATGTAGCCTGAAAAATACTTTTCAAATGTAATTTCATAATAGAATCACAGATTTAAGTTGGTAGGGAACACTAGTTTAAGCCTTTCTTTAAAACAGGACCAATTTAGCTCAGGTTGCTCGGGTCCTCGTCCAGTCAAATTTTAAATATCTCCAAGAATGAAGGTTACACATATGAGCAACCTGTTCCAGTGTTTGACCAATCTCATTGTGATTTTTTTTCCCTGAAACTGGAATTTCACTTGTTGCAACTTGCATCCATTTCCTCTTTTCCTGTCACTGCACTTCCAAGAAAAGTCTGGTTAAGTCTCAAAGACAGCAACAAGATCTTCCCTTAGCCCTCTCTTCCTAAGATTGAATGAAGTCAGTTCTTCTATGTCATGTACCCTGAACTCTTAGCCATATCAGTAGCCCTCCACTGGATTCATTTCAATCTTGTATGTCTTTCTTGTATTGTGTCTAGAATGGAACACAGTGCCCTAGATGGTAATAAAATAAATGTGAAGAATCATTTCCTTTGACTTATTCGCTAAATTCTTGTTAATTAGCTTTGATTTGACCTTAGAAAGTTCATTTTGGCTCTTCCCAGTCACCTGTTTGTCCTTCATGTGCCTGTTCAGGGCATCGAAAAATATTCTTTCCATAATCTTCTGAGGGACTGAGATGACACTGACCAGCCTGCAGTTACCTGGATCCTGCTTCTTGCCCTTCTTCAAGTCAGGTTTGCCTTTTTTGCACTCATCAGTAACCTCTTCTGGTTACCATGGCCTTTCAAAGCTGATAAAAAGCACTCTCACAATACTGGCTTCCTCAGAATGCTTAGAGGCATCCCCTTTGATCTCATGGACCAGTTTACTTACATGGCCCCTAACTTCATCTTCTTCTATCGTGGGTCATGCTTTACTCCCACCATCTTTGTCATTAGTTTCAACTGCAGTAGAGCTTTGGCTTTCTTAATTCCATTCCTGCATGCTCCAACAATACCTTTTTACTTCTTTCAGGCAGCCCATTCCCACTTCTGCTTTCTGTGGTCTTCCTTTCTGAATCTGAGCCTGTTTATCCATGCTGCCTTCTGCTATGCCTGCCCTTCTTTACTTTGAGGAGGCTGAGGCCCAGCTTGCTCTCCTGGGCCCATTTAAGGCTGTCTCACCTGGGACGCTGCCAAGCAGATCCCTGAACAAGCTGAAATCAACTCTCCTGAGGTCGGGGTAGCAATCCTATTAGGATAATGGATAGACTGGGTATCTAAGCCCAGCTACTGGAAGGATTCATAATGTACATATGTATATCTATGTCCCACTAATGAACCTTCCACCTCATCAGCCAGAAAGGGGAACTGGGTGAAGCTGCTGGTGCCATCTGTGTTTGTGTGAGTGCTGTGTGCTGTAGGATTATGCAGCTGCTCTAGCCTCACCCTGCCAGGCTACTGGATTTGGCCTGCCCCTGACATCCACCAGTTCATGATTGCAGCTGCCAAAGCTGCCACTGATCTCATCCCTGACCAGTTCTTCCTTATCTGTGAGTAACAAATTCAACAGACTATCTCTTCTAGTCAGTTAGTTGTGTACCTGCATCAAAACATCTAGCAGTCTGAAGTATATTTGAATCAATGACTTCAAAAAAAAAGTGTATGTCTAACACCCGATCAAGATTTCCCACTTAGCTTTCTCCTTTATAAACCCAAATACAATAAACTACTGATGTGTATTTTTAAATGCTCTTACTGTTCATTGCATGTGAATTACTATAAATTAATTTACCATTTTAAGGTCAAAGCGTTTATATTAGGTAGAATGGTCAGATTAGCAGAAGCAGTAGATTTGTCTGGGGGCTAATTTAGGGCTGTAATATTCTTTTTTCTACCATGCTATGCAGTCATACAAGGATACAATTAGGAAACTTTTTTTGTGCTAATGACACTGTTGGTTTGCAATAGAAAAAAAGCTCAATTTGTCAGTAGTTTCCTTCATAAATAATTAAACTACTTCAAATCTGCTTGTGGCCTTGGAAAGTATCTACATCACTATTTTCTGTCTGTTTATAATCTCACAGCTGATCAAAGTGCATCTGGGGGTCAGCTCTAATTTAGTATACCAGTACCCAAACAGTGACCAAATTACAGATACTCAGTCACTTAATCTTGCTCTAAGCTACAAATTTCTTAAAAAGGTAACCTTCATGAACTGTTTTAACTGTATTTAATACTTCTGGAAAAGAGTGGTGATCTGAATCTGTCCCTTTTACCTATTTTCATTTTTAACATAAGATTAGCTGAAAAATTAATTTTTTTTCCTAGTAAATCAAAGATTGAGTTATTGATTACAAAACAGGAAACAGAGGAAGCTATAAAATAATAAACAAGCTCAGAAGACTGACACTCTAGCCCTTGCCTTTCTCTCGTGAAGCTACCTTGAAAGATCTCTTTCAATTCACACACTTTCCTCATTTCTTCAGGATTGACACTCTCTTGTTTTTATTCATTTAGATTCTTGTTTGCCAGCTCAATCTTTCCGGTAGCAATTGAGTTCCAATGATTTATATAACTTATCCCAAATATATCTACTCTGATTCACTTTGTTATTCCCCCTCCCTTCTCCTGTCTTTTCTTTATCTCTTGTGTTGATCTTTTTCTCAAACCTTTTTAATGTAAATGAAACATTCAGTACTTGGCCTTAGGGTGGATTCATTGCAAATTAAACATTCTGTCTTATCACAGGATGAGGGGGAATGCTACACTATTTTCAAGACTGTTACAATATTTTATAAATCATGTATCATAAGAACTATTTACTACGCATACATATCATGCAACTCAGAGTCTCTGCAATGCCTTTAGTTTTCCATTGAAACTTTATAACAAGTACAGTATTAACAATATAGGTGACAAATGCTAGTTTCTGAGCACCCTAAGTTTTCTTTCCTGTTTCCTGCCTCCTCTTCAGGCCTTTCCCCCCATATTACAAGTTTCAAAAAATAAATAAATAAATAAATAAATAAAGAGTTTCTTTGATGCCTTTCAGAAGCAGAATTTCCCTCTTCACATCATCTGAAGCTCTGTACAAGGAAAGAAGTCTGTAGTGGATGGAAAAGACCTGGAATTGAGAAAATGAGTCATTGTTAGTTCCAAAAAATTATAAAAACTCATTTGGGGCTTAAAGAGAAATAAAAATATCTGTATTTGTTTTAAGAAATTTTTTTTCTTCCTAAGGCAACCTAGTGAAATAAACATAATTTCATGAAACTTTTCTCTTAATTGAAATAATCTTTTTTCAATCCTGAAGACGTCACTGAATTCTAGAAAGATCATGATCTTAAACTATCGAAAGCATAATCCTAAAGTGTATGCCTAATATGGGTAAGGTAGTCCTAAGTCTTCAAAAACTTTTACTTCTCTTTAACTCATTTGCTTTTCATGGGTTCTAGTCTTTGACTGTGACTACCATCAAACCCCACTCATAACTATGGACAATGACTGGCAAGTACCTTGTTACAGGTCTGCCTCTACTTTAGAGAGCAAGGTGCTTGCATGGCTTCTACTAGAAACATCTATATCTGATATAACGTAGTGATTCAGCTTTATTTGGCTCTGAGCACATAATATTCTCTATAAGCTAAGTAAGTAATACTATTCCATCTTCCCCACAAAAATTTCTGGAACGACTCCCTTTCTCTTCCTCCCTCTGTCTTTTCAGAGAGGCAGGACATTACCTTTTCCCACAAGACATGAAAGGAGAAAAAACTTTCAAAAGAAAATACTACTTCTCCGTCTCTTCCTGCACTGAATAAAAACTGCTTCTGCCTAAAGTCAGTATTTGTACAGAACAAAGACTTGAGTCAGTCAGCTGAACATAGGCATTAGAAATATTTGAAGTGCCTTTAGATACTCAAGGACATCTGATCAGCACTGCAGAACATGGGATTTACATGAAACCCACATTTCTCTGGATGGCTGAAAAGGACATACCAGATGGGCTACCCTTGGACAACCCCAAATGGCAGTAGATGTCTATGTTTAGGCAACTCAGTCCCTTCTTTATTGTCACCTCCTGTTAAAGTAGAAAGCTAAAAGTGGAATTTATCCTATGCATGTTATGGAAATCTCATCCATTCACAGTAAAAGTGAATTAAGAACTGAGCATATAGTCACAATGCTTATGTATATATGTGTGTGTGAATTTAAAAAAAAAAACAAACTTTTTTTTTTAAAAAAAAGACAGGCTTGACAAGGACTACTATATGACTTAGTGTAATTTAATTTCTCTGCTCCAAGGCCCACCTACACCAAAGCTCAACAGTCTTAAATCAAAGTGAAAGTTTTAGATTTGATTTCAGGAGAGGATAAAAGAGAATGAATTATAGGTTCAAACACAATTTTTAAAGAAAACTTAGTTTGTGTCACTTTTTCCTTTAACTCTACAGCCTGAGTTTGAAGATCTAGTCTTCTTAAATTCCAATTGCTTTCACAGAGCTACATATGCCTTACACACAAGTCTTTATCCCTTTTCCAGTTGTTTTCAAAAAGCACATCCTAAAGTTCCCTGACACAAAGGCTTGTCTTATATTCTTCAGCGACAAATTCTACAGAAAAAAATGGAGTCTATGTTACATCTCCTTTAGTTAAACTTGCACACTTTTTTTTTAATACTTCAGTATCATCATCACAGAAAAGTTTATCCTTGATGTGCGTCTGTATTGGTATTTCATCTGAGATTTACTCAGTCCAAGATATAGACTGACTTCATGTACATCCTTCCCTGCTTCTTGCAGAGAAGATTCTTCACGTGCACCTCTTTACTTCTGCACTTCTAAAGACTCTTGAAAGTCCCATCTTGCTGTAGAATGCATCATTCTTAATGAACGTCTTAAACAGTTCTTAGGTCTGTTTTAGCTAACTGGCCAGCACTTTCTCCACACTTTTTACTGCTCTGATGTCATCAGTAATAGTATTTGCATCATTACCTGGGCTAAACATGTCGGTCTTGAGGCATATAGAAAAACCTTTCTTTATGATCAGGGATTCTGTCTACTTTCTATGTAAAATTGTATTTACTATCTTTTCCTCTACTTCTTCCTGCATTTCTACATAACTTGTTATGTCTCCATGGTCTCAGGAGATACTAAAAAATGAACAAACAAACAAACAAAAAAACCCCAAACCCCACCACAAGATAATTGAAGGAGTACAATACAAGATGACTACAGCAGAAACCTCTGAGTATTAGTTTGGTGCAGGTAGAATCTAGCTGTCATTGCACAGATAGCCTCCTAGGAAATCATCTTTTTTTCACTTCAGAAGGGAGTTAGGGGAACAAGGTCTATATTTAGCCTTTATTTAAAAGAAAGAATTAGACATTTAGCTAGTTGGGAGACTGTATTAATTTGCACAACTTCTGAGTTGCAGAGACTGCACACCAACCGCTCAAAGCCAGAAATGTAAAGCAAATACAGCCTAACATGTATAATGTTCTCATCTACTTGTCAGCTAAAAATTGATGTATCCCTGTGGTGAGTGGGCAATTTATTTATTTTTATTGAAATCTGTTTTATATAATCAAAACCCAAGACAGAAGCTTTGTGAGAAAACAGCAAAGGATATTGTTTTGAACTCTGCAGCTTAATGACCCTGATTTACAATTGTTCTTTAGCCTTTCCAAAATATTTCCCTTAGTTAAGGTATTTGCCACTTATGAACAATACACATTAAAGCAAAAAAATCAATGGAGAAACTATTTCTAAGTTCAAAATGATTTCATGGTAAAGTATACTAATACACAGTGTATTTTTCTTATAGTTTGGATATGCATTAACTGATGAAGACATTTGTGCCTTGTGAACATTAATAATCCAACACATCTGCTGGACAAGAAACATTATTTTTAAATATTTTTATTTACATTACCTTTGCTAAGCCAGGTTTCACATTTCACGCCTTGGTGGTTTTAAAGTTGTTTATTGCTCTATTTTTCTTATCACTGAGGAACATGTTGAGAATTCCTGTCACTTATCTGTCTTCAAAGACTTGTGTACTGGACTTCTGTAAGTTTTCTACAGAGGATAACATGCCATTGTTTCACACCACCAGAGAGCACTGTTGGATCATTAAGACTGGGCTTTTTTTTCCTTCCAGACATTAGCTAAAGTAATGAGAACCAGGGAGACAAATAAAACTTAGCTAAATATTCCTTCTTTTTTACCACATGTAAGTGTCACCAGTGCAGAAGGCATAATAAATCATTTGGTCTTTTTGTGTTTATAGCTCTGCATTCTTTCAACATTCCTTTCTTTTAAATAAGTTTTTGTTTTTTGGTTTTTTTTTTAAAAAGAAAAAGTGTTTCAAGGGCTGCAACTGGTGATACAGTTTGTGCCATAAGCTTTCATGAGTTTTGTTCTCCTCACTAGGCCAGTGGCGTAGCTGTGAGCTACAGGATAGGACAGCTGAGAGGATCCCTTCTGGCTCCTTATTCTAGGAACCAGAAACAACATCATTTAACGCCTCAGCAAATAATATGGTGGAAAGCTGAAAAACATGCTGCAAAATACCTCGTCTTGTGCCAACCAATACACCTTAGCAGAAGTTATGCACTCTAGCTTTCAACTTTACAGGTGAGCAATACAACAGTCTTGGCATAGGCGAAGAAAACTGAGCTCAGGTAGGAAGACAAAGATGGTACCTTCAAATAATGGAGAGGCCAGAGATTGGTAGCTCGGCCTGCCAACTTAACTTTCTATTAAAACCAAGAGCTAAAGTGAAGAACCCAAATCTTTGGTAGGGTAGAGAGTCATTCCGTGTGTCTACTTGTAGGAATATGCATGTGTATCTGTGGCTATATGTATACATACATAAAGTACTAATTTCTTTAGCAGTCTCTTAATTTTGCCAAGAAGTTAGGTACCTCTATGCAGGTGTTTAAACAAAGCTTTACACTAAATTGACCAATTATAGGTTTTGAGCTTTTTTCCTGATTCAAAAAGTAACTACTAAACGAAGGAGTGCAGACAAACGGTAGCTGGTTAACTGCTTGCTGCTTCACCATCTTAGGATTTCTTCAGAGCACTGTACCTAAGATATTTTAAAGACATTTTAAGTCATTGTTCAAGATTTTTCAGGATTATTTAGGGTCCTAACTTCTACTTAAATTCCTAACTTCCCATTTAAATTTAGGCGTCTACATATTTGTTGATTTGGAGCTCAGTGATAAAGCAGCATTGGAAAAACTGAAATGAACTTACTTCGATTTCCTAATTATGAGATTTCTAGTGAAAAAGAGTATCAAAAATAAAAATTTATAGAAAAGCTTCTAGAAAATTAAATGTGTTCTAGAAAAATTTGTTCTAGAAAAAATTGTCCACCACAAAGACAGTTCAAATATTTTTTTTACTCCTAAACATAATTGCATGCTTCCTGTACTGAGGAAATATTTTGTGAGAATGTTTCTTCTCCTATGGTATGAGGAGAAGAAAATTAAACTACAAAGAACAATAGCCAATGTCTCTGTTGTGTCCCTGACAATATTCCATTTTTTTCCTAGCTTTCATTTTAAAATAATATAAGGAAATTATTCAGAAATTATTATATCATCATTCAGTGTTAACTAGAACTTTCTCACCACACTAAGGCTTGGATGTAGAAATATACAACTATCAATACTACTGTTCATTACTAAATTCTAGTTATACACACACAACAGCAAGCAAATCCTTAGATTTTTCTTTTCTTTTTTTTCCCTCAGCATAACCTGCACTCATAATAAACTCTGGAATAGAATACAATGCAAAACATCTTTCAGTATGCCAAAGTGCAAAGTTAAATAGCCTTCTCCTGTGAATGTATCTACAAAGTAATTATTTTTCCTTCATTTTATTATAAAAATATATCCTATAATGAGCTTTTTGCTGTTATCCAGAACCAAGGCCAAGTTGGTTCAGACTCCACTGAAGCTGAGACTTTCAACTGACTCTAGGGTGATGCTAGAAAATGCTTGTTTCTACAATATTAATTCTTGTCCTTCTCCTTCAGGCTTTACTCAGATAAAATGTGCATTGAAATTTTTGTTTGCATAAGGACTTCAAAATATCTATATATTCAAATGAGAAAAAGGACAAATATGATAATCTTCTTAACCTGTTTTCCTGATTATTGTATTCTTCTGTTGCAGTTTTTCATATCTTTATCATACATTATTTATATGCAAAGTTTATTCTCATGCTTCAGAAATAAATAAAACAAAGCATGAAGAAAAATGTTATCTATAAGTAATAATTCCATATTATAAAATTGTTCTTTATCTTCAACATTATTTTATAAAGATATTTTAACAGCTGATAATTTGGAACAGGGGAGAAAGCAAGAAAGAATTTTTTGGGGGGAATTTTGTTTTCCTTAATTAATTTGATCCCTCTGCTTATTCATTAACCACTTTTAAATCCTTTGTGTGGCATAACTGTATTGCCTCATGAAATTAGTGCAATATCAGGGTTGCTGTTGTGATTTCAGGCAATTAATAGGTAATTGAGAAACTTAGTCCAAAGTACTCCCCACTGATAGTATCTATGCATAACCCAACTTAAGAAACATTTGCTCAAAGATCAAGTTATGATCAAATCAAAAAATGACCAAATTATCAACTAGAAAAGAAAAGAAAGGACAAGTAGAAAAACTTTCTGTGACTCTGGGACTCATCTGAATCTCAAAAAATTTGTCTGCAGTTCCTGACTCTACCACAGATTTCCAGAATGTTCTTGAACTACTTAACTATGGTCAGATTTTTAAAGGGATTTTATTACAAACAAACAGAAAAAAAAGAGGTTTTTTTTTTTACACACATAGGAGAAAAGTTTCTATTGTGAAAAATCAAGAGAATACAGCAGAAATAGTGTGGTTTCCAGTAAGAAATGAAGACCAATACACTTTCATGCAAGGACATGGTATCCTTACAGCACGTTAGTTGCAGAAGACTAGCTAGAATTATTTTCACTTACGCAGCTAGATGTTTTGCTCTCTTTCTTCTTTTACACTGTCTCCCACCATCCAGTTACTTCAGATGGAACACAGACTAGCAGGAATATGATATGTTCTCATTACTGTATGCATGCAAAGAAAACACTTCTCTCCACTCAGGCACCTCCATCTTCAATACACAAAAATGTAGACCAGGTCTTAAGCAGAACTAAGGTCATGATTGCAGTCTGAAAATGCCTGTTAGAGGAAGATGCAATGCTTGGAAGACAGGCTTGTAGAAGTTAAAAAAAAGTGTTAGCCAAAAGTTCATGTTTCATTTTATTTCAAAGTAGGAATCAGACATACCTTTTTAACTGTGAAAATATTAACCACTAGGATAAAGTACCCAAAGAAGGTGGATTCTACGTCCCTTGGCATCTGAAAAAGGAGATTGAATACCTGTTTGGAAGACAGATTCTAGTCTATCTTCTGTAGTATGTAGTTACTGATATTAGCACTGAGTTATCTGATCAATGTTATATACATTGCATAATACTGTAAAGTTCAACAAAGATAATCTCAGAATGCTTTTATCCTAAAAAAATACATCTGTGTAACTGCCACAGGATAACAGGAGAAGGAGCAATATACATATTAAAATATCATCTCAGGATGTTTTTATCCTAAAAAAAATACATCTCTATGACTGCCACAGGATAATGGGAGAAGGAGCAAAATGAATATTAAAAATCTAGTTCTACCTGTGAATCAAGAGATTCCACTGTCCAGCTTTTTCCAGATTAATTCTAAAAGTGTCAACAGAGAGCTTGAGGTTAATAGGAATTCTGGTTTGAAGGACATCACTGTTTTAATTTTGTGGTTTCAAAAAATTCATGAGGTTTCTTCAGAAAACCGTAACCAGCTGTGTACATAAGAATTTCAACTCATTTGTCATGTTTCAGCTAAACAACACAACCTCCTACATTACAGCTTCCACGACTCTGTTTAGTAAACTATTATCAATAGTTGACAGTAGTCTTTGCAAGAATGTCCCACTGCTATGAAGTTAATTCTAAAGATAATACACATCTGATAAGATGTATTCAATTTATTGAAGTAATAGACTGTAATTTAGAAGAGTTCAGATCTAAGTACCATGGAGCTACCTGCCACAGGCTCTTCTACTGTCTCTTTTTTACTGCGTGTGATTACAACATCTCTTCATGTTAGTAACTCAGGTTTGAGTATCTTCCCTTAGTAATTAATGGCTTGTTCCATTTAAAGTCCCAACTCTGTACTGTTATAGTACCCTGTGGGGTTGATAAGCTTCTGTTATAATGACTTCTTTTTTCCTTTCTGAAAATCCTTTTGCAGTAATGTCATTGACATGAAAATTTTCTCCACATCACTTGTGAAAATCAAATATTAAAAAGAATCTTAATAAGTTCAATCATATTTTAATCCAAAACCATTCTTAGCAAAGCTCTTTAATCAAAACTCTTTACAATACTGGCAAAAATAGTTCTAGATTTATGAACTTATTCAAATCACTTGACAGCAAAAATAGGTCAGTGGGATGCAAAACTCCCACATTTCTTACACAGCCTTTTGTTCACCCAACTTTGTCTTTTGCTTCTGAAACTGTGCATTCATTGGACACTTGCAAAGTCTTTAAATTAGCTTTTACTCTGCAAGCCTCTTATACGTTCTTAGGTAATTACCATCATCCTTATTGCAAAATCTACTAGGTTTAAGCAATTATAAAGATAAAATCCTTGCATTTTGCAGGAATATCATTTCAGAGGATGCATATTCTGCATTTGATGTAAAAGTTAAAAGAAGCTGACAACCTTTCTAATAAAGAAAGCAACCACACTGACTCTGCTCAGACACAAAGCCTTGCTAAAGTCATTTCTATAAGGGGGAAAAAAGTCCACCATCCTCTTCTCTAAAATACACTATCTACTCCCTATTTGTCTCTTCTGCTTCTTTTGCCAGCCATCTCTATTTCTGCTAATGCCTGCACAAGAACCAAACTTGTCACCTTGGCCATTTTAGAACTCGGTTAAATGGATTTGTATGTAAGGATTTTGAATCACAAGGTGTAGAGAAGCACGTACCCCTTCTGAATAGAACTTTTAAAATGTACTAAAGTTTAAAAGATAGCTATGCAATAATGATGTAAATATGCTAACAACACCTTCTGTCCCTGCAGGAATAAAGAAACCATTTATTATAGTAGGCACTGAAGTTCTTGTATTCTTTTACATAGTATAGAAATGCAGAAAATATCCCTTGATGAAAAAACACTTGCTGCCAATACTGACTAAATGAACTTCAGTAGAACAATGAAAACAGTCCCATCCCTAAAATTTCTGTTTGAGGTTGAAAAGCTTTAGCCTCCCCCTAAATTTAAAGACACCATATTGTTATTCATAATTCTCTTTCCCAGCACAATGCTTGCCTCTCTAAGTTGCTATACATCTTCTGTGAGGTGCTGAGCAGCAGAGAAACGCCCAGATCAGGCTCAGTAACCTAAACAAATATTCAGTCTTCATGACACAGAATATTCATCTTACAGATGAAAGTATTATTAGAATGCATAGCTAAGGAGTTTATAAGCTCTGTTCTGTAACAGGTGCATGGACAAATTCTTTTTAACACCAGCTGAGGTCCACTGCAGAAGTGTATTATTCTACACAGCTGGAACTGAGCACATATATCTACAATAACTCTTTATGGACTATATGAGGAATGGACTTATGATGCATCTTAAACTTTTAAATAATTAGAGACTTAGTGCTTATTTTATATAGACTGTGCCAGCAGCATAGCTGTATAGTGATGCCCTAATCACAAGATTATCTCAAGAATCTTCAAAAAAAAAAATTTTGTAAAAAAAAAAAAAAACCTATACCTTTATAGTTGATGAAAATAAAAATTACTGTTTTAATTAGAGAAATATCTCATAAGTAATATTTTTAATGATTGCCATTCAAAACAACTATAATATTTTTTTAATCTCAGGCTGGTTGACTATAAAGTTCAAGGTAGCTGAAGATGGTATCATTAAAATTGCTATGTGAAGGACTTCATTTTCCAGTGAGAGCTCTAACTACTAAACTACTAAACTCACATGATCATGATGACACTGCTCTCACCACCACTCCCTCTCTTACCTCTTGTGCCACTACCATTAACTTATCAAATATCTTCTCAGAAAGGAAGAGCTCGCAGAACAGGTAAGTGTCAGTCTTACCTAATCTAGTCTTAGCTAATGGTCCAGGCAAACCCTATAAGCATGCAAAGATGATTGCTGACTGCAATACAAGTAGGCATTAACTACCAGATAGGCAATGTCGGTCAGACTTCGGTGGCCTATATTCCATCCCAGCTTTTAAATGTTTGTACTCATAACAGTGTCATTATTATTTATTATAATATACATTTTTAATATTTTTCTGATAGTATATGCTCTGTATTGTAGCTTTGGATTGAAAAGCCAAGATATTCATTTTAAGCACATATACATTTTTTACAATGAAACATCTCAGTGCATATACATTTTTACATATAATTTTTTAAACAGCTAATTTATTCTTTTCCTGCTGTATTTTTTCTTTATTATATTTTTTCATCATCATAAGAAGATAATAAAGTAAAGTTAATATTTACCTTATTTTACCTCTTGTCATTTCTTTCTTAACCATGGTTCTTCTGTTTCATTATTTTTCTGCCTAACAAAATGATGTAGTTGTGTTAAGCAAGCTTAATAGGTTTTGCAGTTACTGCAACAGTCATAAGTATGCATGTCTAGATATATGATAAATACACTAAAAGTATGTGGTTATTGTATAATAAAAGTTTCAAATCTAAGATAGAAACAATAAATGTCTGTTGTTTAATAAAGGCATTTTAGCATGTCTAAACCTTATTAGGTACAATGCTTACTAAGACAATGATCCTTCCTGCACTTGCATTCCTTTATACTTTTATGCATACCAGATGCCCAAAAGAACTCATTAGTTGTCACTTTTGCCCAAGTGAAGTAAGTGGGATTGTTGCCTATTGGCTTTGCTCTAGACAGACTTCACCTATAGTCTATGAATTTATTTGCAGCTGTCAATAATAACTGAACTAAATAGTTTCTAGCTCTGTTATATCCCTGCTGGAAAGTCCTCAGTTAAACTAAGTGAGAAATCATAATCACTTTGTACGTATTTTGAAACCTAACAGGTAAGATGTATTTCAAGAACATAGTGATTGAAAAAGCTACAGGACTATTAACAAAGCTAAAGAGTGGGTCTCATCTTTACTAGATTCTTTGGGGTTTTAAAGCAATCTATAAAATCATATAATGATTCCATCAAATTCTGTGATTTCATCTCCATTAAACTTTGTAGGATTGGGTAACAATAAAAATACACAAGAGTATCTGAAATTCTGATTAAATGTTGAATTCAAACCTCTGAGTAACTATAAAAGAAAAGTAAGTACCTTGGAGCATGAGCTGATTTGGATTTGCTACACAAAAATTTGCTACAACAAAATCAGTCATTTCAATGGGAATGTCTTGGTACTGATAAATATATGCTCTTTAAAAGAAGTTGAAAAAGCCATTTCCAAATTTGTAGAAGATTTAGGTCCATCTCTTGCTTGACTATTAATGAATTTAATATTAGTCATTAGATATTAAGAAAGTCAATTCTGAGAGCCTGGACTCTTTCCTCTCATCTGAGTGTCATTCCCCTACTTTTCTTCTAGAGTTGGGATTTTTATATTCTTATACATCTTTACATATACACTGATCTCTTTAATTCCTTCCAAGAGGAAATTAAACAGTCTTCATGCAGCAAACAGTCTTCTTTTGGAATATGGAAGATATGGATTCAAATCCTTAAGGTTGAGGTGGAGTCAGAGCTCAGGTAGCAATGCCAATTATTAGCCTGTTATGTAAGGATTGGACACTAGCATTTCCTCCTTGCTTGGCTGTGGAAGAAGCAAAAATAGGGGCCTACATCTGTATCCACTTGTACAACTTAAGCCTCTACATGCAGGAAGTGATTGCACACTTTGAATCCTATTTCCTAAGGATGTTTTTCTCCATTCCTGTGTTAGTGCCAAAATCCGTTCTAGTACATAACCTGTCATAAGCATTCTGGGTATCAACTGCTGTGAATGCCATTGTTAGACAGCTAGATCTCACCATTCACTGTAACTTAGTCACCAGTACTGTGAATCCTTCTCCCCAAGCCAAGACTTTTAGGTATTACAGCACTATGCTTCACAGTGCCAAAGTCATTATTTGGATGTATACACAATGTACAAATGGATTTTGACCATGTAAAAAGACCTCATCAATGTTCCTGACAGGAATATTGATAGAACAAAAGAAGTTGCTCCCAGAGAAGGCACAGTGGTGAAACCTCTCTACTGGTAAGGTTTAAGATTTTTTTTTTTTTAGACTTACTGTGTTAAAGTAGCACCCTTATCAATCATTTCAAATAAAAAATGCCATTATTAAAAAATCCAGTCTATAACTTCTTTATCCTTTCAGTTTGCTTGAAGAAGATTGCATTGTACTGTAGCCTGAAGCTTATACTTCCTGTAAGCCACATTACTCTGTTGTTAAGAAAGTACAGTACAATAAAGCACAGTTTTATTAAAATACATAGGTATGTTCCCTCAAGTTCGTGGACGAAAACATCACTCATGCATGCATAGGAAAAAAAAAAGTTTTTTAATTTTTTTTCTTTAATGAGACATAGTTTAATTAATATGTCTATGATCTAAGATAATCAATTTAAACATGTTCTATGAGGGACATGAATGATTTTTAGAAATCAAAGTAGATGGTACCGCTTTGGTCAACGGGACCTCTGTTTTTATGTCCATAAACCCGGGCCTGTTTTAGTAGTACCCAGGGCACACAGGTGTATAATGCCTTTAGGCTGGAGTTTTTAAAGGGCAAAAGGAGCTAGGTTACCATTCTTTTTCAGTGGTAACTGATTATCAATGTCCTTTAAAAAAATCACCTTTAAAATGTACTAATCCTATGCTATGCAGGCATTTGTTTTGATATGAGGTTTGAGAGGAGATTAATTTGCTGACAGGAGCAAAAATATAGTTTCAGTCTGTTCTTGAACTGATTTTTTTCACTTGCTTCATGCCAAAATGAAGACAAATGAACAAACACACATATACACAGTCTTTTGGAACAAATGAAATAATTCATTTTGTTTTGGGAGGTTCTGAGCTGTAAAAAAAATAGTGTCTCTCATTAGGTGTTGAGACTCTCCAGGAACATAATTCTTGTCACCAGAGCTGTTTGCACATCTGCATAATTGGATGTACATCCAAAAAATGGTCAAATGCATTCCTCGTCATTTTATGGGCATATATCCCACCACATGATAGAACACACAAACTGTCTCAGCGTACATAATACGACAGATAAACTCTGTGTGATGAAAAGTGTATCTACTGAATGACAGAAACCCCTTCCATGGTGCTTTCAGGTGTACATTCAACAGCTTCTTTGTCCACAAATCTGTGGCCTCTTTCCTAAGAATGTAGTAAAGAATAAGCCCTAGACAGGCTGAATAATAATTTTGCAGAGTAATCTGGCTGGGACCATGTGACTCAGTGTGGGGAAAAGGCCAAATTCTGCTTTCTATTAGCTTCCCACAGGACAGAGAGCATCATGAGAGAGAGCATCATTTCATTAGAATAAAACTTCGTTTGTGATTATTTTTTGTAACAAGTTAGTAACCACAATTGTTCTTGTATAAAACTGTCATAGTCAAGAAGTAAGTAAATAACACATTTTTAAACTGTGACAGAAGCTGTATGATATAGTAGCAAGGTCATTTTAAAAAGCGGAACTTTTAAGCTAGATGTAAAAAGTCCTGACAAAATATTGATGGGTTATCATTAGCATAGCACTGATTAGGAAACTGGTCATACGGGAACACCAAACACACCACAGTTCCGATCTGTTTATCTTAAAATGCACGTGATCAACATCTATTTCATTAAAAAAGCATAAAGATGTGAGTTTTTTCTTTTTCTGTTTTTGATGGTACAAGCTGGTAGTGCATGCTTTGAGATGCCTGTGTAAAACAGGCAGAAAGTTAAGTTATATATATGAATAGTGGGAAATGTAGATCCAACAGTTAGAATTATCAACTGGATTAAATTTCCAGAGAAGAATTATATCTTTTGTGGCATATTTCTATATACAAGAATAACTTCATGGCTTTAGCCAGAGTCCAAAAATACTGAAGAGACGTTAATGTTCTGTTCTGGGTCACCTTGTTTTCTTCATTTTTTTCTTGGTCTCCAATGGCTTTACTAACTAACATCTGAGTCTTGTTTAAAGCTTGCTGATTGTATTGAATTTGTATTTGCTAGGCAATAAGTTGGCACTAAGAAGGATTTTGATCTTTAATCTGGTTCAAGGAATTCTAAGCAGCCCTGATTGCAGCCATAGGCAATACATGCATTAAATGAGATTGAAGGGCAAATTAAAACAAATAATGTTTGAGTAAATCACATTGTCCTGGTTAAAAGCATTTTACAATTTCATTTTCCCTTGCAAAGCAGGTTTTAAAGAAATTAACAAGTGCTTTACTTTTTTGATGTAAGTATAATGAATCTTTTTCTGCGCAGAAAAACTGATGGCATTAAAATTGTGTCTCTTCTCCCTGTATTACAATAGCTTCAAAGCTTTTGTGTAGAAAGCTGAGGAGAAGTCAGAGATCTGTAAAATATATCTCTATATTTATGGCCCAAGGCAAAGCATGGTAAATTGGCCAAGGCTTTCTGAGCAATCATAGTTCATTTGAGTAAGGATGTTTTAGGCCTTTTGAATAGAGTAGCTTCTGCAACCACACAATAGAAGCTTTATATAGTTTGCATTGCTCTAAGGACTAAAGTCTAGTAATGAATTATCTAGAAAAAGAACATCAAAAAACAGAAGGTTTATTTGATCTAGTTAATTAAGTAATCTTCCACCTGCCATTTTTAACATTTCTTAAAATAACACTTTTCTGATGTGCTGCTATATTTGGAGAAAAGATAAAATACTAAAAAGGTTATCCAATAATACTATAATAAGAGGAAATACTTGAAAGGCTAATGCATATTTTTTTTTTAAAAAAAAATATTACTCCAATAATTGAGATTTGTCAGTGTATTAGCTAGGGTAGCCAAGTAGAATATCTGATTCTTTCTTTTGTGGATGATGTAGATTGTACCCAGTTTTATTTATATGTTTTTTATAAGAAGTCTAAAGGAAAAAAATATATATATGGACCTTGAAGATCTCACAGCACCTTGGGACCTATCATATTAAGTTGATCAAGTACTTCAAACAGACTTTAAATTAATATGAAATAAAATCTCTCACTTCTCTGTATGTGCATGTTTATGTAATTTAATGTCTATAAATATGAATTGTCAAAGCAGCATATAGACTAGTTCAGAAAGGAAGAACAATGTCTAATTCTGACTTCTAGCTTTTTTACTGTTTAAATGCATAGTTCTGGGGGAAAATCCATACCACTTTCCATACAACTTGGTGCTCCTATAGAATTCAGGAGTAATGTCATGGCTGCATTCACATAATTTTCAAAACTTCACATGGTTTCAGTGAAGCAACAATTTCACCCCTTTTGGATTAGGGGAAAATCTTCATTGCCACTTATTTCAGTTAGCCTTCTGTTTCCATATCTCAATATTCTCCTTCCACTCCTACCACCCTCCTCCCCACTACTGCCTCCTACTTTCAAAGGGGTATGTAAAAAAACCTAAAAATTCTAACAGTACAGTTCCAGGAATGTTTGTGTCTTGTCAGACTACTTGTAAAAGATACCTGCAAACATATGCGACTTTGTTATCTATAACTGAAAAAAAAGTCTTTGTACCTGTTGAAGTTGCATTTTTCTTGAACTGAGTCTTGTGTGCAAGATGCACACAATGCAGCACATTGCCACACTATGGTTTTGATGAGAAACAGGATTAAAACTAGTCAAGTTCTTCTTCCATTATGGAATCTATTTTCTACTCATAACTATATAATATCATGAAGCTTCTAGGCTTGCTGTAACTCTTTTACTATTGTAAAATAAGATTATAAAAAATAGCATTTTTTTAGCTGCTGCTATGATCTTTTCTGAACCTTCTCTGCCTATTGCATATTTCACCCAGTACCTTTGGTGCAAGTCATTCTATATTGTAGTCAATGAGAGTACTCTGTGAATCTGAAGGACATCAGTCCACTGGTTTGGAGAAATAGAAACTAGATCTATCTTTAAAAGTTATTTTTATTGCTTTATGCAGAAGTTAAATAAAAAATACAGTTTGACTCCTCTTTAAATTGTTTGCCAATTTGGATAATCTGGAGAAAAGTTCCATTGCTGTATTCAAAAGCCGCTGAAGGAAGAGCTCCTTTTTCTAAAAGAATTCCCAGCTTCATGAGAAATGGGGAATAAAGGTTTATAGCTTGCTTTCTTCAAGATAATTTAAAACTGCAACTGCCAGTATAATAATTTAATCACCAAACTGTACTATATTCCAGTACAGCATGTGTTAACCAGGGCTTTAGAGGGCTATAAATGTGGAGCACACCTACAGAGAAAACAACAGTCTTTTGGGACAGAGATGCCTAGAGGACATGGCCCTTTAACAAGCCTTTTGAGCAGAGAAGGAGATTTTATCCAAAAGAGCTGTAAAATAGTTTTGTTTCCTCTGAGAACTGGGAAAAGTTGGCACAATGCCTCTAGCTCACCTAAAGGAAAACAATTCTTTTTCAAAAGAGAAATTAAATGTTTTGAAATGTTTCCTGTGGATGCAGATCAAAACAATGAGACAACTTGACATTCTCTTTCCCATCCCACAACAAACAAACTAACTAACCAACTAACTATGATAAAGAAAGAGATAACGTATGGGAGACCATATTCAGCATTCAGTTCCCTGCATGCAGTACATCAGCCAGATAGATAATATGGAGTAGGCTCACCTATCCGACCAAACTAGGACATCCCAAAGCACAGAACTTCATGAATTGTCTGTGAAGAAGGCAAATGCCTAGATGGCCAAGGCATGATACCACTCCTAGGTGCTAGTAAAGAGTATTTAAACTCTCAGGAGTACAGTAATATTAACCACTCCCAATCATAGGATTCTGGGAAAGGAACTAAAAGACCTTCTTTGGATGCTTATGGAGCACACGAAATACCATAAAAATTAAAATATTGATGGATCAGTTTTGCATTTGGTGTAAATCTATATGTTTTCATCAAATATTCTGGCATTTTATTTGAGCAAAAAATATTTAATGACTACCTTTCTGAAATGTTCACTCAGTGTGATAGATCCCCTGCAACCTCTCACTTAATTCAGGAAATATTTAGTGTTCTCTTCAGGATTTTGTTTGACATTTGGAGACTGTATTAGAAGATTGCTTGACAATAAATGGAACTAGTACTTCATCTTGTTTGATAGTTTGTGTCTACATTTTATTTAATAGCTTGTGACATCTTTGCATTATGAAACAGCACTGGAAGCCACCCTGCATTTAATTGAAAAAAAGAGATGTTTGTGGTTGATCTTTCCATGCTGCACCAAAACTGCACAGTTCTCATTTATATAACACAATATCTATTCAAATTACAAAACTGGTAATATAAATAGAACCTTTCCCCTATAGAAGGTTAGACTACACCTTTCACCAAGCATTTTGTGAAGATTTTGTCAGTCGTCTCTGTCAGTAGACAGGGAAATGGACCGATAATCATGGCAGCTTCTGTGTTTGCTAAAAGTTATTGATTCCTTGCATGAAAAAACGTGAGTGTACCAGTGTACCAAAATTAAATTCTGTTTTGTTTTTAATAAAGATGTGTTTTTTTACTAAATAACTAGGCTGCGTATGAATACTTTCTTGAAATCAAATGGAGATCTGTGAATGGAACAATTAGCAGCATGGAACTTAAATCTATCCAGGATATTTTTATTATTCATACTACTTAAATCAATTGGTTAAAATTAGAGTAAATGCTACATAAGTGGAAATAGACTTGAAATAGTGATCAAGCTGAATGACCATAGGTGATAATGTGTACTTATTTAAAAAAAAAAAAACTTTTTTCAAGTATTTCCTCTTCTTTATGTATGAAATTTATCATCAGGGAAGCACAGAGCCGACTGAAGGTGTAACAGCAAGATAGACAGAGTGTTTTTGATAATTACAAAAAGTTATGACTGATGACCTTTCAAATTAACAACTTAATAGTATAATATAATCTTTATGTACTAATCCAGGAGTTAAAGCACTTTCTTGGCCACAAAAGGCAGCATGGATATCAGAAAGCTTTTACATATGGAACATTGTTCTTAATTCCCAGGGTGAAGTAAATTCTTTAATAAGGTCTTTCTGCTATATCCTTTTTGGTTCATTCTATTGCCTTTCACTATAATTCATGAATACAGGTAGCTCTAAAATGCATTTAGTTCAACCAGTGCATTAACAATGCTTTTTTGTTTGTTTGTTTTTTGTAATTAACATTGATTAGGTGAATTTTGTAAATTCTTAGAAGACTGAAAAAATGTTACAATGGGAACATTAGATTATTCAGTTATGACATGCTGAAAGCATTAAATATAGACAAGTTACAGCACTGAGTAGTCTGGGGACCCTAAAAATTTAATAAGCTTTAGCTGCAGGCAAAAATCTAGCAGCTGCAGGGACAGAGGAGGAAGAAGGTGTAATCTATTGGTAGTATATATTCTGTTGGCGAAAGCAGTGTATCATCACAACCATTCCTTCTGGTTTATTACTGAAAAGGTCTCACAAATTGTCATCTAGTGCATATATCTATGCAATTACCTATTGCTGTTTTTATAGATCTTGCAAAAATATTAGGCAAAAAGTCATACTCCAAAAACATCTTATTTCAGTCTTTTATAAATATTAAGGCTCTACGTATTCATTATTTTATATTATGAACATACTCCTCTATTCACAGTAAACCTTCTATGATCATAAGACTGACCTTTATGTATAGAATATCTTTGCTAATGCCCTTGGGATTATCAGTGAGGAAGGTGCTATATTCAGGCTACAGACACTGAAACAATGTGCTGTTAAAAGAAAACGATCAGTTCAGTCTTACAGTAATCATGTTTTACAGTCAATGTATAAGTGAAAGTCAGTCTCTCAACATAGAACTGTTTTTTAACTATTTATTCAGACCTTCTGTCTAACTTTATTCTCCAGTCTTGCTGCAGAAGGAATGACACAGGAAATGATATACGTATTCTGAAGACAAAGACAATTACATTGCATGGGTTTTCTTTCTGAATACAGCAGAGACTCCAGGAGTCGCAGAAGTGGTGTTCATGGTTCTAGTCAGCCTTCTATCTAGTGAATACCACAGCTCTTGCCAAAGCTCAGGTAGCCCCCTATTTTGGCTACTTTCACTGAATTTAAAAGAGTCTGAGTCTGTTATGAAGTAGAGTTCTGAAAAATAACTGTAGTATATCTTATCAGCATTGCATTATGAAGTTACAATGTTAGGATTTAGGTCATGCACTATATGTCAAATATTCAGCTCCAAGTAATTTTAGAAAAATCCCATTCTAGGAGTCATTTATTCTGGAGATATTCACTCACTCCAGGTTACATTTTGTGAGGTTAACAGTTTTTTGTCGCCTCCTCCCCCCATTCAGATACTATCTAGAGGATTTACTTTTTTGTTTAATTTATGTACTACTCTTTTGGCTAGAGAATGTCTGTGGCTAGAAATACAAGGAAACATGAAATAGAAAAAAAACAATTTAGAAAAGGCTTTTTTAAAATATGGTTATCTTCTTTTGGGGAAGGATATCAGCACGTTCTGTTGATTCATTTGCAAAGATAGAGCCAAATTTAAAATGTATTCCTTTTTTTTTTTTTTTTTTTTTTTTTTTTTTTTTTAGTTCGGGATCAGGTGGCATGCACCTTAAATGCAAAGGAAAGCAATGGTAGGATTAGGCATATGGAAACCTCTCATTTCAGAGGCGAAATGCAACAACTTTAACAGTATACACTGCAATGTTGAAGTGGTGGAGAAAACAGCAACAACAAAAATGCTGTAAAGTAGAAAGTATTGTTTTTTAAATGATATATTCTAAAAGTGACCAAGTTAGGGTGGCATATGTTGAAAAATTCTGATTGAGATTTTAGGTAATTACCCTAGTACTACAATTTTAGGAACAAATTTAACTTATAAGAACTTAAAAACAATTTAAATAATTCAGTATTTGAAAGGAAAAGTCCTTCTTAAAATCAAACCTTTAAAAATCTTTCGAGTTGAGCAGCCAAATATGAGAAACTTAAAAATGTTAGTCATTTGTAATTTAAATGTGCACTGATGAATCTATTGCATGTAGGTGTATACACAGTAGCTACAAAACTTGTCTTTCATGCAGCACTTCATGCTGTTAGGTTACTAATTATGAAATAACTAATAAAAATCCATAAATTTGTTTACACATCAAGAATATTCTTTTGATCTTTCAACCATTTCAAGTATCATTTACTAAAGAAGATAAAACACCACACTTACAAACAGAAATTTCAAAATATGTGAAGGGTTTATTAGACTATGCAGACAATATCTTTGCTCTAGCTGTCAAGCTGGTAAAGGAAAATTACTGCAGTTTTCAAAATAAATGAAATTATTCATTCTCATTCAATGATTTATTATTCTCAGCCTAATACTATGAGGGCAATAGAGAGAAATCACGTATATTAATACAGCTGGGGTGTGGAAAAACATAGCCAATGTGAGGTTGAGCTGATTGAACTATAAGATATACTAAGTATGAACCTAACCAAAGTTCATAATCAGAGAATAATACACTTCCAGGCTATAGGTGCATAATGTTTATATTTATATTTTAATGCTATTTAATACTATAAAAATATTTCACATTTTGGTATTTTTTCCTGAGTTCCATTACTAAATACATAGCACTCTATATCCGTGAGTACTCTGATCAATCTATGAATACTTCCTGTTGGGAAACTCCACCTGATCAGAAGAAACACGTGTGATGCTGTAAAAATCAGTTAGGATAACCAAACTGACTTTAAATTACATGACCATAGGATATATCTGCTGCAGGAAGAAAAATTCTGAATTCCTTTCATAGAAAGGGAGGGCTAAGTTGCTCTTAGAGTTCATGGAAAGAGCTAGTGTAAATGTTGTCCCTTACTCACTGGATGGAAATACATAAGGCAACCAGGGAATGAGGATTTTGCCCTTTTCTGGTAGGCTCTATTCCCAAACTCCATCTCTGTGCACTATTACTGTTTAGAAAGTCACTACATTTTGAGTAAGCTGGATTTCCAGTACATTAATTCCTAGATACCCAGTGTCACCACTGCACATGCCTTTTGGTTGATTGCATATACTTCAGAACCCAGGGACAAACAATGTAATGATCCATCAGATGTAAGTTTTATGGTGCTACAAAAAATTAGAAAATGTGACATTTCTGATAGCAGAGTCCTAATTTCTTTCAGACTTCATAGCTCACAAGAAGTGATAGGGAATCAAATGTAAATTGCAATAAATATTAGCTAATACAAAAATGTTACCTTTTCACACTAAGTTCAGATTTCGGTCAAAAAATTAAGATAAAGTTGAAAACATCTAGGAGAAGCCAATAGATGTCATAGACTCATTTCTAGCTCAGTCAAAGAAATAATCTAGGAAAAAAAGTCAGGATAAAAAATAATCCAGCAGTACTGATTGAGTGTGTACAGAATCAACAAAGTAGCTCACAATTTGTATATGATGTATTAAAAGTGATTTTATAGACAAACAGTGTAGGTGCATTACGTTTATCACTGGGAAGGGAGAGCTCAACATCAAGTCATATGCTAACACAATAATGTCCCATTCCTTTGTATTATAACAAGTTTTGAACTGAGTACATAATATGGAGAAAAAAAAAGAAAATATACTAGCTAAAACAATGTTTGCAACAGCATCCAATATATTTGTGATCTTAGAAGAATTATCTGTCTGGTTATCTGTCACAGTATAGTTTAACAGGAGATGGTATAGATCAAAAGTATTATTAACACCACTGAGTATGCTGAGCTGTAAATTAAAGTCTTCCTCATTCTTATCCCCAGCGAGCAAGAGAAGACCCTTTCACGGCATCAGGGAGATTATGTATCTACCCGTGTTCTGTTGTCAAAGATTTTTCTTAAGCCTCATCTCCCTAGTTCTTTGTTACAGCTTCACTTCCTCACCATCAGAAAAAGGTGTTTTCAAGGAAGATCAGCTAGTGTATCACAGGACAGAGTGTAAAAGTCACTTTGATCCAGCTCCCACTCAGGACTAGATTTGCTGTTTTGGAAAGGTTGTTAGAGGCAGTTTCAGCTTCATTCTCCTCACAATTTACACAGAACATTTTTCTGGCTGTCAGGGCTGCTCCATTTCACTCTTTGTTGTTCTGCGCTGATCCTCTGCTGGAAAATCAATACTGCAAGGAACATTCCTGCATTTCAGTCCTCAATGGGATAACAGAAAAACCTAAAAATGGCAGTATTGACAAATTATATGACTGTCTATCTGACAAATAGGAAGAGTAATGTACACTCCAGTAAGAATTAACTTGGTGTAACTTCAGAGATGGATAACATATTCCTTTACAAAAAGTGTAAATGGTAGTTTTTCACAGGCCTGTATTAAATTAATTTCTTGTATTGAGATAACAGATGCTTTATATATATGTGTATATATATATATAAAAAATATATATATTTAAGTGAATTTACATTTATCCATTGTAACAATAACATTCCAAAACATGGGTGAAAAATATGTCAGATAATACTTTAAACATTATGAAAGACAAGTCTGTATAAAACAAAATTTTCTCTGTTGGGTGTAAAAAAAATAGTTTTTAAAAGAATGAGAGGATTTTTTATGAATGGTTCAGCTTCTACAATAGCCAAGTCCTCTATGACTCACTGAGAAGTCGTCAGTAAAACCCTGCTCTCCGCCTTTTGCCAGGAAGCATATATAAGAAGAAAATGACAAGATGCATATCGGTTTGTTTTGTGAGGAGTTGTAACACTTCTAGTGTCTTTGTTTCACAATATTGCCATACTCCAGTTGTAATATGTAGTAAAGATTTTGAAAAATGAAATTTTTGGAATGTCAACACAAAGAAGTATTTGAAAGTAAGTTCAGAATGGAAATATCTTCATGGATTTATTGGAAAAGATGACATCTATTTTCTTGTGAGTATTTTTTTCTTTTGCCTCCTATTGTCATACAGTGAAAAGTATTTAGGGATCACTTGTGAACATGATATTTTCATATTTTAAAAGAATTAAACCAATATCAGATGATTTAAGCAATAAATTGGAAGCAGCAGTGGTAAATGATGGATTAAGAAAACTTATTCGAAAGCCATAATTCAATATTAGTTTGCATGAGCAATTTTTAAATGGTTATCTATGAGTCACGCTTCTGATTTTGTTTTGATTTGCTAGAATATAAAGATACACATTTACTAAATAAGTTGTTATGTATAAAATATCTTACTCTCATACAAAATATAGAGACATAATGATAGAATTCTTCAGAAGAGTCCTCTGGCTAGTGTTGATTCATGTGACATTTTATGCATGGGTAGCAGAACCGGGACCATTTTGTCTTTTCCTAAATGTCTTTTGAATTTTATGGTCATTGAAAAATAAAATGTTCAAGGAAGTAATATATGCAGGTCTCATACAAAGTGGCTTAAATCTTTATAGAAGCAACAAGAGACAGGACAAAAGAGTTTTGTAATATCTACAATTTATTTCCCCATTCAGATGAAACAATTTTTAAAAACTTACCTAGCCTGCTTCTAATTATTATCTTATAACATTATTTTCTAGGTGATCAGTGAGGTGGACTGAAAACTGGCTGAATTGCTGGGCTCAGAGGGTTGTGATCAGTGGCATGAAGTCCAGCTAGATGCCAGTAACTACTAGTGGTGACCCTCAGGGGTCAATACTGTGGCCAATGCTGTTTAACGTACTTATTAATGTCCTGGATAATGGGGCTAAATGCACCCTCAGCAAGTTTACGGATGATAGAAAGCTGTGAGGAGTGGCTGATGCACTAGATGGTTGCACTGCCATTCAGAGGCACTTCAGCAGGTGGAGAAATGGGCAGAGAGAAACCTCATGAAGTGCTGCACCTGCAGAGAAATAACCCATGCTCCAATATGGGCTGGGGCTGACCTGCCAGAGAGCAGCTTTGCCAAGAAGGACCTGGAGGTCTTGGTGGACAACAAGTTGGCCATGGGCCAACAATGCTGCCTCATGGCAAAGAAAGCCAATGGTAACCTGGGCTGCATTACAAAGTGTGTTACCAGCAGGTTGAGGAAGGTGATCCTTCCCCTCTACTCAGCAGTGGTGAGGCCACATCTGGGGAGCTGTGTCCAGTCCTGGGCTCCCCAGTACAGGAAAGACGGGGACATACTGTACTGAGTCCAACAAAAGGCCACAAAGACAATTAAGGGATTGGAATATCTGACGTACAAGGAAGGCTGAGAGAGCTGAGATTATCTAGCCAGGAGAAGAGAAAGTTCAGCGGGATTTTATCAATGTGTATAAATATTCGCTGGATATATGGTGTAAAGAGGACAGGGTCAGAATCTTCTCAGTAGTGCTGAGTGACAGGAAGAAAGGCAATGGGCACAAACTTAAACACAGGAAATTCCACTTGAAAGCAAGAAAACAATTCTTTACTGTGAGGGTGATTGAACACTGGAACAGGTTGCCCAGAGAGTCTGTGGAGTCTCCATCCTTGAAGATATTCAAAACCTGACTGGACATTATCCTAAGCTGCCTGCTCTAGGTGACCCTGCTTGAGCAGGGAGGGTTGGACCAGATGAGCTCTGTAGTTCCCTTCCAACCCCAACTATTCTGTGACTCGGTGAGGATCAATTTTATACTTTTACTGTTGTAACACTCTTGTGCTGTTATGGTTTTAGGCTTTTGTCCTCTTAAACAGCATCTCTCAGCCTAAAGTTCTTTTGGTATATATATTCCAAATGTAACAAATTAATATTTCTTTTTAATTTTTCTCACCCTCAGATAAATCTTTTGAGTATTAGCAATGTTAGTGTAACTAAAATGCAATTCCTGTTTCCTGTAGCCATTTTTTTCTTTTTGGTAAAACCATTCCTTCCTTCTTTCCTGCCTTTCCCCTTCTGAAAAGTTCCTAATCTGAATGAAATTTTATTCATTAAAAATTTGTTACAGTTTCAGCCCTGGACTGAAATGGGTCAAAGGGCTTGACATGCCACTTAAATAAAAATCTCCTCCAGTTTAGCTGTGGGCACTACAGCACTCAATTACATAATTTAAATATGCTTCCATGCCAAATTAATGACAGTTATCAGAATTATTGGTGACACTTTATATTTTATGCCATCCTAAATTAGATACGGCATATAAAAATATTAACTCTAAAGTCAAATATGAGATCCTTTCTTCTACTTGCATTTCTAATCAAATTTATAATTTGTTTTTGTTGCTTTGTCATTATATTTGTAGATGAGTTTTTGCTTCACTGCTCAGCCACTGTATTTTAGCTGCAAAGGTCTCTACAGCGTGTGAAATTAGATTCCCAAGCTGAAAAACTTCAAACTTCCAGAAAAAAAGAGAAAGGAAGAGTCTCTCTCATAAAGTGTCACATATTTTTATTATAGATTAAGTTATAACTGACACTATATGTTTTCTGGGGAAAAGAAACAGCATTTTTCCCTTGTTATTTGTTTAATCTTTCTAGGTTAAGTTTATCTTATTATTCTCTCATACTAGAAATAAAGGAGTGAATTGAAATGTTCGCAAATAAATTGTTACTAATGATATAAACAGCTCACAGTGAAACTGGAGTGAGAAAGAGGAGGGTGAATCTTTGTTTCACACAGGAACTAGATAAATCTTGAAGTAATACAAATATTATTCCCAGAACTGTTTTTCCATGAAAAAATAAATAAATGTAGCCTGAAGTTCTAGGAAGTCTGTCTGCTTATTGTCTTTAAGGATTTGGGAATGATAACTCAGAAAAAAAAAAAAAAGCCTTTTGTCAATAGGCTTAAGCACACTGGACAGGATCCCTTGCTCTACTGTAAAACTATATTAGTCCAAAAACTGGAAATGTTTAAAAAGTTTATTCCAGGGTAAGAAGCTCTCTGTTCCCATTCCTACATGAACAGAAAGAATAGTCGTACCTGTCTACTTCTGTAGAAAATATTTATTCAGAACCCGAAAACTACAAGTGTCCCAATGGGGAAAATACTCTCTGCCTCCAGCTCCTGGTGAAGAGAAACAGGCAGGGTTTCATTTGCATAAACTTTCTATTCATAATTCCTTCAGTGACACTTGGGAGTGATCATCACTATACACAAACTCATAATTAGTTGAGAATTGGAATTGCATGGAGAGAGGTGACAAGGGATTTCTTTCATGTAGCTAAAAGAACATCTGTGAGGTAAGAACTCACAGATGTTCAAGCATTCTACAAGCCATTTGTTGTCAGGCCCTGCAGACTATGTGCTGTTAAGAGGTGAAATAGAGGTGCCTCCTTAAGTGAGCCTACAGAGGGCAGCAGGAGAGCTGAGAAAAATCCATTTTTTTTTTCTCAACAGAAAAATAAAGCTGCATTTCACAACTTCATGTCTTTCTTACTCATTAACAGTAAAGTAAACATGGAGCAAAGCTGCATTTCACAACTTCATGTCTTTCTTACTCATTAACAGTAAAGTAAACATGGAGCTTAGGTGATCAGGAAATGTGCTGTTTTTAGAATTTGCCTCTCTGTAGAAATTCCACCCTGTATCCAAAAAAAAAAAAAAAAACAAAAAAAAAACAACCCCCCCCCAAAAAAACTGGCCTAGTGACATTTTCTTTAAAACAACTCATTTTGAGTTGTTTTAAATTAGTAATTATGAATTTCAGAAATTCTGGATAGAAGCTCATCTTGCTATGAGTTGCTAAGATGAGATTGAAATTGAGTAACCATCAGCATTTTATGGAAGATGCACAGAGTTGCATCTGTATTACCAAATTATTTCACTGTTTTGTTCCAGTGCTGTAGTCTTCTGATCATACCTATGGGGATGTGAATGTGCTCCTGAGCTCTGTTCTAGAAGGAATCAAGCTCTTTACTTGGCAGGGCAGCAGATCAGCTACTCATGCCCAGATCTACACCCAGCAGACAGTACAGATAATTTTGTTTCTCCTGATTGAAATAGACTTCTAATAGCAGACTTAGTTTTCTCCACTCAGTGCAGTCCTTCAGCTCAGCAAATTGCAGGCTTTCGTGCCACTTCCCAGAATATAAATACCCCAATTTCAGCATAATGTTTTTTGATAAAAAACTTCATCTGTAGGTTTGCAAAAGCCATCTCATTATTCATTTTTCTATCTCAGAAATCAGCACACAAAAGCTGGAAGAGATCACATCTCTAGTTTCTACCTGTAGGGACCTTGTGTTGTCTCAAAGATTTGTTGTCAGGAGCATTCCCAACAGTGTTACAAAGAGGTCACTTGCCATATCTACCATAGGGTCAACAAGACACAGATGGTTACTGTTACAGTCAACATCTTGTTATAGGCAAAGGGGAACACACCTCATATGCAGAGCCAAGAATTTACTGTTAGTCCAATTAATGCTCTAACAGTCTAATCAAAATACAGCAAACAGTTATTAAGTTACAGTTATTGTTAATTAACAGTTATTTTTCAGTTACAACACTACTAACTCTCATAGTCCAAATTATCTAATTTGTACAAAAAGTCTCCTTGATAATACTGTTACTCTCTAGTAACAATTAGTTATTATCTATCCTGTTCTCTGGTGCTGTGCTCACCCTCCTAGCACTCTTCTAGTCTAGGCTGACCGTGCTAGACTTCCTCAAAAAGACATGACCCCAGGACTTCCTCAAGCTGATTCCTCATCAAGCTTTATGACCTTTATGCTAAACTCCACATGATAGCAACAAATCTATTACTCATGAGAACAGCAGGCAAGAATATAGTATACCCTTTCTAAAAGACAGTCACCAGAAGTCACCTAATGTGATCTTTTATGTCTTAAAAGTCGAGAGTCCCTTCTTGTCTTTCGTCCTTCCAGAACTGTATGAATATATAGTTTCATAAGATCCATGTTCTAGGGCACCAAGACGGATACACATAGCTGATCCTGACTTACCCTATTCGGATGGCCTCCAGATTCATTATCACTCCATCACAGGTACTAACCTGTAGCTACTACTAAAAATGTAGTACAAATTCCTACATGGAATTTTCCTGTTCTGTCATGAAACATGCAAGAAGCAAATGTGGTGTAAACAAGAGTGGCCAAGGGCAAAAGGGCTGTAAAAAAAATTTTATTCAAGAGTGTGCTGACATGCAGTATAGATTTGGTCCGTCAATGTGCAGAAGGTGCAAGATAGCCCTCACCTCTGGTCTAGAAACCTACACTCAGTCCCTGGGATGTGCAACAAAGACAGCACAGGCATTGCCAGCGAGTACTCAAAATCAGAGCTGGAGTGAAACTCACTGGTGCCTGGGGAGAATGCCACTTTGATACCCCTTCTCTAGTATTCTACTGACACTGGAACATCATATAAAATAAAATATTCCACAAGACCTCAGCAACAGCTGAGGAGAATCACAATGTTGAAATGAGATAATTGTTAATCTAGTTTAAGTTACCACTGCTAGACAGAAGGGAAGATCTGCATTTGAAAGAGAATAGACTTGTTAATCTTGAAAGTCTTCCCAGTCAGTCGCAAAGCAAACAAGCTAATAAAAAGAAGGAAGCATTCTAGTTATCACTACTGTGTTAGGCTTTTTTTCTGTACAGCCATCTATTTTTTAAAACTAGCCTTTTAGAATTAAAAAAAAAGAATTCTCAAAAGAAAAATAAGAAAAAAATCACAGAAGCAAACCAACATTGTCTAAATTTGGAAGCAGATTGTTTCTATTAGGGCAGTGAAGTAGAAATAGAAGTGTGGAAGAACCTTAGTAGACCAAAAGAAAGACAAAAAACAATCAGAACTGACACCATAATATTTCTGGTTGCCATTATAATGAGTGAAAAATGAATGTTTTGTTTGCTGAAGTTAGTGTATTGTTAGACTTTAATAACAACTGTCTTTGATGGGGAGCCACCACCTTTTCCTTTCCCTTTTGTTAGGGTTACAACCATTTGATGACAGCAAAGAAAATCAAGTCCAAGTGTCTGTAAATGCCTCAGATGGATTTCAGTTAGCTGTTTGAGGAAACGACTTCCCAAAACACTCCCTGCTGTTCTCCCACTCCCTCGGTGATGAAAGCATCCTGCTGACAGCTGGCAGCCCCCACCATGCTGTGCATGCAGAGGGCAATCACAGAAGCTGCCCTAGGAGTTCAAAGTGTCTCAGACAGCACTTGGGGTATATTATTTTGATTTTAATAAAGTGATAAAGACTTTTGAAAGACGCTTTTAGAAAACTAATGTGAAGATCATGTGATACCCATAAATGTGGATACAAAGAGAAATATCAATGGATTAAGATACTCTAGGCATTTTGGTATATAATGGATGTTGACCTGGCTTTTTCAGAAAAGAAAGCCCACTCTGTGGGCCAGTGCTCTGGCCTCATTACCACTAGAGAGAGTAATTTCATGGCACTCATGAAAACCATCTGCAATTAACATGTTTCAGGCAGAAGGGCTCCTCTTCCAGGGCCTCCTCACAGTGGCATAGCTGATGCAGTCCCATGATGAACCCACTTTCTATTTTTAGTGGTGTCAGTTTGAAAAGAAGGAAGACTTTCCATACGATTTAGATGAACTATAGCAGGATTTCTGATCATTCAGGATGATAATCTGCAGTGCATTTATCTGGTTCATATTTCCAAGTTGTTTTTTTCTGTTTTAATTAGGCAGGAAATCTTTTTAAGTCTATTTCTAAATATATTTTTTGTAAAGGAAAAACAAAATTTAGATAATTTTAGATAATTTAGATTACAATAATTCCATAAATAGCAGGTTTCTAAACACCTCCATACATCACAGGATGGTGTCAGTTAAACATAGATGACCTCAGAGGGAAGTTCTATGCTGTAGATTTCAGTGTGCTGCAGGAACATTTGAGGTAAGTGTTAATGAACAAGCTCATGTCAGGAAAGCATTTCAGCTGTTCTAACCATAGAGCTCCATGTGGGCTACTTTACCCAGCCAGCCAGTCCATGTTGCAATGGCTAGCATGCTTCCAAAATTCAAGTTAGCTCATAAAAATCTTGCTCAGTATCTATAAACTCCACTGCAACCTGTAAAAAGCATATAACTTGAGAAGAAATGGCTATTACAGATGCTAGTAGGATTTTTGCAGATTTTTATTTGCCTTAACTATTTATTAGAGCATATTTTCTTTTTTTTTTTTTCCAGATAAACAGAACAATGTGGATTTCTCTGTTAATGTGAGTAGAAAAGACTCACCAGCAGACATATACCATAAGCCATCAGTTGGTAGGGAGAAATCTGTTCCTTCTTCTCATCCACTGCCTCTTATTTCTCTTTTGTTATCAGGCTCATTGTCATTCATGAGACTGTGGTGAATGAAGAAGATTTTGTTCATATAACACTTACTACCCATGTAACGGAAAAAGAAATCTTTCTAGGTCTCCCTGTAGGTTTTTGTTGCCTACAGAGAGAGAGCTGTAGAAAAGCTGCTGTTTAACAGCCCTTGTGAGTGAGTTATTGTAAATCACAAAAGAGAACTGAACTCTTGTTTTTTTTCTTATTTTACGTAAAAAGTCATTGACTTTTTTAATCATCTTTTTTCAGATATATTTGGATAATGATAATCTGTATGAGAATAAGAGAATGAAAATATCTTGATCTAGTTCAGCCGCTTGTTATTTATTTTAATATGTCTAAAGAAAATTTAGAATATAGCCTGTAAATGAGAGCTAGTTATATGAAGATTTACAGAAATAGGATAGTACAGAACCTTCAATCTAGTTTACAAGCAATTTTCCCTTCCTAGATTTAACATTCAATCTGTTATCACAACAGGATTACAGTGATAATCACTGAAACATTTCATCCTTTCTTAATTTTGTGTTTACATGCATTGCTAGACCAATTTTAAAACTAGCAGCATGGATCTCTTTCATATGAATAAAAAACATAGTCATAGAAAATTTATTGCTTTCTCGCTATGGTTTCACTTGCTTTTCTTATCAAAAAACATTTTGATATCAACAATTGTATATTAAGCCACCATGACATGGGAATTAAACATGAATCACTACAAAGTGCTGGAACTGTTCACTTTAAATGGAATTAAATGAACCTCTAAGATTAAGTCTTTCCTTCTCTACCATGCTATGTGAATTTAAAATAAATATGTAATAACCTGTTCTCATTCTGAACTTTAAAGTTGTGACAAAATGGTTAATACAAAGCCAAAAAGATATCAGTCATTGCTGATAATAATTTAAAAATATTAGATCACTTTAAACAAAAAGTGTTTGCTGTCATTTTATCATTAATTGGTTTTTCAGAAAAAAAATGGTTACAGTTCATGAATATCTTTGAATTTGCTGAGATTTGTAATTTTGCTATTTAGAAAAGAGTTATTTATAATAGTATATGTACATATTTTACTGTCCTAAGTATTGCTGATCTTTCATTATGCAACACACAGCATATTAAAAGAAAAAAATTCCTTTTAATCTTATGACTGCATGCAAGCAGGTGATGTTGGTGGTTAGATAGCTTATATGTAAATGAGAATAAAATTCATAGCTCAGCAAATGTAATTTTTGCTATTCTTAATCAAAGAGTGTGGGAAGGGTCTGGCAAATGGAGGGAGTCCCTTCACAACAAATAATTGCCCTTGGGGGGACCCGAGCCTGGGGGAGGCTCTCAGGCCACACTCCGCTGAGCTGAGAGATGAGGGTGCATATAAAAATAAACTCAAGTGTACCCAAGACAGTGGAATGAGAAATGCCCACCATGAACATCATATTGCTCCCAGCCCATTCCAGGCTCTTCTTGAGGAAGACTGGCACGATCAGCCTCAGGACCCAGAGTGCCGCTGGAAGGGTGAGCGCAGCATCAGGACCAGAGGTACTTATCAGGAATGCTTATTTCATTTAACAGTTTTGACTACATTATCAATGAGGCTTTTTTGATTTGGACTATTAGATTGTTAACACACAAAGTACACCAACACTAAATTCAAAGCTCTGTGTTCTTATGGTGTGTTTCCTTTTACCCGTAAAAAGTTTTTGAGAGTGACAACATTTAGGTTAGCCATATTTTTCAAAACTTGGATTCATTGGTGAAGTTTAACCATTTTGTAACGTTTGGACACGCCAAAACAGACAGAGTGAATTAGCCAGTACACATCCAATAAATGTCCTCATTAAGGCAGTTAAGCAAGGCATTTTGGGGCTGAGGTTAGTCTGGGAGAGCCAAACGGGAGTCTACAGAAAAGGCTGGGAATGGTCGCACCATGGCAGGTCTTGGGCAGTTCCAGGCCAGGCAGAGAGGGGCTCCTGGGCTGCAGCTGGGGTGCAGGGGGTCCCAGCAAGCCCCCCCAGCAGCTACAGCCTCAAGGTGCACTCAGAGCCCTGGCACCCTTTTGACCTACCTCTGAACTTAACCACGAGGTTAAGAATACTAAGTTAAAACAAATCAATAAAAAGAAATTCAAGCTATTTCAGTTGGGTATATACAGTGTTACACTTTGATATCTAATGACACCTATATCTTATTGGGTTGATTTGAAGAATAAAAGGTTTCATTGTTCTAAGTGTGACAGCATCTAGTGCACATTGTTTCCAGAAAAAAAAATAAAAAGGCACCACAAAAATTGATTTTCAGTACATGCTGGTCACTACAGAAAATTCATTCATTTACAGTTCTCACAATTATTTATTTTCAGAAAAATAGATTTTGAATCTTTAGCTCATTTCAGTATTGTGTTGTATTGAGTACAACATATGAGGTCAGTGGAGCTAACACTATAACATTGAATTACTCCATGAAAATTTCCTTCTTCCCTATAAACATGTTTATAGCTTTGCTATGAGGTTTGAGCATCATTGAGACTGAGCTTCAGAACTTGACCCTTGATGATAGTACATGAAGAAAGTTGGTAAATACTTTTGAGTAGGCCAAATTTACTTAACAGCCCAGATGAAGTCCTGTTAGGATTTCAAATATATACATTCTTTCGGATCATATAAGCAGTTATTTGGAATCTGTCGTTCTTTAGAAGCTTCTTTTAGTTTCAGTTTAATCTGTAGCCTCAACAATGGCCTATAAATTCTTGCTAATATGTTGTGATTCAATAGCTGTAGAATGGAATTTTATAACATAATGGAGAGACTTCACAATTACACTTATCCATCATCAGGTATAGGGAGTATTTTTCTAATTCTGACTGATTATCTATCTACATGTCAATGCTGGGTTCTAGGTGATCAGCAATGGCTAGTTGCTTCCAGATAAGTGTTTAGTGTTTACCAACAGCACTAACCACATCTTTCCCAGACTGTAGTAGTTGGACAACAGTTTTTTCTTCTTTTACTCTTTGCACATTTTGCTTTTATTGTTTCTACAGTCCTTTGATATGTAGTCACTAGGTTATATTTCAATTGCTTTCTAGTGCTTTTCCCAGAAGTACGCCTGTGATACCTTTGGCTTTCCTCCTAGTAATCCATGTGATGCTTAAAAAAATAACTTGTTTCTTTTTTAAGAAAGAAAGAGACAGAGAAAGATTTTTTTTCCCACCTAATTTACAAGAGTATTATGAGCTTTGCATCTTACAGGAACTGTTCTGAGCACAAAGTTGTACATGCTAAAAACTCTTCCCATTCAGTAGGAAAGAAAAATAAACAAAAAAAAAAACCCCACAAACAAAATGAACAAAATATAGAAAAAATGAAATTTCCAATTTTCCTCTAGACAGAACTTACAAAATTTCATTTTTAAAAAAGTCAAACTAAATGTACTCTTGTTTTTATAGCAAGATGTCTAAGGCTCCTGCATGTATTAAAATCTTCAGCTGTTTATTAGTGACAGAGCTATACAGCTTGGCAGACTTGAAAGTTGAACAGTATGCAGTGCTTGAACTCCCAAGATTTCCAGCATCTCCAGATCTTAGACAACTTACGAATTGAGTTTCCTGAATTTCTGGGTGCCACAGTCACCTCAGTTCTGGTATGGTGTTGACCTAGGACCATGTGAGTTTAGGCTGTTTATCAAAAGACATTGTAGAGCTTGGAGCATCTAATCTTTCTAAGAGTTTGCCAGAGAGGCTGTCAAAAAATCAAGGAAGGGCTGCCTGCAGTTCTCACTGGGTCAGCCAAGAAAAGGTAAGCGGACAGAATGAGAGAAGTATTGGCAATTATTATGTAATAAAAACATGTCTGAGTGAGATTTCATTCACCTAAACCCCATGTATGTCCCATAACAAAGATCCACTCTATCACTTGTCCAGAACTTTTTAACCCAGGAAGTCTAAATCCACCACAGAGCTCCTAAACACCAAAGACTTGTATCCTTGAGTGCTAAGAAGTGTCTTTCCAGACAGTTCTGTGCCTTTGGCCTGTAGAGCTCTGTTGCAATCCAAATTCTGATTTCCTAATTCACTAGAGAAGCCTAATATGTTGTAGTCAGGACTATTAAGTAATACTGATGCTGCTAAAACTGATACTTTGCATAATAGTTTAGAAGTTAGAGTGGTTTCTAAGAGGTGGGCAACATGGATTCTCAGCAGTCTTTCTGCGTATGAGATCTTCACTACCTCTACCATAAAACTAAACATCCCAAGCAGACATGGAGGGGGCAAATATCTTTTAATGGTTTGCTGTGTTCTTAACTGAGAAGATGAACTTTCTGTATTAGGCGAAGAGTATTTCCCTCTGCAGACATTGAAGGTGCTTTTCTCCACTGACTACATCAAACATTTGAGCATTTTAGGTGAACAGGCCTATTCTCCAGGGCTAGCCACCTAAAACTTAGTGAAAAAGTGTAGAGATTAAATACTTAAGTATAATAGACTTTAGAACTCAGCATATTCCTATATGATATTTCAATTTCCACAAATAAGCTTTTTCTGACAAAAGTTTATTCAGAAGGAAGTTACAAGCCATGCTTAAAACATAAACTGAAAATTCATATTAATAATTAATATTAATTTAATAAAACAGGAATGGCCACTGAAGAAGCAAGCTCTGCAATAACACAGGCAGAGATAAATTTCACCTTTACTGACAGGTTTGAGGATACAATAGGAGGAAAGAAAATAAAGACAGTGTGGGAGCCAAAAAGCACATACAGTCATTAGTTGTATCTATCATATATAATACAATGACGATGTTTTAAGACATAAGTATGAATCATCTGAATAATTGTGTTAGGAAAAAAATCAGTACTTTTGAGACCCAAGTGGATGAAGATTTGGTTTTTCCCCCCCCTATTGGAGCACCTCTTGGAGCCCTGCCAATATCAGAACATCTCTGTGGATAAAACACATCTTACTACAATGTTTGAAGTGTATATCCAGTCTGAGATGTGATTCACTGCAAATAATATTGTGTCGATACCATGTTTATATTACCATCGACACTAGCCAAGGCTGTTTGCTCGGTTTCAGTCAAAAGACAATTCAACCAGTTAATAACCCTGCAAAGTCACCCTGGAATTCAATAGATATTGTATGGGTGTTCATGACTAATAAAAAAAATGAAAAATTAGGCCAGAATTTGCTGCTGCAATTAAAACTTAATGAACAGTTTTGTTGATGATGTTCAAGACACAATAGAATTTAACTTATTCTTTCAGATCTGCATCAGTTCTTCAAAGACAACAAAAATAAGTTTGTAGAAACTTCCCCCCCCCAAATGAGCAGATATGACTGCTAAATGCACATATGAAGCCTATCCATTCAGTGACAATTGAACCCCCTACAGCACTTCAGCACCGAAGTGTTAAACAACACTTCAAATCTTAACAAAATGTCTATCTCTGCCCCTCATTCCCAAATATGAGAATGGAATCCTTTAATCAGTACTCCAGTGAGTGAAATGTAATCTAAAATGGGGCAACTGCCTTAAAGTAGTTCATTAACTGAATTAACTGGCTTCTAGCATAATATAAACATAATTCTCTAGTATTTAGACAACTGATTAATTGACATGATTTTGTTTTTACCTTGTTGTTTCAATTAGGTGGATAACTCTGTATCACAACTTAATGAAAAATTGTTCAAAAGCAATGAAGAAAGCAAATGTGTCAATTTTATCTGCATAATGTTATCAGTGGGATAATTTAATGGATACTAAAAAAAATTGACTCTGACAGAAAAAAATGGGTTCATCACAATTGCGTAAATTATTCCATCACACAAATGGCCTTTACTATTTTGACAGTTTGATAAAGGAAGCAAATAAATTAAAATGAAAATCAATTTCTAGCTCTTTCATTGCAATTTGATGGTCATTTATGCTTAAATGTATTGTAAACAATTTATTTTAAAGAGTATGAAAGACTTGAATCACTGTTATTTTCTCAAAGTGAAGATTTTATATTAATTTCATTTATCTCCATAAAGTTAAAATTCCGTCTTCATAGATGGATTGGAATTATAACAATTTCCAAAGATTCAGGAGTCTATAAACAATTCAATCTTTTGAATAATTTATGAGAACTACAAATCCATTTTAACTGTTGAATCCATTTCATAAATGAATTCAATTGTGGCCATCAAAAGTTGAGAAAAAAGAAAACTACTAGCTAATGTTTAAAACAGTGAAGACCTGAAACCAGGCTTCAAAGTCTTCATTTTAGTAACCAGCTACAGGTGCAAAATTCTAAATACCTTGTATTTCAGTGGCAGCTCTTCGTAGAAATTCCAGGAGGTGCATACTCAGTGCAGTTCAGTGAACCATTTAAAAATTACTGGTGGCTTTAATAGGCACTGGGTTCAGGTTCTCACAGAGCACATCACAGATTTATTTTGAACATGCATAATGAAATAGAGAACAGAGCAAGGAGTACGATAATAATCCTTTACTGATCTAGTTCATATGCTTTTCATGGTATTTAGCTTTCTTTTTTTCTTTTTTTTCAACAGAGTGTAAATATTTATTATTATGGTTTCTGACTGCATGATGATTGATTAAATGCTCATAGGCTTACTTCTATAAATAATTTCTATTCTGCCAGTCACTGATTTACTTAGGGTAATATCCATAATCTTATTGTATCACAGCGACTAATGGACGATTCACTTTTTGTTGATAGCATATAAACATCAAAATACTTTTTAGTTCTGTTCTCCAATGACGTGCCCAAGATCTAAAAATGAAATACTGCCCTGTTTTGAAACTCAACCTTTATATGCAATGGCCGATGACAATATTAGGCCTAGAAGTATGAGACATTGTCCTTAGACAAAGTCCGGGTTCTTTATCTCTGAACCCAAACTCTCTGAGTCACTTACTTTGTGCCCCCATCTAATGTAATTGTCAGGGTGGATTAAAAGTGTGGTAGCAGGAAAGATGCTATTCATCGCAGGTAACAAAAGACAACTACTGTGATAGGCTGCAGTTAGTATATGCAGTACAAGGTCAGTACAAGATACTAGTATAGTCAGATCAAGAAGTACGAGACCAACTTCTAGATGGTGGTCCTCATTTTAAAATACTTTCAAGGATGAGTACTTTTTTACTACCATAGTCTTTATAGAATCCTGTAACTTTTTTTTTTTTTTCAGGCAAGCTCTTTTGGATATCATGTATAAGACTCTTAGCTGACTATTCAAAATGCTTTTTTTTTTTTTTTTTTTTTTTTTTTTTTTTTTTTTAAAGAAAGAAAGCCAGGAGCACTAGACACATCTTTATCTGTCAAACTAAGGCCATGTTCAGGTTGCCCTCTCTCCTTTCCTTCCGCTTTCATTCCACATGACCTTATGCACATGTGACTGGTTCCTTCTCATTCCTATCTCATTTTTCCTCACAGATTAGGAGGTGGATTTAGCAGTGGTACGAATTGATACACACTGCTTCTGTCACTCTGCTACTCGGACTTACGCAGTTCCTGCCTGCTAGCATTGGGTAGATGTAGTAAAGTTGAAGCTGGTCAAACACTGCCTATTTAGTAGTAATAGAGAATGAGGGGAAATAGCTATACTGTTTTCCTGTTTTACTCCTACTTTACAAATACATAAACTAATTATTGCTCCCTATTAATACACAGGACAGTGTTATCACCACTATTATATTACTAATGGGTTTTTCCTGTGTGGAAATCTCTTAATCTGCAGTGGTTTTCCCTTCAAATAAATCTAGCATGAGAGCAGGAGGGAAATCAGCAAGTGCTACAGTTTTGGGAAGTACTAATGTGTTTGAAGGGATACAGCTGCTATATTGTAGCCTATTTGCTTTTTTAGGATTTTGTCCTAGTATAGCAACCCATGGATAGGGTATACGTCTCTATGTGTCAGGTAGTTAATGGCTTTCCTCATCCTGTCTCATGTAATTATAAAGAAAATAATGCATGTTTGTTCAGAGACCCTAGGCAGACCTATGCATTGACCTGGCCTGCATATTCGCCTCAGGTTTATAATACAACAGGACCAGTGCTTGGTAACATTGGGTAAAAAATTGTTTTAAATATATATTTTTTATATTATTTACATTAACTATATACTAGTATCTGTGCTTCATTGTTTACATGTGCTTCTTTCCTTCTTCAGAAATGTTTATCTTTTGAATCAAATGGTTAGCAAGATATGAGGTGTCAGTCAAATCCACTACTTTCCTCATTGTACAGGCTGTTACTACTCTTGAACACAAAGCTTTCAGGAAAATGGTACCACAAAATAATTATAGATATTATCATCAGATGTGGTATTATACCATAATTAAACTGCAGCTTTTTTCTAATACCATTTAAATTTTGATATAATCTTATTACTTACCATTCAGCTACAAGGCTGTGCAATATTTCTAAATGTTTGTAAAATTAAAATTTACAGTTACTAAACAAACTTTTGGCTTCATGCTAAAATGTTAAAATATTGTAAAAGTATCTCTCAAAACAGAGAACAGCATCAACAAAAAGCTAAAAGCTGTAATTTTAATAATGACTGAAATTGAAATGAGAAATCGCACTACTATAAAATCAGTGTAAAAGCAGGATATGAGATGAACATCGTGGCAGTCTCGAGAACTTTTTAAAGTTATCATTGTACAACCATTAGTTAGTGAACCTCAACATCCTGTAATAACTGATCTTACACATGCTTCTAGGCAACTTCTAGGCAAAGTACAGCAGTCTTTTTTTAATCCCTCTTCAAGAAAGAGAAAGGGCTTCCACGTGTTTATGGTTAGTGATAGAGTTACAAAGCAGTCTATACATTTCAGAACATGCAACTATTAGTTTTATGTCATACAGCTGTGGAAGTGTCTATCATTTTTAAGTAAGTCAGCTTTCTCTTTATTCCAGAGATGTGAGGAAAGGCCAGGAGGCATGCTTACGAACATATTTGCTACACGGTTAATCCTTCTTGTTAAAGCTGGAATGCCAAAGCATTTTTCCATTTGTTAATGAAAGCTTCAGAATATGCAGACAATAAATCTGATATTGGTACTTGACAACAGCAGTTAAGATATGGCTATTATATTTGCATAGTGTCTTAAGAAAAAAAGATTCAAGTATGGCTCCAAGGCACCAAATCTGCATAATACATGTACCACACACACCAGCAGTAATTGGATATATTGCTATAAACAGTATGTTAAACCCCTTGTACATTCCTTGTAAACTTTGATTGATTGTCTCTGTTTAGCTCATGCCCTTGTGTGTCTCTTTTGAGAACTATACTAACCTACATAGAATTAAATACTCTTGGCTTATAATGGACTACTAATACATTACAATATCTTTAGAAGACAGACCTGATTTTTAATGAGCATGTATTGTTCTTGAAGTTTTTTTTTTTTTTTTTTGAATCAGAGATTAGACGGTCAGAAAATCTGATTAGTAATTAGAAAGACATTGGTCACAAAAGATGATGTTAAAAGTCCCATTTTTCTCTCAGGTTTCTTAGCGTGTATTTATTTTTAAGAAAACCTCACACTAAAGTGGTTTAGAATATTGCTATTCCATCAGTACAAGTTTGATAATGGAAATATGTAAGAGACATTTTATTTATTTATTTAAATGTGGATACAAGTAAATAAGGACATAATATACAAATATTTTTCATAGAATTTTCAAGGTGGAATTTGGTATCCATGCCTATATACTAAAATGCATGCAGAAAAATAATGTATTTTAATAATATAGTTTTAAAATCCTATTTCAAAACTTCTATAAAATGAGAAAATATCTGGCTATCTTTTTGGTAGGAGCCTCGGCATATAGAGCTGAACTATTTCTCTGATAAGTTATGCCACCTTCCTTCCAAGAAACTTTGGGCAGCTCTGGTAAAAGGAGTTTTGTTCTTTGGATTAGCATAAATGAAAAATCACTGTCCAGTACACCCTGGTTACTGATTCAAGTCATAATTTCTCTGCCATTATGATAAACAGGTGGCATAGGATTTCTACGCATGAACTTCAGACACAACCAAACCCTCAGTGCCATTTTGGGCCCAGCATGGGCCTTCATCCTAGCAATAACATGAATATAATTGATAATAAACCTCAATTTTCCTACTTCTTTCAAAGCACAGGAGTCCTTTTCTTAACATCATTTCTTCTAGATGTCATAGACATTTTGGTCAAGGCCTTTAAAGTATAAATTCAGATGATAACATTGCAGATCCTTTGATAGCACAGTTGTAATGAACCTGGGCAAACACCCGAAAGCTACTTATATGCACAAAAAATACATCTGGGACTTAATTCAGCTGCCCACACACAGCTGTATACTATCATTTGAGACATCCTGGGGATCCAAGACACCCACCCTGGGCTGGGAAATGCTGTCAGACCTAAAGAAAAGAACAGAAATACTATACGTGATGCCTGCTCTGGATTGCAGCTGAAGGCAAAGTGTGATACTCCATTCAAAAAGATCATTGGTTTGTTAAATCAGACTCTGATCTCTGTACTAATGTTCAACAGCAATCTTGCTCTGCAAGTAGTCTAGCAAATGTAAATAAGCTATGGTAAGGTTTAGAGAAAGGAAGTAAGAATTTGCAAAACAGGACCTGGCTCATTGTCATTGCACCGTTATTAAGTATCATTCCTTTTTGTTGTTGAACCTTATTTTTCATCGGTGCTATTTATGTTTTAAGGACTCACATGTCTCAACTGAAGGTTTTAGTATTATTATCATTATGTTACATTTGATAGTTTCAAAATAAATTGCGTTTGTTCAGGTCTCTCTTTCGCTGTTTAATAAGTGAAGCTCTCTTTCCATTTGAAAAGAATATTCTCACTCTGTCTTGAGTGTTTCCTAGCATAGGTGTCTATGTTGGGTGTTTTATGTACACCCCATTAAGTAAATGCTGATTTAACCTTGCAAGTAAAGATTAGATGTCTTTCAGGCAAATACATCAATCTTCTCTCATTTGTATATGTCAAGCACAAACAAAAGTACCAGAACCTTTTATTGGTGAACAATTCTTCATGATGATTGCACTCCTGTTTCTCCTAATTATTAATGTACAAATTATGCTTTGCTTTCATAAAAAGGAGATCTTAAATGTGGAAGTCCACATTTTGCTAGCGGTCTGTTCTGTGCTTTTCTTTCTCATACTGAGGAAAGGAAGCCACTCCCCAAAACTACATTTGCTTACTGCCCTGGCTTTGCTGTGTAAACAGAAAAGAAGCCCATGAAAGAGTGCATAGCTTGACAGCAGCCTTTATTTTATTTCACACTAAAAAAATTAAGTGATAAATGAAGATTTACTTTTTTCCAAAACAGCTGGAAACATTTTTCAGACAATCTGAGACAGGGGGTGTGACTGTTGCAAGTTAAAACCTTTGCAGAAAATGGGACTCTTATGTATGAGTTCCTCAGACCTCCATCTTGTGAAAATACATGCAGAGGGCCAATTCTTAAATCTTAGAAAAAGGTGATTCCTGAATGATTTCGTTTTGTCACTTGGGATGGCTAATTACTTGGAATTATAGACTGGCTTCTATGTATGTGTGCAAAATTTAAGATGTGTTCAGTACTGCTGATACTTCAGGGTAATATGAAAAACAAAGTGACAGTATATTCACTTCTACCTTCATATTCTCATCAAGAAAACACATTTCCCAACAGTAATATCCAAATAGCATAAGAAACGTCAACAGAGCCAGGAAACAGTCAAGGCAGAATGAGGATATTGTTTTCAAATGGGAAGAGAGCTTCATTTATTCAACTGGGAAAGAGAGACCTGAACAAATGCAATTTATTTTTGAAACTATAAAATGTAACATAATGATAATAATATTAAAAACTTCAGTTGAGACATGTGAGTCCATAAAACTAAATTTTACATATTAATGCATCAAACATCCCACGAGCTGAGTTTTATAGCTTTTCTCCCTCCCAAAGACATCACCCAGCTAAGTCAAATCTCAAAGATTTCATTGCAAGCCTCTTTGACTTGGTCTCAATAGCTAGATTAAAAAAAAAATGCCGAAGGGATGTACTATCTACTTTGTATTCATTTCTATCTACTACAGTTATTAATCTTGACAAAAGAAAACTTTGAACTGGAAATTTATTCCTTTCATTTAAATAGTCCCTCCTCAATATTTTTCAAACATGTAGCATTCCTGGGAATTATAGTAATTATTAGCCTTTGATCAGATTTACTTTATATTTTATTCGTCTGTGTAAGAGGAAATGTTATCTGGCTTCACTGTAGCTCAAACCAGACTGACATTGTGTATTACAAATTAAAGCCTAATATTGTCAGCTGCTGAAAACTGATGAGGGGGTGTGGGTTTTAAAATGTCCCTTATTTCAGGGGATCCATAAAGGGAAATGCCGGAAAGGGAGGTAAAACACAATATGGCTCTATCCTATTCTAGCTTTCAGATGAAACTAGGACATTCAGATGAGAGTTAAATCTCTGGCAGAATTTGGAGCAACCTCTCATTCATGCCTCAGGCTGGTTTCCATCCTCTTTACACTTCTGAAACTTTTCTCATTTATCCTGGTCTGATCCTGTAGCTTGTTTTCCAACCCCCTTTATTTCTCCAATACTTTTTATACCGTTATTTAGAAGCTCTCTCTTGAGGCACTGTGCCACACATTGCTTTCATGAGTCTATCTTTTCACATTTCTCTTCTTAATTTCTTGATCATTCCCCTGCTAATTCTTCAGAAAATACTGCTGTTTTCATACCTTTGTGAAGTGGTCAATGGTAGTTGGAAATGACTCTATTTAGAAAAAATTTAGAAAAAAATTTTTTTCAGTGGGTTGAGTATCCTTAAGCTGAGCATGCTGCTAGACTCTTTTTCTGTTCCCCTGTGCAACTGTGGGCCAGCGGCTATTGCTGCTTTTTGTTTTCAAAATGTAAATCATCCAACATAAAAGGATTCTTTAGGGCCCATAAAGTTACCTATAAAAGAGGTCTCTCAGAGACCTACCCTCTTGGATTTTCTTGAGTTTCTATAAGAATGAAAAAGAGTTTCATCTCAGCATTGTCCCAGTATGAGATTGCCTAGGCTTCTCAGAGAGCTGTGTTTGAATGACTGTATCGACTTGAAACTCATGATTGTCGTGTGCAGCACTTCACTCCACATTCAGGATTTCAGGCAAGTAACTTATCAATGAAAACCAGAGTCGTAAGTTTGTCCTACAGATCATCCATAATTAGGAAGAAAATTGCTGAAAGGTAATGTTTCTTGAAACTCTAAACATGAGAAAGAATGGATGATCCAAAGAGTTGGGCATTAAGCTGACGTAATAGAAACTCAGATATTGTAACATCTAATTTTTACATCTTTAATTAAAAAAAAAAATCTTGGCATCAAATCTTAGGATTAATTTCAATTCAGTCATTTGTTACTTTGTGGAACTGGGCTGATTGCTTCATTGTTTAAGGAAACTAGCTTTTACTATCTTATGGCTTTCGTTATGCATATTTCATATTAAGCATTCTATTTAATGCATTTTGGAGGTATCAGAATGCTACTGAACACATTTACTCATGCAAAATGGAAAATACTCTTTAATCTAAGGAATATCTTAATTTTATTTTTGTTTTTTTTTTTTTTTCTGAGGTTTAACATAGTTCATCCAACCTTGGTGAACTGCCATGAACTATTACCAGCCCAGACATGCAATATTCACTCACAGTTACTTCTTTCACAGCTTCAAGTTAACTAGCTATAAAAAAATTTGCATCTAGATACCTTGTGCTAACTTAGTCGCATTGCTATATATTTACTACAGCTAATACAAGGAGAGATTCTACTGCTTTTTTACTCTAAACAAAATCTTTTTCCCACTAAAAAGAAAACTAAATTACATAAGCTGTCATTAACTGAGAGTGCTAAGTCACACCTTTGTTGGCATTCATGAAACAGTGCTGCAGGTTATCCTGTCTGCAGGCACTTGTATAATTTCCCCTCCCCACACTCACAGAACTGAAGTTATATATTGGACATTCTTTATCAAAATTACTGATATAACCATTGTTGTGGCTGTACAATGGATTCTACTGTTGATTACTTCTGCTCTATTTCAACCAATTTTTAAAATCTAATTTAAACAAATTTTTGCAATTGCTGATTGCTGCACTATATGAATCGTAAGTGCTTATCAAAGAAGATCATAAATCAGGTAAAGTAAATAAAGAAATTACATACCCAAGTTTTTTTTATATCACTTCCATAAAAAGAAAAGAGAAATATTACTCTTCTTTGAGCTTCCTTTCTCTTCTCTTTTCCTTTCTCCTTCCCCTTCCCTTTTGCCTTTTACTTTTTGTCATTAATTTAAATACAGTAATATTTAACTCTTAAAAAGAGTTCTTCTTTCACAGGAGTTCTAATCTTCCTGTTGTTTTAGCATAAACATGCAGGTGATAGACAGACAGATAGATAAAGTGACATTCAGAATTTAAAATTCTTAGATTTATTTCCCTTTTTTCATATTTTGACTTGGTCTAGATTCAGCTTTCCATGACTATTCAACAAAGCCCTTAAGCATGTAATTACATTTAACTATGTACTTAAACCAAATTGATTTCAGTAATGTTTTTAAGGACATCCAATGTGTGTTTAGCACATCCTTAACTCACAGGGACAAATTTGTTGCCCATAATCATGTTTGATGGAACTAGGCTTATATAGTTGGCAGTTTATCTTGAGGAATTGTTCAGATCATCAACAATAGATATTGAAATATCTCAGAATTTCCAAACTGAGTTCATACTTTTGTCATTTACAAAATTATATGAGGACTCAGACTGCAGCTAAGTATGCTCTGTGTCAGGCTGTGATCATCTTTTTTATTACTTTAGCCATAGACTCTCTACTGTTTCTACAACTAATAGACTGAGCGATTTGCTAACAATATTTTTCCTGTGGAATAGGATATCTTGATGCCATTAGAAGCAATCCAATTGCTCTTTGAAATTCATCTTCAAAATCTGACAAGTTTGTTTTACGGTCAGAATAAACCCTGCAAAGAGGATGGTTTGACCTGAAACATATGAAAACAAATCAGCCTCAATTATGCCACGGTCTTGCATGTGAAGTGCTGAGGCAAGCTGCATTCCAGGAGAGAGAAAACAAAATCAGAGGCCACCTATTCTAACAAAACAGGACCAGGAGATGGGCTGAAACACTGCTGGGCAAAATCCTTTTAGTTACACTGTTAGCATACTCCCTGGTATGAGTTTGGCCCGTGCCAACTGCAGCTTTTGCAAGCAATCCCCAGGGGTTAGTGGTGAGAACAAACCAGGGGCTTTTTTCTGTAGCCATTTGGGTTAATCAACTAGTCATCAGGGAAACATAATCAAATCGTAGGTGTATTTCTTCCTATAAATGTGTTTGTTCTCACATGCTGGAAGGCACAGACAGGGAAAGTAAATAGCTTCAATCACTGCCTCCAATACATAAATGTCTTATTTCATTTTTTGGAGCCAAGGCTTTTTATCCATATTGCTTAGGATAAACTAGTAACCTTTTTCTACCTAATCAAAAATACAGAACTGGAGACACATCCTCATGTATTATATATTAACATTGCTCCACTAATTTTAATTCCCAGCAGTTTTAATGGACTAAGTAAGAGTTTACATCATCAGTAGGACCCATTAAATCAAATCTGCTGTAGGCTAAGCCAAAACAATAGCAATCACCTTGGACCCTGCATTGCATTGTTCTGAGTCATCCTAAAGCCAGAGAGATTCATTAGTTTTTGTAATAAACCCTCAGGAACGAAACTGGTTAGTTTCAATTGGTTTCACCAACTATTCTCATTTTTTCTGACTTCACTATCCCCCAGCCCAAACTGATTCGGTAAAAAATTAGTCTGACCTCCAGCTACATTTGTCTGTGACATGTAGCTTGCACTTGATATCACTACTAAATACTTGCCCAGCTTTACTGAGATTATTATGTTCTATATACACTTCCCAAGAAATAAAGTAAAACACCAGTGCTGCAACTCTTTGTTTAACTTAACCATAATTCTTCTATGTATTTTTTTTCTTCTGGGAAGCAACAGAGGATTAATAGAGCATTCATGGTGTACTCCACAGACTATCCATTTCCTGCTTTCAAGATAGTACTAGATCACTAATTAAAATAAGATTTTTTTTTTTAGCAATGAATAGGGTTTTTTGACAGCAAAGCATAACTTGATCAGATTTTAAGACTGAGGATTTTTTTTGGTCTGTCCTTGTGGAAATTTGAAATAACTGAGCAGTTAAAATTCATGATCTACACTTTTGTGTCATTATTATTGCATTAGCATGAAATTATGGTTCTAGTTAGTCATAATTATACTCATAATTATTCAATTTATCACTATAGGTCCTCCTGGAAATTTTATTGGAGGAGTTATTAACATTAATAAATTGTTTTTCTTCATATCCGTATTATTAATTCACCTCATGTGTGATATGAACTATCAGCCATAAAATTATTGAAACTCTGTGTAACTGACTTAACTATGGAGAGTCTGATAAACTTTAGTCAGTTTTCTGGCATAGCTGTTTGTCTTCCTCACAAAAGGTAAACAGAGAGAGAGAGGTGGACAGTGAAATATTCAGTCTCAAATACGCCCAAGAGACTTGCAGAATTACCTGTTTTTAGCAGGGTAGTCTTTCTAGTTGTCTAAATTATGTGGTAAAAAACTTTTTTGTAGGAAAAACCTGATTTGCATAAATCAATATTTTTCTGAAATTGTCTATCAGTTCCACTTGAGAGATATTTCTGGTCAAAACCACAGAAAGGAGTGTTACATCCTAGGGTAACCAACAGCCTCCAAGATCTGGACAGTTGCTGTAGAACCTGACCTTTCAATACTCTTTCTTCTATTTGCTTTAGCTCATGGTTGGGTCTTAGCAGCATCACAGAACTGTTGACAGTGTAGCTGCATCAGTGTAATTGTTAAGAAAACATGGAATATTAGCATCAACAGAAGGTAACACTTAGATGGTTTTCAGAACCTAAATTAGCACTCCACATAGACCTGTGCTGCTGGACCTACCTTGAGATTCAGAGTCTCATTCTATTACATATTTGTATATAGGTATATATGTATGTGTATGTATAAATATGTAGTGAACCTAGATTCCTTCTTTCCTATCTATTGCCCTTCTGAAAAGCTTACCAGTAATAGTGATCATCATCTATTAAACCCTAGTAAGTGATCTAAATGAAGCAAGAGACCAAACCCCATTTTCATACATCAGCATCCACTTATTGGGTCATAGTCTTAAACTATGTGTTTTGGGGGGTTTGAAGTATGTTGGTTCATCCCAAAACTGAACATGATGTAAGAAAAATTTAAATCTTTCTTGGGTTGGAAAAAATAGCTCTAGCAAAACATTTTTAATATATATGGCAGAGGGCAGAGGAACAGTCATTTATTACCCAGTCCTGTGTTTCTTTTAGAACAAATGTCAATAATTGCATTATTGTACAAATTGATTTTTTTAATTGTCAGTTCCTAGCTCTTTACAACACAAGAGGTCAGAATATCATAATTGACATCTAATCTTTTGTTTTATAAAACTGCTGGTTTACGCTAGATCCTGACATTGAAGCTAGGACTTTTGGTTTTAGAGGAGTTTTTGTTATTCCCTATTTCCACTTCCTTTCATTGAAAATCTTTAATCATCATTTCTAAAACTTTCACATATATTCAAGGAATAGAACTGATCTGAAATTCTACAGTGCAATAGGTAGATAGGAGAAAGAAATCAACATCAAAACCCAAAGACTTTTAAGACTTTTTGAATTAGGTCTTCTAAAAAGTGTTGTATCAAATGCTGTTGATGGAGTTTCCTAAGTCATGAAGGCTTTATTCACAGAAAAATTAAATATATGATGTTTTTACTAATGCTTTCTACATAAAAGTCCCAGTGTAGTAGCATGGGTCTATAAAATAGATATTTCCTCTCATGTTCTCCCACATTGTATGCTTTCTGTTTTATGTAGCAACTAAATTATTGAGAAACTTATACTGAGCTATAAGTTAAAATCATTGGAAATTAAAGGCAAAAAGTAATTATGATTGAGACATAAAAGAAACAATGCTGATTATTCCTTCTCCAGATGTTAACACTATCTATGCTTTACAGAATCGTAGAAACAGGAGCACTAAGAGAATGATTAGCATAACTAAAACTGAAAAGACAAATCATCGCACTATTGAAAGTCCTCAGTATATATTACAGGACTTTCCAATCTGAAGATGAAGATCCTGTGGATCTGCTGTGGTTTCTATTACCCAGACATAAGATAGAATTATAAAGCATATATAAATACATAAAGCATATATAAATATAAAATATTGTATTTGCACTGGAAGAGGGAATTTTTGTATTTATATATACCATTCTGACTTTCTTTACCAAATGAGCCAAATACTTTCCAAACAAAAATCATCATGGAACTCATCTCACTAAAGGAACTCTCAACAGCATTTCATATGTGAAAGGATGCTCTGCCAGAGAATTTTTAGAAGTATTTAGTGTATTTATACACTTCAACTTATACTGGCAAGCTTCTGTTAAGCACTTGTCTGAACTGGCTGAGCCCTGCAACTTTAGGACTGATAAAGAACAAATTAAAGGTGTCTCTGTAATTAATATTGCTGACACGGAAGTGTCATTGGAGTTACAGATGGATTCAGAGCTAACACTGAAAAAAAGGTATTCAAATAACATGACTAAGTGCTCATTGAGAAGCAAAATACGGGTCAGGAATGAGCCAAGGAGTACAGGAAGTTGTCGGTGGTCAGTTTCAATCTAGGCGAGACAAGAGGAAGCATCAGAATCTGAACCTGGAAAAAGAGGTTGCACAGAACAGGTCAATAGACAGACAGGTCAATAGACATCCAAGTACAAGCAAGGAGAGAGCTGGCCTGCCTTAAAGAAGATATGTGGGAAATGTAAAGTGGAGGTAGTCTAGTAGACTGGAATACTGATAGGGGTAATTCTCAGGACAGACAACTGGAGAATAAAGATTTAGGAACTGAATGCATGAAGAGAAGACACTTGATATATAGCTGCAGGTAAAACGACAATTGTAAGGAAAGACACTTCATATCTCAGAAAACAGAGAGAGGCCTACTGTAACAAATAAAGTTAGAGCCTATACAAGCTATAAATACAAGCTCCAAGAGTGAATAACTACTCAAAAAAAAAAAGAAAAAAAAAACTGAAGAAGAAGAAATCAATCGGATGACCCAAGGCATAGATTACAGCAGGCCTTGTGAGGAATTATTCTGGGTAAACATGTAACCAGATTAAATAGAATTAGCTTTTCCCAAAGGATGGCACTAAGCAGTCACCCTGAACAGCACACAGATTCTGGATCATCCACCTGAGGGTTGTAGCTATAACCACATACAATATAAGGACCTTAACTTTGGGTTTTGGATTCCAGTATAGGAAGCAGACACATAAAAGACATTTTTTGTCCAGCTTGTAAGCATCTAAATCTTTTCATAATATCCTATTGGATGTACCAATAACTTAGGCAAGAATGTATGTTGATCTGCAGAAAACAGCCATGAAGAACCTTGCTCTAGAGATAGAGGACCATGTGAACACAAGGAAAGACATATATGGTGTATAGGAGAATGCGGAAGAATGTCGAGGAGATAGGCGATGGAAGCTAGACAGACTGTGCCGTGGGAAAAGGAGCATCAACAGGGCATGTTGACCCATAGACACATGGCTAAGCCTGTGCCAGTGTGGTGCTACACCTGGGCTTTGAATAGAGATTAGCAATGAACTCAAAATGCTTACTGCGCGTATGTATAGTACATAAAAACCTCATATAGTGGCCCCCCCCCAGCATTCATCGCCATGGAGCGATGCTCGGCAGTGCCAGGGACTCTCCCACTCTATTATTGCCTCAATTAGGAAACCGCTGGGGAACCCCTGCTCAGACACAGAGGTAATAAATGCTGAACACAGACCATAGAGTGCCTTGTGTTTGTTCATCTGTCCCTGCCGGGAGTCCAGGCATTGCCCCCGCCTCACCCTTACACTTGGCGTAGTTGGCAGGATACACAAATGACAATGCCGTGGCCAAGGAGAACGAAGCAAGAGGGCGAGAGCCAAGGAGGGACTGCTCACCTGCAGCTGCCAGGATGGCCCCAGACTGAGTTGTGGGAGCTTGTAGCTGCATTACTTGGCACTCTGGCAGTCCCTGAGGACTGACCAGAGTTGGCACCGAGGGAAAATGTTACCCCAGAGACAGCTGAATCTGCTTTATGGGCTATGCCCTTCCACATCGCTTCGGAAGCAGCTTGGAAGCTAGCTGAACCATTAGGGCAGGCACCGTTGACAGGCATTTGAGCCTTAGATAATGAGGTATCGTCATTGCAGCAACAAGTAAAGGATCTGGAGAAGGAGTCTGGAGATTTGCACAATAAGAAGGCAGCAGCACAGGAGTTTATTACGACCCAAACTGAAAAGAGTCAGGAATACCATAGGGTAGAGCGATTAGCTTTACGAGTGGCCAATGAACGCCATGCATGCTATGGTAAAGCCCCAGTTACAGTTGCCCAGGTGAGAGCAATAATAAGTAGACCCTCCTGGGACCCCGAGGAGTGGGATGGTAATATTTGGAGTACTTCATCTTTCTCAGAGATTGAATTTGGATTAGGAGGAGAACCAGCTACTCCCCAGGTCTGACCTCCTGTGCAATTGAAGGGGGAGAGGCAAGTAGATGGGAATACAGTGGAGCAATCTAGGATGTATACCCAGAAGGGATTGCGTGAATTTTTAACTAGTTTCCAGCAGCAGCCTGGGGAGTCTTTGCTAGCCTGGTTAGTGAGAGCATGGGATGCAGGTGCTGGATCGCTTATTCTCTTAAGAGAGGAGCTGCATTTAATGAGTCCCTTATCAGCTGATGCTCAAGTACAATATTATCTTACCCATCTAACTTCTGCACAGGATGGGGCAGGAAATGTTATTGTAGCTCCAACTTTATGTCAATGATTATGCGCTGCTGTGGTAGGTGCTTACCCATCTGAAGCTGAATTAGCCGCTACAGTGGGAGTGTGGCGTACTTTGGAGGAAGGGATCGAGGTGTTGCGGCAGCTAGGGGTAGCAATTGGATTAGCAGATGGAGATGGAGTGGATGGTGTGGAAATAACACGGCAGATGAAAACCCAATTGTTAAGGGGGGCTTCAAGTGCCTTAAAGCCATTACTGTTTGGCACAGTAATGCCTACAACTAGGACAGTGGGGGCTTTAGTAAACAATATAAGGGATTTGGCACTTGTCGGTGAACCAGATACTAAGCAAGTGATAGCAGTTTGGAATTCCAAGGCGAGAAAATTGGCAGGGACTACTAAATCCAGTGGAAAGCTAACGAGGCAACAGATGTGGACTGATTTGCTGCAGGCAGGGGTATTACATGATGAGATAAATGGTCTTTCTACTGCTGAATTATTCAAGTGGTGGCAGCGGTTACCTGCTAATCAGCAGTATCTAACATAGCCTACCATCCCACCCGCTCCAGCCACAGCATGGAAATTGCCAGCCAAAAGACAACAAGGGGGAGACGGTCCCCTACAATACGAGCGTCCGTCAAGGCTTACCATCAGGGGGACCAATATCCATATGTAGCACTGCAAATTCGCTGGTGCTCCGGAGGAGAAATTGCTGTGCTTGCTTTGGTAGATACTGGGGCAGAAGCTACCATACTACACAGTGCAGTAGCTCTGGAGAAGGCCGCTACCCATATATGTGGTCTGAGAGGATCGGCCACCCCAGCAGTACAGGCTGTAGTTACATTAACAATTGGCATAAACACCCATTTTCTACCCTGGTTTTATTAGCACTGATTCATGAGTACCTCTTTGGGATTGATGTGTTACTGGGCAGAGATATTCAGACCTTGCAAGGATGGTTCTCTTTTGAAAAAAGTCCTGCTTCACTGCAGTTGCGATCCATTACCTTGATTAGACAGTATCCAGAATGTGACCCAGTGGATTTGCCAGTTCCCCCCACTGTGGTGCAAGTGAAGCAATATAAAATTCCTGGTGGGGAAAAGGAGATTTGGGAAAATATACACACTTTATTGCCTACTGAAATAATACACCCTGCCCTATCGGCTTTCAATGATCCTATTTGGCCTGTTCGGAAGCCCAATGGTTCATGGCATATGACTGTGGATTATAGGGAGCTAAATAAAATTATCCCACCATTAGCGGCTGTAGTACCTGACATGATAACTCTGCTAGAAGGAGTAGGGAAACATCTGCAGGAATGGAAATCTGTCACTGATTTGGCGAATGCATTCTTCTCCATTGCTGTGTCCCCACAATCACAAGATCAATTTGCATTTACATGGGATAATAAGCAATATACTCTTCAAGTCCTTCCTCAGGGCTATAAACAAAGCCTCACCATTTGCCACCAGATGATCTCAGCTGAACTCCCTTCCGCCCTGACAGAGTGTACAATCCATCATTATATTGATGATATTTTGATAATGGGACCTTCCAAATAATGAGTATGTTCAGTAATTCTTAGGGATAGTCTGGAGGGGGCAGACAAATCCATCCCTGAGAAAGTGTGCAATACTATTCAGCAGTACCCTATTCCCACTGCTGTAAAACAACTACAAGCTTTTGGGGTCCTTTGGGGGTTCTAGAGGACCTTCATACCTCAGTTGGCATATTTAATGTGGCTGCTACAGCGTTTGACCAAAAAAAGTAGGCAGTGGCAATGGACTAAAGAACGGCAGCAAGCCTTTGACCTGTGCAAGGAGGAGGTGGTCCAACATTCCCACCTAGTCACTCCGTGTGAGGGACAACCTTTTGAGCTGGAGGTAACGGTTATGGGGGATACGATGTCTTGGGGCAGCAATGTACCCTTGCAAGGTGGGATCCTATATGCTTCTGGTCCCGTTCCCTGCAGGGGGGCACAGCAAATTACACACCTCTGCAAAAACAGCTTTTGGCTGTGGTGTGGGCTTTGCAGGAGGCCGAGTGAGTTACAGGACGTGGCGCAGTGACTGTACACACCCCAGCCCCATTCAGGCATGGGTGACGGATGATACAGTTGGGGCCCCCGTGGGGGTGGCCCAAGCTGCAGCTCAGTGGAAATGGAAACACTATTTACAAGCCTGGTTTAAGCAGGGGAGAGAAAGGACATGAGTACCCCACATGCAGCCTCACTAGGGGAAGCACATTTTGAGCACATGCCTCTACTGTCTGAGCCTGAGGGGCTGCCCCCGCTTGCTCTCCCAGTAGAGCCATCACCTGTCCACGAGGCCCCTTCTTTTGAGACGTTATCTCCTGAGCAATGAGAGTGGGCCTGGTTTTCTGATGGCAATGCAGTGTATTCCTGGGCAGGAGAGCGAGTGTGACGCTCTGTAGCATATAACCCTGTCACGGATACCATCTGTTTTGCCTCAGGAACGGGATACTCACGTCAGTGGGCCGAATTAAAGGCCGCAGCTATAGCTCTTGATGAGGGAGACACACGCTACCGCTATACAGATAGCTGGGTAGTATACGAGGGTCTGCAAACTTAGTTGCCAGCATGGGCCACCGCACAGTGGAAGATACATGATAAGGAACTCTGGTGGACCCGCTTGTGGGGAAGGGTTTGGGACATCACTGTGCAAACTAAAGCTGTGTCTGTGCGACATGTTGATGCCCATCAGAAACAGGAGACTCTCGAAACTCAACATAATACAGCAGTCAACCAGATGGCCACTCCCTCAGAGTTAAAGCAAGTTTGGCAAACGTGTGAACAATCAGGGCATCGTGGCCCCATCACAGCTCAGTCTTGGGATCTATCATGAGGCCATCCCATGTTAGCACTACATTGGTACATGTACACAGACAGCACGTGCTAACTGTCCCCTTTGTATGAAGATAACAAAGGTGCCTTTCACCAGCACATATGGTCGCATCAAGCGAGGTGAACAACCCTTTGCAACCTAGCAAGTAGACTGTGTAGACCCCTTGCTCCCCCCTCACAGGGACAAAAGTATATACTAACTGCTGCAGACACTTACACAGACCTTAAGTATGCATACCCTACCTCCCATGCGAATCTGTCCTCTACCGTATGGGGCTTAGAGCAACTCATGTATACTTACGGTATACCAAAAGATATGCAGAGTGACCAAGGTGCCCACTTTGCAGGCCATGTAGTACTGGAATGGGCAAAGGACTTGGGGATCACCTGGGTCTTGCCTATACCGTACCACCCTCAAGCTGGTGGATTAATAGAGAGAATGAATGGCCTGCTAAAAGAACAAATTTGAAAGCTTGCCACCATGCAAACGTTAAGGGGGTGGGCGAGCATGCTCCCACAAGTGCTGTTTATGCTTAACAATAGGCATGTGGGAATGCTTACTCCCTATGAGCGAGTAGGAGCCAAACCGACCCCAGCAATCCCTGCTTAGAAATCTGTAATGGAAGGGGGGATTGCTTTCCGCATACTCGCCTCCACAGAGGTAGAATTCTGTACATCTGAGCAACTTATGATTACTGAACAAAGAGTTATAAGCTTACATTTAAGACTTGACTGCCCTTCACAGTGTGTATGACTGTTTACACCATTAATAACCGTTCAAATAACCCCACTCTTATTGACCTTTTCTCAAGATTTGTCTTTCCAGATATTCATATCCATGCCGGTGAATGTCCCACGGGGAGCACCAATACTGTGAGGAATTCTGATCCACAGTGCCAGAGTGCCTCAAGTTCAGCAAACACCCTCAATGCACGCTTTAGCCAGTGTGTGTATACTAACTCCTCAAAAGGAAAAATGGCCTGGCACTGTTTTAGCAGATGGTCCAGGAGCCACTGCTGTAGTTCTTCCTGAAGGAGGTACCATGCCTTTCTATCTTCCCATCAACAGGTTATCACTCCGGCATGTGTAAATTGCTGTTGGATTGTTGCCTCTTGCTGATCATGACAGATACCATTGATCTACAAGACCATCCAGCTTCCCATATAAATACTTGGATTTGGCTCATACAAAGATCAGCTAACCTCTCTGCTTTCTGCATTGCAGGAGGATGACCAGTGGTTGATGTCTTAACTACATGTTAAACAGGTGTACCAGCTCCACTCGCACTATTGCAGAGCTATACTTTCCTAAAAAAAATGTCCTATTTCTGTTACTTCCATGAATTTATACGATTTGGGTGTTGTTTCCCAAAAGCTGATACCTTGGACTTACTCTTTTTATATAGTTAACATATCTAAAGCAGTTATTTGCTTTCGCTTTGTAAATGCTACCTTTGTTTTGCGGAATGTAACCAATACGCAATTAATTTGTAATGACACTATGAATATTACCTATGTGTCTGCTCACCTTATACTACCGATAGGATGGTTCCTTCTGAATGGCTCTACAGCATATACTTATGTGCTGGCCAATGCCACAGGTGGCCCATGCACTGTAGGTCATGTTCCTTTAATCATTTTTCCCTTTATGACAGAGCGGTGAAGGATCCTGCGACGTATCCTAGATGCCACTTGTAACCCCCATATAAGTTTATTTTCACATGCAGAAGCCATAGGCCTATTGTTAAGCCTAGCTGGGATCCCAAGGGAGGTGGCACATAATTGTAAACAGTTAGAGCATCTTGCCTGTGCTTTAGCTCAAGAGTTAAGTTGGACATCTAGAGCCATTGTCTCTTTAAATAAAGAGTTGGGAACAGTAAGGCAAGGAACACCGCAAAACCATCTCATGATCGACTGTCTCCTACTGCGATATAACCACAGATGTCATGACTTTGCCAGGATGTGCTGTTTCACCATCACTGATGAACTGGCATCTATCAAGAATGATATCAGCCACTTACCAGACGTTATCCAACATATCTGGCAGAATGATGGAGATGCCTGGCTGGCTAACTGGTTTGGCTGGCTGCCTATCAGGACAGCTGGGCCGCCTCATACAAGGAGAACTCATTTATCTTTTGCTTTGTATTATCTTATGTTTTGATTTCATTACTTCGTAAACTCCCTTGCCGTCATACCCCATGCACTTCTGAAGATTGGGACAGCCTGTAATGAGCTTCCCATTGTGGCGGGGGAGTGTATGGGAAAATGCAGAAAAATGTTGAGGTGATGGAAGCTAGCCAGACTGTAGCATCAACAGGACATGTTGACCCATAGACACATGGCTGAGCCTGTTCCAGTGTAGCACTACACCTGGGCTTTGAATAGAGGTTAGCTCAATATGCTTACTGGGCATGTGTATAGTACATAAAAACCTCATATAGTGCCCCCCCCCCGCCCCTGCTGCCTTCCTCGCCACGGACTGACGCTCAGCTGTGCCAAGGACTCTTCTGCTCCATTATTGCCTCGATTGGGAAATCGCTGGGGAACCCCTGCTCAGACACAGAGGTAATAAACGCTCAATGTCGACCATAGTGTGCCTTGTGTTTGTGTACCTGTCCCTGCCGGGATTCCAGGTGTTGCCCCTGCCTTACCCTTACATACGGTATCTGCAAACTATCTCCCAGGCCATGGGTTGGCTTTCCTGGTTGAAAGAAGTATGCAGAAAAAGGACAATTTTGATAGCCAAATCTCAATATTTCTTAGTCAAAATATTTATTTCCTGCTTCGGACAGAGATTCCCAAATGCTTTTTGCAGCACATCATAAGTTACAAAATGTGTTACAAATACAATCACTGAGAGGCATTGTTATTCAAATAGTATTGGAGGCCCTCAAAACAACTTTAAATAAGGTGGCAAGTGAGAAGCTGACCTTGCAACAAAATGTGTTATTTGCCTTGAAAATAATATTGTGATAAGAGGAGACTTCTGAAGACCACTGCAAGTAGACTGGAATGTGAAGTGATGGCCAACTGCCTGGGATCAACTTGGTGTAGTTCTCACAGAGTGAAAGAAATTGGCCGTATATAACACCTAAAAGCTTATAAAGTGTGACTGAGAACTAGGAGAGTGGAGAGAAGAAAACAATGGAAAAGAAGGTCCTGACCTAATATTGTCACAGAAGAGCACCAGCAGCTGCTGAGAAACAAAACCGGAGCCTGGATTTCCTCACAGCAATGCAAAGGATCTGATAAATCTCACTTAATCATTATTCACTCTCACTGCAGGCATTCCTTTGGCCACCTCTGCCTTGAAGCAACTGGTAAGTGGACTAAAAGTGATCTTTCAATAGGCCTGCTCAGCCTGCCCAGCGGGTGACTTGCAATGGCCCTCGGCTGGTGCACAATGTTGTATGCCTTCCCAATTTTTGTGCGTCACTGGAATGGTAGAAAGAACAAAAATAACAGCAAAACAGAATGTAGATATGTGAAGATTTCTTTTTAGGCTCATAGAGGTACTCAGATACAGCAATTGTTTCAGTGCAAAGTTTTTTTCTGAGCAGTTAATAAGAGAACATTATATTAGAATTGCCTTATAATGAAAGCAAAAAGCAAAATTCTCCAGTCTGAATTGGAGAAAACTCTATTGTCTAATAAAGATGGCAAGAAAAAATAATGTGATACTTTAATGTAATTTAAATATTAAAGGCCTCTCCTTTAGTGGATTAAAAGCAGGCAGATATAAGGATGAGAAAGTGTGTGCGGTCTCCTGACTTTGATAAAGGATCGAAAGAGTCACTGGCACCAAAAAAGGAATATATTAGAATAAAGAAACAGGCTTGTCCCTAAAGCAACTCTCTCTCTTTCTCTGAAAGAAAAGTTTCTGCCTAGAATGTTCTACATGACTGACCTTCTTCCAGAGAAAAGATACACATCTCTAAGGAATTAAAATGTTGTTATAAAAGGGAGTGATGAAATTGCAGGCCTATATCAGCGAGGTTTTTAATGACAAAGTCTATAAGGCTAGAAGCTATTTACACTTGACCGGAAAAAGGAGAACAGCAAACACAAGAATGCTCCTTCTTCGTTTCTCATTAGCAGCTATTATATCATAGGTCTGAAGCGTTAGAGTGGGGCTTCAAATCCTCATGCAGGAGGCTTGCAGGAAGCCTCTGCTACAGAGAAACAAGGATGTCAGCTCCGTGAGAAGGATTCCTTTTTTTTTCAGGCCTTGCTCATCAGAGCAATACAAAGCTTCCTGGCTTCTTTGCAGGGACTTTGCTGCTCTTAAAATAGCTAAGCACTGACTTCTTGCACGATTTCAGGCTTCTTTCCCTATGCCTGATAAAGCTGATATCCAGGTGAAAAAATATCCTGTGCTTCACAAGGTGTGTGTGATGTATCTGGCTTGCCTCCCTGAGCCTCAGGGTGTTGTCTCCACAGAGCGAGTAAAGTGCCTGCGGCACTGCTGCTCTGGTTTTAGAGTAGCGTTTCTGCTTTCAGCCTTACAGACTGTTGCTGGCAGCTTTTGTGTTTTCTCCCTGCTCCCAGCTGAGTTTAGTATATTGACATGCAGCTTCTGGAGAGTAGGATTTTTCATTTAAAGGTTTTTACCTATACTGTTTTTCTCTGAATATACCTGATGCTGTTTTCTAGTATGTCTGCTACAGTCTCTTCACATCCTAGTTCCCAGTACAGCATCCCTTATGGGAAGAAAAGGATGCTATGCTCAATGGGAAAGGATGTCCCCATTGAGACTGCTGGATGCAAAGAGCTCTCTAAAGTGCTCTGTGGTTCTTTTAACTGGGTGAACGCTCAGGTTTCCCAAAATGTGAATCAAGTCATTTCAGAATACGCTACCGAGTGCAGCATGTTACAGGACTGGGTGCCTGTGATCTTGGGAGTACATATGCTCGCCAAGGCAAAGAAAATGTTTTGCCTGGTGTTGTGCACATCTGAAAACATGTAAGAAGCACTTCAGTAGTAAAGTTCAGTAGCAGTTTTTATGCATGTGTGTGTGTTTGGTAGGTGGGGGATGAGGGATGTTGAGAGAAATCTCTCTTTCCTATGCAGAAATGGTATATTCTGAAGTTATCAACATTGCTAGCAGTCCTTTGAGATTCTCATGTTTTTCCTCAGTTTTTATGTCCAAATTATGACTTTTCCAGACAGACGACAGAGGCTAAAGTGTTCCCTGTTGTTTCCTTTAAAAGAAATACAGGTCCCAGGGTTCCATATGGAAGAATACCATGTTCAGAGCACATTCCTGTGGATTAAATTTCAACTATCCGCTTATTTTATGGCTGTTATAAACTCACACCCAATCGGATCTGCAAAATGGATATTTGAAATACTATTTTTGCTATTAACTGTAGATGTTAACTTAGGACACTAAGGTGTTCTACAAGATGTATGATCTCCTTTTCCTGCTTACACTAGCAGCTGTTGCATTGTAATCTGACTTCGTGTCTCCCTGGGATTCACAGTCAACCCAGCTACAGGGCACGGTGCAGCACAGGCTTCCAGCGATTGTCCTAGAGTTTGCTGATTCTTACAAAACAGAATATAAATATAACAAACATTCAGTCATTGCCATGATAAATAAGAGTTTAAAAGTATATCAGAAAGTTATTAAAAATTACAGAAATAAATTTATCTATTGCATATGAAAATGTCAGAAAATGTAAGTAAAAACCTTTGTGGATATCAAAGCTATATTTTCTTTGCCTATCTTCCTCCATCTCCTTTACTTTTTTTCAGAAATGACTTGTTTAAAATCCAGGTACCATTTTACAACAATGTACGAAGTACTAATAAATAAGTTGGTAACTGCAACAGCTGGTACAATGGAAAGAAGGAACCTGGTTTACGGAAAGAAGACATTTATAGATGATATGGTACTTCACAATGTGAACTCAAACATCTGTGGCTGTTTTTATTAAAATCTGCATCTCTGTGATTAAAGAAGGTTTCTCTGCTTCAAAAGCTGATTCTCAGACCCTAATGAAGTTAATCTATTTTATATCCTCATTATATTGCACATTTATAATTTTTGTAGTTTGTTGTAGATCAGGCGTATCTAATACACAGCAAGCAACAGAACCCTATAAGTTTTCCATTTAATGTGAATTACAGAGCTTCTTTGGACCAAAGGATAAGGTCAGACTTTTTGTTTTTCTGTTCTCATCCATTTATGTTCTTTTACTTGGTTTGGAACATTTAACTCATTACAAGTGATATACACAAAGAGGCTGCAAACATTTTGATATCTTTTCTGTCTTTCAAATAGCCAGCATCACAATATGATCAGTCTCTCAGACATAAGGAAAAGCAAATTAGTATTGAATTGTTTGGATATTTTCTCATGCAAAGATTGCAAGATTTGTCCCCTGTTCAAGTGATGTCTAAAAAAATTTCTTTAATAACTGTAATATCTAATCCTTATAAAATTCAATGGTGTATCTAGACCCTTTAAGCTTCTGACAGATCACTGGTGTTCCCTCAAGCCCAGATTTGCTGTCAGTATCAAAAACAAACATGTTTTACAGACACAGCTGGAGGACAGCCTCTGTAGACAGGCGATCCTACCGGTGATTTACTATACTGCTAATATGGCATTAGTAGGATAGCAGTTGGCATACCTTTTAGGCTGTTTGTATGAAAAGCAAGCATATCACAAAATGCAGCATACTCACAGCCAACTAGAGCTAGGCCACCAAGCCTCAAGGGTCACAGCCAATGGAGCCTTGCCAGCAATATGAAATAGATATTTAGAAATAAAAATTTCCAGTTAAAAAGCCATGCTTTGATAGCTTTCAGCTTGCTCAAAATCTTTGATATTCTTGTTCTTTCTGGTTGTCCAACAGCATAGCTTTTGAGATTTTTCACGTTAAAGGAAAAAAATAATAATAGTAGTACCTGTCAGTGGGTTGTATAGTTATTTTTCTGGTTTTAGGTAAAATCTGCTGGAATAATGTGTGTGCCACATTTTAGTTAGTACTTGTGAATTCCGCTTTTTATCTGATTTGTTTTATTTTGCCTGTCATTTCAAATTTTGCTTTGTCCAACATAAATTTTTTTAAACATTAAAAAACATGTAATCTGACTTTCAGTTGAGTCTTGAAAATGACTAATAGTAATTTATCACATTAAAATTTGGAAAGGACTTTTACTGTACAAAATGGAGTAGTTACAATATGAAAAGCATATTTAATTTTATACTAGTCTTATCCAAATGAATTTAATTTTTATGATCTAAAGTGTTTCTAAATACTTTAAAAATGTAGACTTTAGTGAATCTAGAATAAAATTGCAAACACCATTTTTTTTGTCTGTACAAATGTAGACTAATCTGATTTTGAAACTGCAGTGATGAACTGGTAATGTTGACAGCTTGAAAGGAGAATAGTACTTTAAAGTATGCCTATTAAGCATATTTGGATCACGACTGCCTCAAAAGTATTTGTGAAATAACGTAGCTTGAAGAAGAGTTGTTATAGCATCCATTCGCTTGGCTTCATACTTTTCCAGAAACCACCTACAAATTAAAGGAAATGAAAATGCAAACATTAAAACTGACTCTCTGGATTGCACACATCTATTTTAAGACACATAAGTAGAGAATTAAATACCAGACCATTTTATTCCACAGAGTTAATCTCCACTTCTATTATAATCTTTGTCACAAGATGAATTAATTTTATATAATTTTCTTTCCTCATTACACTTTTTGACATGAATATAGTCATATGTGCTTTTCCAAATGAGCAGATACTTTCAGAACTCAGAATAACTCTGCCTCTGATGCTCATACACAGTAACTCCAGATCATGTTAAAGGAATTACAATTGTATCTGAATCACCATGCTGCTGAGCTGTTATTTTTATGTGTCTACAGAACACATCAGAGGTTTCCTTTCCATTTCAGCGGTTTGCACTGCTCCAGTTCTGACACTAAGATATAGCTGAATGTTAGCTTTTGATGACTGTACACTCTTTCTGACATTTTCATTATGTTCCAGTACCTGGCCGTTGTCTGATCCTGAAATTAGATTTATCCCCAAGAACCAATTTCATGAATTGACTATTTCAAGTAGGCCAGATGGATTTATACATTTTCTGTGTTCCAACAAAACAGCACCATATACTCATTTTGCTATTGTTACTGTTGTGTCACTGTTTTGTATTCTCCATCATTGCAATGTCACAGTGCTGGTATTGTTATTTCTTTTGGTAATAAGGAGCTGGCCAAAATTCAAGCCAAATCAATTGGATTCATTTATGGGAGAAAATGGTGCTGAAGCCCACTGGTTTTTCATTTGTTTGCTTGCTTTCTTGCTTTCTTGTTTTATTTTTGTGATTGATGTGGTAATCCTAATCCTATATATTTAAACATCATGTACAAAGTCTTGCTACTCTGAATGCAGCAGGAATCAAAAAGAAGGGAACTGTTGCTATTACTAGAGAGGACAGAGAGGACCTTGCATCACATGCATTTTGATCAGTATGTGTTTTAGGAAGCCGCTACTATAGCTGATGCAATCTGATTCTACACATGAGCATAATTTTTGCTTACTGGTTTTATCCTAAAAGCAGTTTACTTCAGGTGGATAAAACCAGCTTTTAAAGCCATGGCCTGTTCCCAAATCAGCTGTTAAAATCTGACTTTAGTAACCTTTAGTCCCCAAGGTTGTTGCCAGTTCCTCAAGAAACTTCACCTTTCCCTCCCTATTCACTCAGACTCAGCAGTAGAAATTCTCACTTTCCAAACTGCCTGGATCTCATTGTTTGCCCTGGTTACATCTGACTCAATTTCCTGCTCGTTGCACCAGTCCCTAAAGTTGACTGATAGTTCTTAGTTGCAAAAATATCTGTTTCTTTCACTTAAAACATGAACATTGGGGATTTCAGCCACATGCTGCAATATGTCTAGATCTCATTCTTCTGATAAAGGGGTATCCATCGTTAACATGGGAACAATACCCTAAACCATACCCTTAACAAGTTACCCAAGACAATAACAAAATAAGTAATTAAATGAATCACAGATGACACAGTCTTTATTATTGACATATTTCCATAGTGTCAACCCAAAACACTGTCTCTTTCACTTTCCTCCATATTACACCCAATGTTGAAGGTGAGTTTTTCCCTACTCACTTTCTTTTCAGCTATCCAGAAAGAACTTCCTTTAAAGTGATCCTGAAGAACATTTAGTGTATTTCTGTGTGAGCAGCTGTCCAATAAAAATACTACCTTGAAGAAAATACTAATTATGGTTACAACTTTTTTAAATCTCATTTTCTATTCCCATATTCTGTTGAATGTTCAGGGAAATGTCAGCTCTTACAAGAAAACAGCAAAAGATGGTATTAGTGCCTTGATGTGACACTGAGGGATTCTTTCAGTATTTCCAGCAGGAGTGGTTTTTTCGGTGTGACCACCATATACCTGCATTTTACCCAGTATAAATATTCTCTAGTGTCAGCTAAGCTTTTTGCTGATGTTATATGGAGAATAGTTTTACAGTAACAACAGTTCTAGAATCTTTTAAATGCAGCTGGTTTATCCCCATGCTATCACACCTTGGTTTTCCCCTATTTCTTATACAGTATTTCCCATCTGCACTCCAAGATTTGCCACAGTGTTTACTGTAACTAGAGAAGGTTTCACAGCTTCATCAATATATACAAATTGAACAGTTTCTCAGAAGACTCTGCCTTACAGAGATCCATGCATCTGTCAAGTTCCTAATTTCCTAGAAGCTCAAACCTAGTTCCACAAGAGTACAAACAGGAAACTGCCCCTCATTGATATGCCATATGGGTTGAGACTTAAATGAAGTCAACAGAAAATAACCTGAACCTGAAGCTGATGATGTTCACCATTTCTATACTGCTCACTCCTGTTGTCATTAAAAAAAAAGAAAAAAGAAAAGAAAAAGAAAAATCACTCAAGCATTACACAGAAGGGCATAACATAGCATTGCTCTTATATAACCTTTTGTCTGATCCTCCCTCTGTCATAAATCCATAGTAATTAAAGACAAAAATGTCTAAGAGGCAAATCACACTTACTGAAGCTTGAGATTCAGGTGGGCACTTGCAATCCCCAGTTCGGCATTTGCTTCCAAAATCTTGGCTTTGCGTGTACTGTATTTTCCTACTGTCTGCATGTGTTGTTTTTCATAATTGTTTTATTCTTTAGCTAGAAGATGAATACTGACATGATGGACTCTGCAATAAACTTTTTGACAGGTGTTGAATTGTAACCAAATTCTTGACAGTAAAACCAAACTCTATGGTACTGTATACAAATCTGGACTAAGCAACGGTGTAATTCATCTTTGGTAACTTGTGGGTCCTTTACATCAATGGGCTATAATATCCATTCTTAGCTATAAAAATAGGAAACCCATCATAAGCCCTTAAAGGAATTACTTTAATACTTTGGAAGTATTGACTTCTGAAGTTGTTAAGGATTTGAGGAACATTTCCTTAGGGGATAATTTTAGTGAAAGGCCAGAAACATTCGAACATGGTTCAGAGAGCAATGCCTCCACACACTTAAGTTGCTTCTCTCATTCTGATTATTTATGGAAGAAGTGTTTGTTTCCTTAAACTATTCATGGCTAATAGAAATTGCATGCAATTCCCAACTGCTTGAATAGAAACAAATGTTTCTGATCTTTTCCCCCCTCTATATAGCCAATGCAAATAATTTAAAATAATGAATTAAAGTGGCATTCCTGTGAAATCACACACTATGACATTCATATGAATATGAAATTATTTTTACTCAAATATCACAAAAGATGCTAACAAGTATTTATGGTAGGAACAGTAAATGTAATGAAATCCAATTAAAAAAAATGAGTTAACCACAACAGGATGACAACATAACACACGGAAGAGACAATCTGGGGAAAATAAAAGAAAGTAGAGAAGTTTGTAGTAATTGGTCGAAAAATCAAATCTGCTGTTCCTTTGAGAGCTTTCAAACTGAGAAATATGTTAAAGTATTATTGCTATTTATTTAAGCAAAGCAATGCATCAAATAAAATCAAATTCTGACTTGAGAACAGAAAGCCTATTGAATCAAAGGTCATCTTATTATTATATTTTAATTAGTATTATCATGCAAAAAACAAAAACTGTAATTCAGTAATGCACATAATGAAATGCACAAAGAAAGTTCTGCCTAAAATGTACCATCCTTAGATTATGTTATTCCCATTATATTTCAGTTTATGAATGAGATATACAATATTAGCACACTAAGAAAAGTGTCCTCTCAATTTCCTATCTCAGAAAGAAAGCATACTCAAAATATTGTTTTCCAGTTATCATAAGTAAAATAATTAATTGCCTTGAAAGTGACTTTGGGGATCTTTCCATGAAAGTTTAGTTCTTGGGTAGATGCGGATATTCATGAAATTCTAATTCGCATCCATTTAACTAATACTTTTACACTTCTTATTTCTAAGCTACATAACAATTTTCATATAAAGGGAGGTTTTGTGGAAAGTGGAAAATCAAAGCCAAAGTGATGGGGGGTGGGGAGGGGGAATCTTGTATAAGAACACTCCCTTTCACTGACATGATAATATATTTTTTCTGTTTTGTAGAATAACATTTCTAAGGATGCTCTCAGTTTGTAGCCTAATGTTTCTCTGTGCAGGCATATATCTGAGAGTGGCAGCAAGGTTTCTGTTATTTTAGCAGTTTATGTGATGCAGCAAAGGGACAAGGTAGCAATTTGCTGCAACATGATGAAACAGTGCATCAGCAGGGAGCATCCCAGTGATCTGAAATGTATAGCTCACTTTGAGGTGTATCACAGATTCCTATTGTACGTTGCAGCTTTGCTGAGACACGCTTAATTGTCTGCATTTTAGTTATCTTTGTGCAGCAATGGGTGCTTCTTGCCATGTTCACAATGCTAATTAATAAAGGATGATCATATGGAATCCAGGGCTGCTGCTGCTTTTGCAAATTTAACTTGATTCCACTAGAATCACTGAATGCAAACTAACCCGCCGAGAGAATCAGTTCTGTCCAATGTTGCTGTTAGCATTACCATTTAAATTTTCAAAATCTAAAAGTGAACTGGAAGAAGTTATCCATGAAAGAATACTTGAAGAATTGTTTTATTCCTAGTGGAAGTCATAAATCAACATAAATAAAGTATGATTTGTTTCCATGTTTTTTTGTTGGAAATATGAGATCAGTCCCCGAAGAGGTGTAAATAAATACAGCTGTATGGACTTGAGTGCTGCTCCACTAAGGGAACCGCATAAGGATCTGATGTATCTTTTTTTTCCCTTCTTTTTTTAAATCTGGTGAGGTGTCAAACAGGTGGTGTGCTCATATTCATCAACAAGCAAAGCATACCCTACACAGTTCAGAGTAGGTGATAACCTCTGGCATTACAATCAGGCATGGTACATGCAAAGTACAAAATTAAGTTTAAGTACACAAGCATGTGATTGGGAGAGACCAATTGGTGATATTGCTGAAGGTAGTCCCAAACTGTCTTTCACAGGTACGTATTTCCACTACGGCTCATTAGTCTCAGTTAAAGCTCAGGTGATATTATATCCAGCATCCCATTACAGAGACACAAAGGGTCACTGTGTTCCGACAGGAAAGATTCTTGCCCTAGGTGTATGGATGGACCTAAGATGTCACTATTCAGTTCCATATGACCCCGTATATGTATTAACATTTACTTCCAACAGTACACATTTACATAGAAGTAAATAATAAGAAAACTATTTTCTCAGGCCATCCTTCCAAACAGCAACTCCACATAAGCATGATCATGAGTATTTATATCTGGGTCACTTCCTCAATATATGTAATCACCCTAAAACACAGAGTGATTCCCCTATTTACTTGAGTATTTAGAGAGATTAGTAATTTTTGCACTACTAACTCCAGGCTCATCTATTCTGATGATCTTTTACCACTCACTTATAGATGTTTCCATCATGTTAATAATATGATATATAATTCTTCAGTTGTGACATTCCCTGCAAATTAGCAGTTGACTCTTTAAAAGCATCCCTGAATTTACACAAGCCTCAAAAAACTGACTTCCTAGTGTTGTCAAAAGGTTATGCAAATACTCCTTGTAATATACCCCAGATCAACTGAAGGGGGTGGGGATCAAAAAAGACTTTTTGCAGGACTTTAAAAATGCATAAATTAAATACATTTTTGCTTGCCAAAGAATGACTATTACCAGAAAATAAAATCACTGGTGTTTGTCACAGAAGGATACTTGATAGAACTGGAGGTTTATTCACTATCCTGTACTAAATTTAAATCCTCAAGTGCCTCGCTTTAATGGATCAATATGTGGCTCAATCTTCACATACATTCTGTTCGTGACTCCCCTGCAGAGACCAGCAATAAGAGTGCTAACTAATGCCACCTGAAGTCAGTATCAGTATCTTAAGAACCTATTTTGCAACAGGCATGAAACACCCCCCAGATGGTAATAGCTTTTAATCACTAGTTAAGGAAACAGTGAAAGTAGAGAGACAAAACTCTGGATAGGACCCTTAAATCTTTCAGTTACTCCTAGTACCATGGACATTCACAGTCGTTACATAGCTAATTGTAATTTTCATCTTAAAAGTATGTTCGTGCCTATAATTTGACAGTTTAATACATCAGTTTCCATCTCTTGAAGATCTTTTTACTTGTGGTTTATAGCTATATTAATATAAATGAAATCATAAGTTTTAAACAGGTAGCTATTTGCACCTAAATTGTTAAACTTATAATCTGCTGAAAATGAGTATAGTGTAAACAAATAGATGAACAACATTGTAAGTATATGGTCAATTCTAAATGTGAGTAGAATTCTGTATCAATATGCTATTTTGGGCAAGAAAATCTTATATCTTAGTACAGTAACTTATCTTAACAATCAGTAGGTAAATTTTACTATCTACTTAGTTTTACTGTGTGGGAGTATTCATTGATTGCATTGTAGACATTCCCAAATAAAGGTTTCACCATTTTTAAGGAGATTCAAAAAGTAATAGTTTTATGGATATATTCTTTTGTAAGTATTGAAGACAACTGTCTATTTAGTGACATCTTGATGTCACTGGATCTTGAAAATTCAGTGGAATAAATTCAGTGAGCAAATTCTTTCAATGAAATCTTTCTTGTATTTGTTTCTAATGTTAATGTATCGTTTGTTGCTATCTCAAATCTAGGGATTAAAATATCCCCAGACAAGGATAAGAACCAGTAACAAACCAGAGGCAGAAAAGGAGTTAGCTTATGACTAAATCTGCTTAATTATCATCACTTCATTCTTCTCCAACTATCTGGTTGGAATCCAGTACAAGTCACTGAGAGCCAGATGTTTGTGCAGCACACTGTACAGCTTAATAAGCACTTCTCTTTTCTTTCTGAAATGAAGATCATAGAGGTCTTCTCTCTCGCAGAGGTGATATGAGGATAAAAAGATATGAAAAAGCTCACATCCCTTGTGCTTGAGGACAACGTAAGTACCTCACAGGAAGACAGAGGGAGTGAGAAGATAGCATTAGGACAAAACTATTAGTCTGATTTTAATAAACTTATTTGTTTGATGCTAGAAAAAAAAGAAATGTTATATTAGCTACTTTAACATCATTACACAAGGACAATATCATGCAGTACATGGCTTGGTGGATATTCTAATACAGTTATGGCAAATATAAGCAAATACCTAATGTCATCAATGCACAAAGCATTTCTTTATCTTTCCATGACTCTATGAAGTTCACTCAGCAGCTAAGAGCTTCTTGAAATATTAGAAGTTTGTAGCACAATGGCTGAATCCATATGATCATATACTGAAAGAACAAAAGCAAGTTCCTTAAATTTCAGAGATAACACAAAATGTGGGGGATTTGCAATGTTCTCTCTTAAAAGACAACAGACATGAGATCCTAAACAGTGGATAATTACAGTAGTTATATTGAACTGGCTAGGTCTGCCCTGATGAAGAATTAGGCTGCTCAGCACTGTTGATTTAAGGTAACATTTGCAGTAATCCCTTCAAAAGTACAAGGCTAGTGCTTTAACCTAGACTACCGTCTAACTCATTTGAGATAGTTTTGTTTGTTTTTTTGTTTGTTTGTTTGTTTTTTAAGTACCTGGGCTCAGCTAGAGGAGAATAGGACAGTAAAAACTCACCTGCTGTTGTTGTATGCCCATGATCTATCACAAACATTTTGAGGGGCAGACTCACAGAATAATAGACAGATAGCTCAGATTTACTAATGGAACTTACTGCATTTTATACCATTGACATTAGAGGTAATGAACTTTCCTGGTGCTATATTTACTTTTTAAGAGAAATCCAGGTCACTGACCCCAGTCCAGATCTCTGTTAGGACCAAAGCCACACTGTTCTACACAGTACCCATTACGTTACTATTTCTGGATGCGTCTTAGAGCAAGAGCAGAGGCCTCAAAGCCGTGAGCAGACTTGGCTAATCAAAGAGTTATCACAGCAGAATGGGTGAAGGATGGCTTTTGGCCTTACCTTTAAATTCCCTGCCTTCTGTAGTTTCAGCCAAGTTTTTATCTTCATTGTCATGTTAATTTTGGTATGTGTATTTACTGTTAAGTTTAATACAACAAATAATTAGATTTATGTATGCGGTGCCTGGCAGGGCTGATAAAAAAAAGCATTTACCGGAAAGTCAATAGCTCCGATTTGGTACAACAACCAAGACGTTCATATTTCTGTCATTCTATTCTCTGGAGTACTTCCTATATCCTCCTTTTACTGTAAGAAAACAATCAAGTTCTTCGCTTTAAAAGATGTCAGTTGTAGATTGTTAAAATCATATTACTATGGATAGTATATTTTTCTGCAAAGAAGCAAAGAATATACTGCTTTTATTAGAAAGGTAAAGCATATAGTCCTTAATCAGTCTTAAAATGCACTGGTGTACATTGTTGCAAGTTTATTTTTATTTTTTTAATGCTAATATTGGCAGAATAATTTTCATGTGAAAAACCTACTTAACATATGGAAGTAACCTTGAGGGTAAGGATGATGAATGAATTGATGTGAAAATAAATCTGGACAACCACCAGTGAATGTGGAGGAGTGAAGAGAATTCAAGTCTAGACTCAGAATTTTAACTGAGAGTGAAGGAAAGGAAAATGTAAACTGTTCCTTAATGTCTGCAATGTCTCTCAGGTTTTCCTACACTTATATCAAAATTCCAGGGAAAACATGATCAGAACTATTTATTTACCTCATCTATAGTATTAAATGCTTGTGGGGGAAAAAGTGTTGATATATTTACTTATAGTAACATTAATTTCCTGAACATCTGTAAAGGACTTTAAACATTTCTCTGGAATAAAACAGGGAAAGATGGAATTAAAAATTAAAAAATGCTGAGTTTTAAACACTGATAATAATTCAACTTATGTTGCATGCTTTAAGCGTAGTCATTTTCAATACTTACTATTAAAAGATCTGAATTTTAATAAACCACATGCATCACATTTTCCTGACTTCGTTAGTCATTTAAATCAGTGCTTGGCACAATGTTGAAATAATACTTAATACAAATGATGCTTGAGTTTGACTGTGCATAACCCAGGTGCAAAATGATTTAATGTATTCCTACTGTATGAAAATCAGAATATTTAGCTTGCATGTTAACCTCCACTTAAACTCAGAAAACCCATCAAGGTACCTTTCACTATTAGTGAAATGTCTTTGCTTTCATAGTGGAATCATATTACCATCAATAATATTCAAAAAGATAGCTTTTTGATTTAAAAATATATTCTATTACTGATCTATGATCAAAGGATGACTCCAAACTCTTCAGTATTTCTGCAGTTAGAGGTATTTCAGACACCACAGGTATTTACAGTGGGATCTACCTCTCAACAAGCATCTAATCTGCATAGTTACTTGCCAGATACAAAGAACTGTCTACAAAAAAGTAAATTAGAAACATTAGAACATTAGAAACAATCTCATATTTTGTGACATCTCTGGACAACTAGTACCCAGAAATACATTCCTCATACTGCAAGATGCAAATATTGAGATGCCAAATGATATACGTACTGGGACATTCCCCCTCCCCTTCCAAGTTGTACAAGTAGAATATTACCACTGCTCCACCTGACTAATCTGCTGAGAGAAGGCGCTTTCACAATTTGGTTAAGCTGACAGCCTGAAAAATATGCCTTATTAGTGCTGGCTTAACCCCATTTCTCCTATTTCTTTTTCTTTTCTCTTTTCAGGCTAACAATGCAAGGTTACACAACTTCCGAAAGACCATGACATAACAGAAGTTTCAGAAGCCTTTCAATACCCTCTTGAGGCAAACATGCCATTTTTTTGTAGCCTAGGTCTGAGTCTGGCTGCTTGGCATGTTCCAATTAGTGAGGCAGATATGAAAGGCTTATTATCGTCACATGAGATTTCAAATTAGCTTGAAAAGAAACACTCTTAATTTTACAGGAGTTTACTCGTTCTGTTTCCCCCCCCCCCCCGAAGATGCATATTCATTTCTATTATGAATTATGCCATTTTAACTTTTAAAATATTCTTCTGCTACTACTTCCACTGTTCCCAGACAAATTCTTGTTCCTGCTAAATTAATGGCAGTTTTTTCATAATCATCAGTGGGAGTAGGAGACAGTTCCTATAACGTGATGATTATTTTAAGCCACATTTTAATATATGACAGACAGTACCGTATTGCTATATTATCATCTAAATTGATTTACTCTAAGATATACTGATAAAAATGAGTTCAAGATTCCACTTCGTTATGTGTCAGTTTCAAATAATTTTCTATCTCATTATGAGAATTCTTTACCCATAATAAATGTAAAGCCTTACACATATCTAAGGGATTGTTAATTGTTTAAACCCTCTTTAGCACACCAGTCTCATGACCTCGAGTACAGGTACAGGTACAGGTTAAGTCCTTAACTAAAGCACTAGTACAAGTATAGATGAGTTCACGTGTTTCCTTAGCAACAGCTCAGCAGTAAAATGATAGGATAGTTAAAATGAAAATGATTTCAGATATTCCTAGAAAAGATTAGTTTCCCTTTTCTTCCTGACCTACATTTTCATCATTGTTTAAATGCCACAGAGGAATGTTCTAGCATTTATACATAGGTGTTGTAATAGGCTGTAGTAAGAGCATAGCAGGAGCAGCTGTTACATGGGGAACTATGGTCTCTATCCTCACCAGTTTACTATACCTTACAGTTACTCAGTGAAACCTTTCTGAGTTGTTTCCCTCTTTCACTATGCAGAAAGGCACAGTAGTGAGGCCACCACCGCAGCACACCAGAACGGGCATCATGGACAGGAACCAGAAGCGTACTGCCCGTGCACAATGTAGTATCCTATCTATCCATAGTCTATTTTCAGATTATGTGCCAAATCTGAAACCCATTCATACACCTCACTCTGAAGAAATCAGATTAAACTAAAAAATTCTAGTCAGAGTAAAATTCTAGTAAATTTAAGAAAATCATTTTACTTAAAGTGTACCTACTTCATAGGTACAAACATGGTGGATGTTCTCAATAGCCCAAATAAAGAAATGATGAAGGAAGTAAGGAACAGTATTTCCTAAGGGGAATGACTGTGAGGTTTTCAAATATGCTTATTATTGGCCTGATTTTATTTCCATTGAAGTAACTGGTAAAATTGTCATTGCCTCAGCTGAAGATCAACACTCTGTTGCTTTTAAAGGACCTTTCCTCACTTCATCTAAATTAACCATATAGGTGTTTCCTTTATCCAGTAATCTGGATGCTGTTATTTCTACATTCTCAAATAATTTCCAGTGACTAGTTTCAAATATGCAGAACTCCAAAATGTGGAGTATTGGACTTCATACTGCAAGCAAAAGGAGGCCACTAACAGGATTCAAAGAAGAGACAGGTCTAGCTGTCACTGAGAGATTAGTTGCCAAATTGAAAAAAGAACCATATGAGACCAAGGTGGAAACTGAAGAGGGAGCTGCATTAGTTTTGTTGCAGTCTAACCAACCAGTTGACAGAAAGAACTAGATAGCTTTGCACAAAAAAGAGAGAGATGATTTTTTTTTCCCTTTATCTAGTACAGAGAAGATATCTACAGCTCTCTGTTATCTGTGGAAAGAGGCTACGGTACTAATTTAGATAAGATGCCTCACCCTTTAGACAGCTTCAGTGAAAGGAATCTTAACATCAAATGTTGAAGAAATTTATTCACTGTTAAAGTGGGAAGAGAAGAAAAAAATGGACAGAGGTCGATCGGATACCGCACAATAATACCAGCTGACATAAAAAAGAATGGGAAGAACGGGTAAAAATAAGGGATGAAGAAGGCAGAGAAATTAGAGTTATAAAGAGTAACCACTCAGAGTATGTAGACATTCTTGCAAACTTATTACCTTTAAGTCCAAAGTTCCATATAATCTGAACCTTTTTTCCCAACAATATGCAAAAAAAAAAAAAAAAAAAAAAAAAAAAAGGCTAGGGAAGAGTGTATTAGCAAAGAAAGCATACTTGCTTTCAAGTACTGTCCAATAATTTGCTGCTTCCTGAGTCAAAGCTGTTTCTAAGAATTTAGGAAATCTCAATGAATTACTGGACTTGTCCAGTTTTTTCTTGATCCTAAGGTGTTCCATAGCTTAACTATATATTTTGTGAACAGTTATCAAATCATAGAAAAATTTAGGCTGGAAATTTAATTCAACCTCCTGCTCAAGGCAAGACTAGCTTCTTTGTTAGGTCTCCTTTTGTATCACCTACTAGTTTCACTGGATGCCCCACAGTTCCTCTGTAGCAAGAGACAGGGAAAAGATTGCCCATATTCACTACCTCAAGGCTAGTCATAATAGGGGTGGTATAGGAAAGCCCTCTACCATTTCTTTTCCAGATCATCTCTTTTTTCAGACCAAAGAGCCATATCTTACTTAATTATACCCTTTCCTACATTTGAATATTTCTCACCCTTCTCTGAAACATTTCCAATTCTCCTATATCCTTTTTGAGACTGAGAGATAGAAAAAGAACTTAGTATTCAAGAAATATCTTGGATCTATACAGGGGAATAATCACGTTCCCTGATTTGTTTCCTGTTGTGCTTATAGGATTTAACATGTAGGAAGAGCAGACCAAGATTATTCATCATTACTGACCAACATATGACTACATGGCCAAGAATGCATGATATTACACCATTTTGTTTTGATAAGAATACATAATATTTGATAAATTTCAGGCACATTTGAATGCCCTGAAGATTTATAACTTATCTGCTTGTTAGAAGCGTTGCTCTGGAAACTATCTCTGAGTTATTTAAAGAAAAAGATGAAGATTTATAATATAATAGCAACTGTCATTAGTGTCTTAATCCTCATAATATTATAATATCTGAACAAAATACAAGGTGGCTGTGAATACATCTTAGATTTACTTTTCTATGTCATCTTTCAAAGTGGTAAAAAAAAGCAAAAAAAACCCAAAACATTTTAATCACTTGAACATATGTGAACAGTACTAAGAGGAGTGATTCAGAAATCACTGCTGCAATCTTGTCAGCTGGTATGGTATGATTTTATGATTCTACTGCTCTGATCCTTAAGTTTCATGCTCTGCTTGTTTTGGTATCATGCATAAATGAATATCATTGTATAATGATATAAACTATGTGAAGACATAAACACAGATTTCCTCAATGTTCTTTTTTTCCGGTCACAATTTTAATAGCATATTGGGCTGTCATTTACACCAAAACAGTAAATTTGCATTAGTGGACAAATCTGAAACCAATTTATAAATTTGAAAAAAAGTATTTTGAGCCAGTATTTAGGCAATGCAATAAAAATAATGACTTGCATTAATTTTGAATTTATTACATTTTATAATCAAAACATGACGTTAACAAATCATGTTACTTTTTTTCTTGGAAAAAATTGTTAAATTGTGTTATTCCAGTTCAGCACAGTGTCATCAATTTATAAAGTTACCGTTGCATATATCACTCGGGCCTCTACTGTATGTGACAGTTACATTTCCTTATTCTAGCTGACTGTTTTTTCCACATCCCATGAAACAGCTACAGCATTTGCTGATCAGCAAGTAAATATTCAGTGAGTAAACTCTTTAAAATAGTGCCTAATTGGGAATAAATGAACAATATCAGCTGAAACTGACTCTAAGGAAGGCACGTTCATGGTGGCTTGATCAGCTGTGCTTGTTAATTCTAATCTTGACTAGATCATTTATTTCTGGAAGCGTTAGTAATAGCAGATAGTAATTATTCCACAGTGAAGAAGAGTGCAAGGGGTCAGTTTCTCATTAAAAAAGTAAAATTAAGCACATTAGATTTAAAAGATTTTTTCACCTTTTATTTAGCATTATTTAATTTGAACTAAGTTAATAGGGAAAAGCATTATTTTTAGCATTTATAGACAAAGAATGCCTTTGTACAATGCATTCCCAATACCAGATGAAAATATATTAAAACTCTTTTAGGATGCACCATTCTGAGAAATGGTTTACCTTAAGGATATTTAGAAAAAAAAGTTTTAATCATAATTGGTTGTAGGACACAGAGCAGTTTTGGTACCACAAAAATATTAAAGTTAAATTTTTTTTATGGAGATGAAATTATCCAATAAAAATGTTGACCATCAAAGGCAACTTTTTGTCTATGTGGGTCAAAAAGGGTGAAAATTAATTGAAAACTTCTTTAATATACTTTTTATTTATTCAGATTTTTAGAAGAATTAATTAAGTTGCAATTCAGAAGCTTTCTAGGTACAGTTAATAAGGATTAAAGCACACAATTTATATTAAAGTCAATTAATGTTAAGTGCCTAGCTCCACGCAGAGGTACAGCTACAGCTGCATTCTGAGACAGATAGTAAATGCAGAGCTGGACTGCTCTTGTATATGTTTAAAGGTGATTACCATAGTCCTTTTTTTGTCAGCTAAGGTAGGATCTAAGGATCTCTGCTACCTTTATGTAGTTTGACATGCAAATCCACAGTAATTACCTTGAAATCCCATTACGTTCAGAGTAGAGAGGCAGAAATATCCAGAGCCTGCCTTATCTAAATTGTTTTATATGCCCATGTTGGGCGTGGGCATATATTTCCATAAGACTGCCCTATGGTAATTATCTCCAGACATTAGAAAAATAAAAGCAGATGAATCCTGTCATAATTTCTAGGGGAAAATGAGAAAGATAGAAAGGTAAGCCTGTGTGGAGTCCAGTTTTGCACATTGACATTGCTCAGATAGTATCAGTTCTCATAACTGAAATTTGGCATCTATGAGCAATTTTACACTCCAAATAACCTTGAATCTGTAAAAAGAAAAGTGAAATATTTTTTCATTAGAGTTTTGAGAATTATTTGTTTAGGAGCTAAACAACTTCTGTTTAATGAACTTGGAAAAAATGCAGCAGAACATCAGAATCAATTTAAAAATATAAAATCACATATTTCATAAAAGGTATCATAATGCTTATCAAATTTAATACAACCAGGAAAATTTTCCTACTGTAATACTATTCAGCAATTATTTAAATTATATTGACAAAGTAAGTCAAAATTGAAAAATTTAAGCTCTCAATAAATACTAATAAATTAGTATTTATTAAAAAAAAACTTGGAAAATATATACTTAGTCTGTTTGAAATCCAGCAATAATAAAGCCCGCTTCTTACATTTGTAAAAACATAATGACGTATGGCCACAAGTACTTTATATTTTATCAGAGTTAGATGTTAAGTGCTCTCCAGTAATTAAAATGCAGACAAACTCTTGCTTAGATACTAGACCATGAATAACTGTGACACTTACCCAATTGCACCTTGCCATTTAATTTCAGCTGTGAATACCATTTTGTGAATTGATTGTTTTTCTTCTAGCTGAAAATAAATGCATAATGAGTATTTTTATAGCTATTTACTACTTTAAATTTCAATACTCAGTGTTTTGTCATTTGAAGTTCAGTGACACATGACCTAACATATTAAACAAAGCACCTATATTACATGATGAGTTATTTGTTCCAAGTGTCTTTCTAAAATGATTCACAGATATTTTAACTTATGGAATTATGTTAATGGTGAGTCAGATCTTTCAGTTTATTTCCAGATCTTGTATCAATGTTTTTGATTTCACTTGGCTGTGTGCTTTTTTTCTGTGTGAGCTGAGTAAGGGGTTACACTTTTTGCAGCTGAAATTACTGGAAAAAATGTGATAAAATCCTATGTTTGTTTTATACTTCCAATACCAAGTGATCCAATAAGAGAGTGAAATAAATTCCTATTCCTATGCAGTGCCCAAGGCCAATACTTTTTTTCTCATTTTGATATTTCCAGCTTTACGTTCTTGTCTCGTTCCAGTCAAATATTAGAGATCCTTTTCAACAAAGCATTCTCAGAATGCTTTCACATTATTATCAATTGTTTCTAAATTATACTTCAGTGAGGGTAGAAGGAGGTCCAGCTTACTTGCAATTCATATCCTGAAACCCTACTTCTCCTCTTTGCAAGCATAAGGTGAATATAGTTAAACACTTAGACACAAATAGATTTTCAAGAAACACATGTATGCCCAGGACTTTGAGAAAAAATTGCTGATTTATTGAAAGGCTATTGCTGACTTTATATTGCCCCTAATATATCTCATAGCTTAGTCTTCCTTTGGGTATTTACCTTTCTATGCCCCATTTTTGTTGTAACTCCAAGAAGAGAATGACTCCGTACTACATGAAGCAATGCAATTCAGCCTAGGCTAGGTCCCCTAAAGGTAGGAGCATCACTCAGTTGCCCACATAGAGGCATTTAGTGCCATTTTAGAGCCTTCTGTTATCTAAGAACTAAGGAACTGGCAGTTCTGAAATTGCAGCAAATAAACTATTGGAGATCAGTGCTCTGCTAGAAGCAAAACTGGAGCCAGGTGGGATATCCTCAAGCATGTAAAACGGCATGTGATCCTGTGGTCAGGCAAATGAAACCCTAGCTGACCACCTTCGGGTGACCTGAATCTTGCTCTCTCTCTCTGTTTCACTGACTGTTGACCCTCTCTTTGAACATCTCTATGGTGAGAACGAAGACACCTCGTGCTCGTGCACCTCATGCACATATAGAGGCTTTCATGCAGGCCTACATGTACATAAGCTGATGGCAGCCTTCTCCCAGCTTCATGAACTCCAGGTGGCTTTGTTTTTTTTCCTTTTTAAACATTTTTCCTTTTCTCTTCCTTTTCATTTTTTTTCTTTTCTTTCTTTTTTTTTCTTTTTTTGAATGTGTGTTGTACCTAAGGCAGGACTATACAAAATATATTGAAATTTGGAGTTAATTTCCACGTTTGCCAGTCTCAGCTCTGCTTTAACGTTTTCATATTTCTTCCTCTTATGGGATACAGGGCTAGGGAACTAATGTGCCAGGTACAGGTGAAAAAAGCTACTGCAGATCCAAAGATAGTAACAAAGTTTCAGAACTGTACCAGTCCTCCAGTCTTTCTCAGGATATGCTCAGCACAGTGAAAAAATTATCAGCCCAGTCACAAAATTTGCAGCCTATTAAAAATATTGTATTATTTTAATGTATTTTTAATGTAATATTTACTGTAATTTTTATTATTCTATTTGAAAACAAAACAAAACACAAAAAATTTCTACATGCTGTTTATGTTGATTTTACAGTGGAAAGAAAAATGACGAAATAGATGTTGAGGTTTCCTGAAGCTACCTACCATTAAGGAACGAATTCCAGAAGAAGACATGATGGGAGGTATTTGAAGGTTACCAGAGCACTAAAGTTAGGTTGGATTTTAACTCTGATGATATTTTTCATTATTGTATAAATATAATTGCTTTCCTAGAAAAGAACTGTATCTGAACACAAGGACTAAGAACAAATATAAAATAATATAGAATGTTCAGAAGATGATTTAAAATGTCTAATCACGATTGCTCCTAATTTCCATTGGAATAAGTGGAACCCACCAGTCAGATCATACCCACAGAATTTCCATCATAATGCAGGAGTTAAAGATAAACAGATGGAAAAAGGACTTTTGTTCACAACAATGACCCTGTATACTATAAATAAATGAATTCAAAGCATACTCAAGAGATATGCATATTACTGTAACCAATAACATGCCATCTCATTTTCTTATTCCCTAGTTGTTCAGGAGTAGTAAAATGCATATTAGTATGGAGATTTTTTGCAATGGGGCATGCAGTTTTTGCTAATGAAGCAAGTCTGCCAGAGCAACAGAGATGGAAAAAAGGATAATTGAATCTTACTTGAAAAGCCTCAGCTTGAGTTGTAGTCTAGAACTGACATGATCTGTCAATATTTACAGAGAAATTTATTATTATGCCACATATGTTCAGAAAAGCACATATTTTTGTTGTCTTTTGTGAACTGACCATAATAAAATAAAAGGCATGGTGTGCTTAAAGTACATGCAGACTGTTTTAAATTGCCTAAGATTTACAGTTAACTACAAGTTTTGGTCTCTGATTTTATTAAAGATAAACAAATCATTATAAAATTCTGAAAGCTCATTTTCATTTGCATAAGTAAAAATCAGCTAGTAACGTTAATTCAGAGAAATGACGTGTTTTGCTTGTTTAGAGAATGCATTCTGCTTGTTTTTTATAGCATTTAGAACATAATTAAAAAGTGATGAATAAAGAAAGAGATATTTTCAAATAAGCATTTCTAGTATATAGGTTCTGCTAAATATCAGCATTATATTTCACTCACAGAGAATTGGCCAGGAAAATGAAAAAGAATAATCTTACAGAATGTAGCTGAGCTTCTTTTGGGGAGTCAGTGGTTGTTTAGAGTTTTCAAAACTCTAACAAATTCCTGCAAACAAGTTAGACATGTAGCATGTAGACATCCCTACCCCTTTAATTTCTTTCTGTTCCACTGAATTTTCTGCAAAAGCCACACTGACTTATTTTGAGGAGAGGTTTAGGCACTATATTTCAGTCCAGTAATAACTCTCAGCAGGGTTTAGCCTTGAAAATAAGGGGCAGGTAGTAAATCACAACAAAAATACATAATATTAAACAAAAGAGTAAAGGAAGAGCTTTGAAATAAGGGGAGATTAATTTATTTAACATATATAATAAGCCTTTTGAAAGCTTTGTGATTCAACATTTTCAGTGTCAATAATTTACTAACAACAAGTTTTCATATGGTAGGCAGCTGAATATTCCCCTAAAGGAACAATTGTTGACAGGCCTTAAAATAGCAAACAGAAAGAAGAATTTGAATTTAAACTAAAACCTACTATATATGCTTAGAAGAATAATCTGGAAAAGGTTAAGGAACTCCAATTAAAAACAAACAAAAAAATATGTTTCCTGAAAAAAGCTCTTTTCTCCAATGAAATGCCAGTAACATTTGCTCAGTATCTCCAGATGCTCGAATTTAAAATTTGATGGGACTTTTTCTCACACAATTATGTTTATGAAAATACCAAAAGCTTGTTCTGTAATGCTAGGCTGTATTTATTGTGATAGTCTATGGCCAAGCTATCTGAAAGTAACTTTTTAGCTTGCCAGTGTTATTATCTGGAAAAACTTCAAGTGAACCATTTGAAAGACTGTTAGAAAGGAAAAGTAAAATATGTACATGTGTAAAAATTATTATTTTTTATTTCAAGATGTAATTCTATGTAAAAAGACACATGTTGTCAAATGACAGAACAGACAGTTGAAGCTAGGTCACTCGGGCAGGAGTGGGGAGCCCCGGGTACTCCTTGTAAGACTGCTTGTGTATCATACATTAGACGGGCATTGGCCAAAAACAGAAAGGACGAAGTTCCTGAGAGCAAGGATTGGGGAGGTGAGATGTTCTGAACCAATGATGACCACGCCGATCAAAAGGCCAACCCAGAGAGTGAAATTGAGTAAGGTTTATTCATTATGATGGAACTACCTGAACTCATGAGGCTGCATTTGGAATATGGTGTCCACATTTGGGACCTCTCAGTAGAAAAGAGATATCAACAAATTTTAGAGAGACCAACGGAGAGCCAACAAGATGGTTAGGGAGTCAGAGTTGAAATACAAGGAGAAACTAGGAAAACTGGGTATGTTTAGTCCGGAGAAGAAAAAGCTAACTGAGTGCTGAAGAGGGGTCTTCTACTGTCTAAAAGGGGATTATAGAGGAGATGGAGCCAAACCCTGCCCAGAGACGCACAGAGAAAGATTAAGTGGCCACAGTGCTGCAGCAAAAGAAATTCCAACTGCAGATAAGGGTAATTGTTCATCAGGAAGGTGGGTAAGGCCCAGAGGAGGTTGCCTGGAGGGGCTGTGGAATTGCTGCCCTTGGAGGTTTTCAAAGCTTGGCTAGAAAAGGCTCAAGCAGCCAGATCTGGCTTTGAAGATAGACTGGTTTTTGAGCAGGAGGTTGCCCTAGATGACTTCCAGATGTTCCTTTCAAACTATTTTTTCTATTACTCTATGATTCTAAGTTTTCTCAGATACATAAGCAAAAGAGGAGCTTTTAGGTCCTAAGCTCTCAAAAGTGTGTAGCTGTAGCTCTTAATTCAATGCTTAAATGCACGACAGAATTTGAGAGAGAGTCTTCTTTTTGGTGGAACTTCCTGACTGGCCTGTTGTGCCTAAGTCACTGCTAAAGCTTTCAGGTGCTGAATATCTACATCCTAGTTTGCCTCTAATCCTAAACAGTTATTTATCTAAGTGGCATTTAAGTAAGCTCCACATACCTGGGTTTCCAAATAATTACAGAAAATGAAGGCCAGCAGATGCTGTACAACACATGTCCCTTATAGTAAAATTTATTGACAGCACTATCATTTGGTCTTTATTTCTCCCTCGATCTGCTCCAGGAAGAAATAAACAAATTTTATATTTTTTTTATTTTTTACTTTCAGCTATTTAAATATTTTATACTATTGCTCTCCAGTCCTAAGGAGATATATTGCATAGTATGTAAATATGATAGACTAGATTCTGATCTCAGTTACATCTGTATAATAAATAACATGACTTCCTTATAATGCAAGCAAGAGTGCAGCACAAGATGTAAAAATGATTAAGAATGGAGTTTATGGGAACACACAACGAAGGAGAATAGAAGTAAACAAAAATTAATCAGATATGTTTGTGAGGAAGCACAAAATAAATCTTCCTGGATTACTCTTCTCCATCAGACAGGTATAATTGTATTGTTTCAAAACTTGCTTGCTGACTCAGTTCACAAACATGTTCAGATGTTTGGAAGCTTACTGCTTTACAGTTGTAAGTCATCTCAGTGAACTTACGCAATGGAGTCATTTGGAAGTGTTGCTTAAAAATATTCTCTAAATCCAGCTCTGTGTAGGGGATATCTCCTGCTTGTAATACACAAAGTGACGAAGGTAATACCTAAATGGCAGTTGATTTTATTTTCCTCCAAGCTCTTAAAAAGAAAAAGAAAAAAAAACTGTCAAAATTCTTGATTGTTAGTCCTGAAATTCTGCAATCCCAACTACCCCTCTTCTTTTTGTATATCTCCGCTCCCACAAACAGACCAACACTGTTTCTTCTCTCCTGCAGAGGAGGAGAACTATTCCTTCTTCCTGAAGTTTATTGCAATCCTGCTATAAAAGAACTCAAGTAAGCAAATTGCTCTATAGCACGATATTGTCTTTGTCACTACAGGCCTTGGGAGGGTAATTGCAGTAAAACACTTGCTGCCCAACTTAGAGCTGGCTACTGTTTTGAAGAGAAAACGCTGACTGTGCTGAGAGAGAACATATTGCAAATTCACGTCATATTTCTATCAGCTGTTTTCACAGATCATGGCCAGTCAGCTAAACATCTATAAACCCAGCTTAGGAACAAAGCAGGAAAGAAAAAGAAAATGATGGGAAGAATGAAAAATATGCTGGCAATGGGACAGGTCTTCCTGCTGGCCAGCCTGTCAGGAGTAGTGCTGAGTGTATTTGAAGAGGGCAGATGATGAATCAGTGAGTCAGGCTAGCAGAAGGAAGTGAGGAAATTTGACAGTTCTGTCAACTGGTTCTTGGTGGAAAGCAATTAACTTATGATGAATAAGAGAAATAAATCATGCAGAAACTGTGGTCATTTAATTAGAGGAAACCTCCCTAAATGATATAAAATTGGGACAAACTTCCAAAGAGGAAATACAGATAGAAAAACCTCTGCTGCAAAAGTAAAATTACAATGCAAAAGGGAAGAGCACAACTGTCCGCTGGAAAAACTCAGAATTAATTTTGTCCCTCCTTCCTTTCTTCTCCCTTCTCTCCCCCTCCCTCCCTTCCTTTCTTCATCCCTCTTTTCCTTCCTCCGTCCCCATCTTAATTTGAGGTTTATTATAGAATAGCTATCATGGTCCCCACCTCAGAATGGAAGTACATGGAAAGAAGACCAGCAGTTCAAGAAGCGCACGGCCTCTCAGCACTGCAGCTGGGGGAACAAAGCGAAACAAGAGCTGTGATAAAGTGTGGTGGAAGGTCTGTGCTGGGCTGGAGACACAGGCTAGTGCCCTGGAAATTGGGACGTGCTACTCCTGCTGCCTTCGAGGAAGCATGACAGAAGAGCAGGAGAGGGCAATGTCTGCCTTCTCCCAGAGCATAGGCAGCTGCTTGGCTCTTTCCCTATTCCCTTGTCTCAGAAGAAACAGTAATAGGTATAGTGGCCTGTACTGGTCAGAGCTAGACACAGGCTGATTTTTTTCCAGAAGAAGGGAAGTAGGAGCAAGACTATGTTGTTCCCAGCTGTACACAGAACCTGAGTGGCTGTTTTGCCTATGCTTAAAGCAAACTTTATGGAAAGATCTCAGCCAAGTATATCAGGCTCCTTTAGATATCTGATCTAGGATCCGTCTGGGGTCATTTTTATACATTTGCTAATATGTTTTTGCACCTTTCTCTTTTCTCATTTGTCTGAACTTCATGTTACATCCAAGTTTACTATATATATTTTACGTAGGTTAGGTGCTTGTTCTTTTTTTCTCTTTTTTATGCCTGAAAATGGTTTTGTTCAGCTCCAGATCTGCATTTTTTTACCTAAGCATTGGTGAGCTTATAGCCACTGCATCCCTATTAATGCCTATGCTCTCTCCCTTATCATCCCATGCCTGTACTTCTCTATACCACATCCTGTGTCTTTACTTCTTAAGGACTCTGATATCATAAGTTTTTGTCCATGCTGTAGTGTTAGAGTAATAAATACTTCATTCTACACAGAATAAAAGCTATTGTTGTACCATGTAAAAATAAGGAAAAATAAAACAAATTAGACATAGCTAAGTGATCTTTAGGGAAAATAAAATAAAATAAATAAAATAAAATAAACAAACAAAAAAACTCACACAGTTACAGTGAGACCAAGTGAAAACAAAGCTCCAGGCCAGACAAAAGCAAGCCTGACAAGCCTCAGTCCTGAGGCCTTGCAAACTCATTGCAAAACATTTGGCCTTTTACTAAGAATGGCAATACTGTATTACTGGGTGACAATGATCCCCTTTCATGTTTGTACAAATTCTGTTTTTTCTGTGCTTGAAGGTCCTTGCACTCTTTGGGAAATTGGTATAAAAATGGATGCAGAAGAAAACATAGGCCTTCACATGTACATCAGATCCTTATGATTATTTATGTTAAATAGGGATTTTTCTTCCAAAATGTTCAAGGAAATCTATGGGTTCCTGTTATTGCAGCAGAGCATTAACAAACTGCTAGAAAGCTGCACCATAAACAGGGTCCCCTGGATGCCTGCAAGCCAAATAGTCCCTGTCTTGGGCAAGAAATAGTAGTCTGATTTTCTTTAAGTTTCCTCTTTAGCTTTTTGTTAAGCCTGCATCAGGAATTTCTAGAAAAGATGTTATCTAGAGTACTGTTGGAGAAAACATGACAAGTGGCAAGGAATAAATAGATCTTTATTATACAACTAAATGAAATGGAATATAGAATATATATCTTTTAGTTTATTGAAGATGGAAGAGTGTTACAGGGTATCTCTTCTTACCTGAGTTTACAATTAATTTTGCACACAGAGTAGATTACAGATTATGCACACAAAGAAGGGAAAAGAGCATAAGTACACAGTAAATAATGGAAATAATTCATAAAAGGAGAAACAGAATATTTATACAATATTTCCAGCAATTTAAATAAAATATTTTAGGTTTGAGTATAGATTCAGCATTTCTATTGCTAAATAATCATATATTTGTCTAGCAGTCTTGCTTTACAGAATAGATTGTATTAACTGATTTTCTCCATTTAAAACTCATTCCTCATGTGTCTTTCCTTTTGATGACAATTTTTTTGTGAATTCATATTACTGACTGGATCGTCTACTTATCTCCAGTAAAATCTCTAGGAAAACTAATCCACTGACTCTTCTACAAGAGGAATTGTGTTGGGGAATAGGAATTAGATACCACTAACATTTGCACCAATTGATAAAGACTGCAATTATACATGAATATTTACCTCCCTATTCTCATCTACCATTAGCCTCTGTCTCTCCTTGGCAGCAAATTGAGTTCTGTCTGGTAAAAAGAACAAAACAAAACAAAACAAAAAAAGCCTTTATTGTCCATAACTATGGTGGCAATAGTTTCTCTTATTTTACTGTCATGCGTACCTTCCTCTAGGAAAACAGAGTGACTGCATACCCATACCAAAGAAGTGTTCCCCAACTTAACCTCAGACAGGTTTTGCTTCTTACAGATGTAAGCCAAGGCTAAGAAATCTACCTTCTAGAAATGCAGTAGCCATAATACCATATGCAGGTTGGACACGACACTGGTGCTATCTCAGTTTCAACTGGAAACTGGCAAAACTCTGTTTGGGTATCTAAAAATTAATATCAGTCACATAATTTTATTTTAAATATACTGTTTTCTCAGTTAATGTATGTAAAATGCCATGAGCTGATTAGATTAATATTTACTAGCAGAGAGTTTCCTACAAGTGGAGATTCTCTTGGGGGGGGGGGGGGGGGAATATATGCATGTATAAAGCAAGTTTGAAGGATCTGAGCCTAGAAAGATTAATGTTTCCCAGACATTTCATGTTTTAATTATCTCTTCTGCTGTAGAATACCGGAAGACTTTATTTTATTTTAAAGTGTTAACTCTTAATAATGTCTACACAGTTAAATGATTTTGAATATAAACTTAAGTGAGGCACAATCTATGCATGTGCGTTCAATCCACGATAAATTAGGTTTCAAGGGCATTAATCACCTGTTTTTCTCATCATCACATGAGTGGGTTGTATTCAATACTGTGCCTTTTGTTCAGGGAAGATAGCAGTAGCAGAACCAACTGTCAGAAACTGATAATGATTCAAATTGTGCTATTGTGAAATGAAAACAGTCCAGCAAAAACCAAAGGAAGCAGAGATAGACTGAAGTCATGTTCCAGCTGGCACTGCAAAGATTGAACCAGCTTAATAAGTCCATCATATTATAACTTATTACAAATTAGAAAAAATATTTTGGATTTTTCATAGAGTATTAGCATTCATCCTTTGATAAAATGAGCATAGCTGAGACATATGTCAATAACTACACTTCTTGGGAATGCACATCTACATTTCCCACTGGATGCCACTGTTTGATCAAATTTTAGCCAAACAAAAACCTGGTAAAATCTTGAAAATTTGTAGCTGAAAAAAGTTATTTATTCAAATTAAAACACAGATTCTTTAGGAAACATATGAAGTATATTTTACTAAAATGCCTGTAGTACAATTACTGTGGTTTCAGTGTGTAGTACATTAAACATTGTCTGAAGAAATTCAAAAAGAACTTAATTTTGGCTTTATCAGATGGATTTACAAAAATAAGCGCAGAATAAGATAATAGAACAATTTTTTGATGTAGAAAAGCAGAATGTATTTGTTGAATACCACAGATAAATGTTTCCAGCCCTTGTATATTTTGAGTATGAGTTTGCAGTTTGAAATCTGCTAATGAGGACACTTGTCAGCATTGTTAAAATGAAAATATTTCACAGCTGCAATATCAAGAATTGTTTTTTCTTCTTCTTCTTTAAAACAAAATTAGTCCAGTCTAAAGAGTTTCAGTTATTTCTAAAAGCATCTAGTCTGATTTTATTTTCACTGGTATGAATGGAACTTTTACCACTCACTTTCAGGGAACATGATCAGGCCAACATGAATATTTTGAACATACAGACTTAGCAGTCTGACTTCTTGAAGCAGCATGGTTCAAGTGACAACAATAATTTTTAAACGATGATATATGTTCTAGTATGAAATAAGAAATAGCCTCTCAGACTTAGGTTCTTGAGATGTAGTACATCTGGACAATAAAAGATGATAAGAATAAGAACCTACCAGTAAGAAGTGGAGATATGACTATGCAGGGAAAAAGAAAAGAGTACAAATAAAAAGAAATGAATTTTAAGGGATTATGTCAAAAGAGCAGGTATTACCAGAAATTTTTAAAAACATGTTGATGATATTGTAAATCTTCCAGTCTGTTTTATCTAGATTCCCATATACTAGCCATTTGTATGGGCATCTGAAAAACTCAGCTTTCTGATTTTTTTTTTTTGACGTGAAGTTTCAAATAAATTTTGACAGTGTGACATCAGTTTATGTAAATATTTTATAGTGGTTCTTGACACTTGTAAGTACATTCCAAAAATGTACGGTAGGCTAAGTATTCACAGTTATCTTGTAATGGAAACATAATGCTTTGTTTTTTGATAACATGAACTAATTTTTCTCATTACCGTTTAGCATCTATATAAGTGAGTACCATTTTCTGATCTGTATATATTTAAATATTTTTGTAGTTCTGAAATGCACTGTACTAACTCTCCTATGCTTGGTAAATGGTCTGAAGGTAAGAATAACAAATCTGTGCCTAAACTCCACCAAGTTTAGGGTTTATGTAACACTACAATTTGCTGTTTCAAGACTTGTTTCTTCAGACTGCTTTAAAACTCAGGTCTCACACTAAATCTTGCAATGATGATTAAGTTTGGCTAGAGTACTGTAAAACGCCTTTCACAGTACTTTTTGTCGGTCTTCTAGCATTCTAGGGCAGAAAACTTTCAGTGCCTTGCTTGGAGGCAGAGCGAGCACTCTCTTCTGTGAGTCTCAAGCCTTTGTTCTGCAGAGGCAGTGCTGGCACGAACAGCCCAGGTTTGGCAGGGAGGCAGGTGGTGAAAGTTAAGAAAAGGGAATCGAAGAAGGAAATTGAGAGTAGAGTCAAAAGATGTGGAAGACGGACTCAAATCAAGAAAAAGGGAAGGGTTTGGAGGAGAGCACAAAATAAAGCAGAAATAAGGGGAGTCAAAGGGAAAAAAAAAGGAGAAACAAAGCTATGAGTGCTTTACAAAACAGTACACTTTTAATAATGACTCTTATCTGTGGGTAGATTTTTTGAGGTGATAATATATGTTCTATATTTTTATCTACATATATATAGGCCTGAGTGTGTGCTTGTGTGTATATGAGTATGTTGCGTATTTAACTATATCATTCTATACATGGCACGCAGAGCATAAAGAGTAACTGGCACCAGTTACTTAACGATGGTGTAAATGGCTCATCAGTTAGAAACTTAGAAAGTGGATGTTGCTTAAAAGGAATAAATCTGTATGATCTTTCAGGAATAGGGAAACACCTTCCGCCCATACTATGAACCAGTCAGGTAAGGGCCAGCCCTGTGCCACAGGCTGCTCCAGCTCAAGGGCCCTGCAAGGAAACAGTGAAGCGCGGATCTCAGCTCAGAACTCGCTTGTGTCTGAGGAGCCTGAAGCAGCAGAGCAAGTTCATAAATTGTAGGTTTCTCTTCTACTCCATTCCATTCCATCTACACTCTGTTTTACTAGTTTCCGACCGGCGAAGTGCGCATCAGCTGTGAGCTGTTCGTATATCAAGGGAGGTGCGTGGCAAAGAGCGCAGTCAGGTACCTCCATGGCATCGCAGGAGTCAGTGCTGCCAGCTGCTTGCCAGGAGTGAAAAGGCATCAATCAGGCTACAGGAATGGGGGAGAAGGGGCCAAAAAAGCAAGGTGGGTCAAAATAAATGTCTACTGTAGGCTAAATACAGTCACAAGCAAGCTATGGTGGAGTTTTCAGCTAAAGAGCAGATCATTTGATAGTAGGGCTTCCTTTCAGTCTTAAAATCTCAAATGAATTACAGAAAAGAAATGGGACCTGATTCCAACAATACGCTTGCAAGCAATATCAACTGCATGAATATATGCTCCGTAGGATTGAAGGAAGGATATCAGTACAGCAAATGGCCACATTTGATGTGCTGATCATCCATGCAATGGCTGAAAAGCACTTCTGTATGTCTGAAATATTTAAGAAAATTCCTTTCAGTTTATCCTATTTTAAGTGTTCCTAAAATGACCTACTTAAAATCAAGCCAGCCGTGAAATAGAGCTATACAATCACACTTTTTCATTGTGTTTATGCACAAAATTATAACTCCTGTGTTGTGATTATTTGATGTTAAAATTATCTTCTTTGCACTTTTTTATTTTTTCCTCTTATTGGAAATACTTAAAGCAAAGTCCTCACTGACCTGTCTTGTCCAGACAGGCAATTCCTCATCTCATCCTATGGAATCTTTTTAATTTCTTTTTCTGTCTTTTTTTTTCCCCCTCCAATCTCTCATTTCAAAATTCCTTAATAAACTTCACCTGTAAGTAAGGAAATTGCAAACAATGAGCTTAATATGGTAAATGAAGTGCATTCTTTTGAATTTATCTGCTCTTTAATCTTTAAAACAATTGTTAGAATGAATGTGCTTACCATGAAGTATATGAAGAGTGCAAAATAGAAATCCAGCTTTAATCTTAAGCAAAGCTATCCTTCTCTGGTTTCCATGGTCCAACTGGAAAGAACTTTTTCTATGACATTTCCATATGTTTTTGTTGACAAATATTGGTTCATAGTTACTGATGAAGCAAAATATAAGGATATATCATCATTTTCCTTGGAAACAATAAATTTTTGAAAAGTCTGACTATCAACTTAAAAACTGTTAACAATAAATTTATCATTAAAATGGATTTGTGACCTTACTGCTGATGTATTCTGAGCTGTGGTTTCCCTTAAGGCTTCTCAGTTATCAAAATTTGTCATAATTCCATTGACTTCAGTAGATTCACTTTGATTTATGACAGAGAAGAAAATAATCTGCACTATTTTTTGTCTGAGTTCATAGTATTTATTGGAAATTTTAAATTATAATTTATAGGGGCTTTTATAAAGAAATTTTATTTTTTTTACTTTTTCTTTTTTTTTCTTTTTTTTTTTTTTTTAAGATAGAACTTCATTGGGGCCCAATGAAGTACAGGTCATTCTGCTAAGGTATTAAAAAGTCTTCTTTTTTTAAAGTCTCTGCAAAAGAATTTATTCTACCAATTCAGTTTATGGTTAAAATTAAAATCAAATCCATTGAAGTTCTTCAATATGAAAAAGGAGATTTTTATAGAAGGGGTTAGGGAGAACACATCTCAAGAACTTTAAACTCTAAAATAAATTCTACTCTGACCTTCATATATTAAATTTAGTAGGAGATCTATCATTATACTTTGGTGATAAAACAAAAGCAGATCTCTTTCTGAGCAAATGCTCTATAAAGGCAATAATATTTTCCTGATTTTTTTTCCTCTCTTAAGCTACCTTGTCTACCCTAGATTTTGTTTAATCTGTCAGTACTCTAAGATATTTTAGAAGCAAAAAAAATTAGCTGTAATCCTTGCCTCAAAGAGTTTCATTACGTATAACTATAATGATATGACAGAAAACAAAGCAAAAGAAAGGCTTAGCAGGGGATAAGGAGAGGGAAAGGAGGAAATCAGCTATGAAATCCTCAGCATTAATGGTGGTTCATATAGTTTTTTTCAGTTAGATTTTTATCTGTCGTAGAGGGATAATACAATAAAAAAACAGATGGGAGCTATGAAACAGATGAGAAAGTTATCAACATGAGGAGTAAAAAAGAGTGTGTTAGTCAACAAGTAGGGACAACTGAGGGAAGGACACCAGGCATAGAAATGTGTGCTTTTGAAAGGTTTGTAAGAACACCATTTGTAGCCAGTTGGTGTGGAAGAGGTACATGATATACAAAGCTGGTCATTAAGAATTTAGATATATGACAGTGCAGACAGCTCAGATTCCACAGCTTTGAGGTGTTCCTGATCACAAAATCTACTGGGCGATGAGGAAACAGCCTGAGGAGAATCGTCACGTGGCTAGGAAGACATGGAGACAAAAGTGAAAAAAGAATATTACATTAATTTAAAATTACTTTGGGGTTTGGGGGATATTTGTTGCAAGGCAGAGAACCGCATTACCAGAAGGGCTAGCCTCTGTGGACACAAAGAGATTCAGAAAAAGACACAGTGATAGTTAGTCTGCTTCTTCCTATTGCTGCTTTGCTGTCTCCGCTCTATTTTTTCAAACTGCCTTTCCCAATAGAATTGAAGATATTCTGCTCTGGTGGAAAGATGCTTTATATGTTGTGAAAGCATGTAAAAGCATGGAGCAGGAGTGTTTTGAAGATGTATTTGCATCACTGCAGAATTAGCCAATAAAGTGTCAATATATTAATATAGCTTCTGTTCATAAGCCTTCTTTGAATTACTCCGATCGTCTGTTAAATCTCTTTGCAATTCCTCATTAGGGAAAGCAGTGGAAACTGTACTGTCTCTCCTTTCCCCTGCCTCCTCTCCAATCATGAAATACATTGAATTGCTTTTCATCTGGAATATATACAGTGCAAACATACTACAAATCCCAAGTCATTATGCAAATTCCAGTCATGGAAGGGACCTAAATATTTCTGTGTCACAGAACAGTTGAGGTTCAAAGGCATCTCTGGAGGCCATCTGGTCCAACCCCTCTACTCAAAGCAGGGCCACCTAGAGCAGGTTGCTTAGGCCCGTACCCAGTCAGGTTTTGAATATCTCCAAGGATGGAGATTCCACAGCCTCCCAGGGCAACCTGTTCTAGTGTTCAACCACCCTTACAGTAAAAAAGTTTTTTTCTTAGGCTTAAATATAATTTCTTGTATTTCAGTTTGTGCCTATTGTCTCTTGTCCTGTCACAGGATACCACTGAGAAGAGCCTGACTTTGTCTTCTTTGCTCACCTCCTGGTATTTACGCACATTGATCACTTCCCTCTTGAACCTTCTCTTCTCCAGGCTAAACAGTCCCAGCTCTCTCAGCCTCTCCTCATACGAGAGATGTTCCAGTCCCTTTACCATCTTTGTGGTGCTTTGGTGGACTTGCTCCAATATGTCCATGTATCCCTTGTACTGGGGACCCTAGGACTGGACACAGCTTCCTAGATGTGGTCTCAACAGTGTTGAGCAGAAGGAAAGAACCACCTCCCTTGACCTACTAGCAAAGCTCTTCCTAATGCAGCCCAGGATACTGTTGGCCTTCTTTGCCACTAGGGTTCACAGCTGGCTCATGGTCAACTTCTTGTCTACCAGGACCCTCAGGTCCTCTTGTGCAAAGCCGCTTTCCAGCTGGTTGGCCCCCAGTCTGTAATGGTGCATGCAGTAATTCCTCTGCAGGTGCAGGACTTTTCACTTCCTTGTGTTGAACTTCACGATGTCTCTCTCAGCCCATTTCTCCAGCCTGTCAAGGTCCCTCTGAATGGCAGCACAAACTTCAAGACTAATAACCGCTCCTCCCAGTTTTGTATCCTCTGCCTGCTTGCTGAGGGTACACTCTGCCCCATCATCCAGATCATTAATGAAGATGTTCAACTGTATTGGCCTAAGTATCAGTCCCTAGGATACACGAGTAGTGACTGGCCTCCAGCTGGACTTCATGCCACTGATCATAACCCTTTGAGAGAGGCAGTTTAGCCAGTTTTCAATCCATCCCACAATCCACTCATCTAGCCTATACTTCACCATTTTTTCAATGACGGGGGTGAGAGACAGTGGTAAAAGTCTTACTAAAGTCAAGATAAACAACATTCACTATTCTCCCCTTATCCATCAAGCTAATCATTTCATTGTTGAAGGCTATCAGCTTGGGAAGGAATGATTTTTTCCTTCATAAATTCATGCTGACTACTCCCAATCCCTTTCTTACTCCTCATGTGTTTGGAAATGATCTCCAGGATTATTTGCTCCATCACCTTCCCAGGGTGAGGCAGCCCGGCCTGCAGTTCCACAGATTCTCCTTCTTCCTCTTCTTATAGATAGGCGTGACTTTGTTTTCTTACAGGCCTCAGGAACTTTCCCTGATCACCAGAGCCTTTCAAAGATCATCAACAGTGGCTTCACAGCAACATCAGCCAGCTCCCTCAGCACTCATGGGTGCATGCTGTCAGGTCCCATGGACTTGTGCATGTTCAGTTTGTGTAAATGTTCCCTAACGTGATCCTCTTCCACTGAGAGTAAGTTATCCTTGCCCCAGACTTCCTCTCTGGTGTCAAGGACTTGGGATTCCTGAGCGCTGGTCTTACCAGTAAAGACTGGAGCAAATAAGACATTGAGTACCTTTGCCTTCCCCATGTCCTTTGTCACCAGGGCTCCTGCCCCATTTAGCAGTGGGCTCATGTTTCTGCTAGTTTTCCTTTTGCTGCTGATATACCTGTCCAAGCTCTTATTGCCTATTTCTCACCAGATTCGACTTCAGATGGGCTTTGGCTTTCCTAACCCCATCCCTTCATGCTCTAATAGTGTCACTGGATTTCTCCTGGGTCACTTGTCTCTGCTGCTTCCTCTTCTGTGCTTCCTTTTCATACTGGAGTTTAGTCAGGAGCTCCTTGTTCAACCATGCAGGCCTTCTGCTGCCTTTTCTTGATTTCCTGCTCATTATGATGGACCATTGGAGCTTGGAGGAGGCAATCAGTGAAAATCAACCAGCTCTACTAGACTTCTCTTCAGAACTACCTCCCATGGGAATCTTCCAAGTGGGTCTCTAAACAGGCCAAAACTGCTCTTCTCATTGGTGTTGCTTCAGTTATAGTTTTCTTTTTAGTCACAGATTTTTATTAACCAAAGCTTTAACTCATTTGCTCTTATGACAGGCTGCAATATAAATCAATCCAGCTATGATTAGTACTACACCAAGCTTAACACTAAAATACTGGCAAGTCTTTCATAGTTTTGAATAACTAAAACACTATTCTTTTTTTAGACTGAAGGGAAATAAGGAACAAGCCACAGTTTTCATGTTAAGTTTCATTAACTATATTATTTTATACATGAAAAACAATCCCACTGTCCCTATTAGCCTGTCTCTAGCTCTTGTCATTTTCATATTCAGTTCATCATTACTACTGCTATTTGTGCCATTTCTCTTAGATGCTCAAATAGGAAGAACTCCACTGTGAAAGACAATATTTGGAGGAAAGAACCCAAACATATTTCTTGTTCTAGAGGAAGCTTGTTATAACAGCACCTAATATGTGTCTAAACCTCACAATACTGTGGTTTGCAGACAAGGTAATTGTGATGCCAGATTTTCCACCTTTGCTTTTCTCTGTAACACCCATCCACACTATTTCTTTTTAATCAGAATACTAGAACCTATTCCAGATAAATCCTTGCTAATGAGATGAAGGAACTATTATTATTCAACAGCCCTTAGGATGCTATGCAGACTATATCAAGAATAAAAGCATGAATCCTATTTAGCTGTCCTTTATAGATTAAGTTTATTTTACCAGACTAGTTATTCTCTTCATCTTTGTTATAGATTTTATTATTTTAGTCTGTTACTTATTTCACACATTTGTGATGCAAATTAGTTCAGTTTTTTTCTGTTCATTGTTAAAATTACAGTTCTATTACAATATACATTGATATTTACTTGAACATATTTATACCAGTTCAAGTGAATTCAATATTTCTCTGAATTTAGTTGATTAAAACCATAGATGCAGACTCAGAATTCATACAGTGGTCCCATTTATCTCCCCTCTGGGTAGTGCATCAAGCTAGTGAGTATTGAGATCTCATGTAAGGAAGATATAGCTAGGCCTTTAATATAACTTAAAGTAACTTAACATTATTAGCAAAAAGCAAAAGAGGCTTGAGAAAACTAGAGGAAGGGGGGAGAGCAGAGGATGAGTGTCTCTATGGTTGCCTGTATATTAGTATTTTAGTTTTGATCAGTAAGACACTTTCAAAAGGAGTATACTGTTTTTTTCTGAGTACCAATCTTTGTTTCACACCACTGAGCGGTTTTGAAGTTCATGAACTGGATGCCTTTCAGATGTAAATAAAGTGGGAAAAGAGTTCCAGGATCACCTTTAGTGTGCTTAAACTGATAACTGGCAATCCATCCCCGGGACGAAACAAGAGCTAGTCTGAAGTGAAACCCTTCAAAATGCATATGGGGTGAATTTTAGGTCCTCAGTTCCAGCTGTTTTGCTCTACAAAGCTGTTCCTCTTGGATCACTCTACTCACTAAGGTAATGATGCTCAGGAATTGTTCCCAACAGCGATGCTTAAGGCAGAATAGGCCAACATTCCAGAAAACATAGTTAATCTTGCGTATAGTTACTCTACATACACACATATACCTACACGCATACCATATTGGCCAAACTTCTGGGCAGCTGAGAGAAGAATTCTCTCAGTTGAAAAATGCATTTGAATAGGAAATACATTCTGAAGTGAATGCTGACAAGTGTCCTGTAACTGGGAGCTTTCTGTTAAGCAGAACAGGAGCTGGACCCAATGTTATAACAGCTGATTTCAGCCCTGATAAAGGGGAAGCATCCTCATACTGTTGGAGGCTTGAGTGATCACTTCTGATCGCGTAAAATGAACAAGAGACTGTCCCTGGTGAAACTGGTCTGGATGACCCAAGGCTCTCTGTGATGGCTGATTAGCTAGTTTTATCCAAATCAAACTTTTAAGTGTTCTTTAAACTTAGAACAAAACAAAAACAAATAGAAACCCAATAAAAACAACCACCTTGAAAAGCTTTCTGAAGAGTTGGAAGTAGCAGTGAATCTTCCATACAGGAAAAAAACTTCAACTAAATCTTTGATTAAGTTGGAGCATCAATGGTCCAAAACACAGTTCAAGGGAGTTGGAAGCATGCTACTAGTCTGGCAGTGATCATAATTTAAAAATGATTTATAAGTACATTCCTGTATATTTATTTACAATGCAACAATTTTTGCAGCTCCCAAACAATTTCTTCATAGTATTTCAATGAAAGCTGATATTTAGAAAGATTTTTTTGGTAAAGTTTACTCTATAACAAACCACATACTGTGGCTTCAAACATGCTTTTGCATTAGATAGATTTACCATTGTGATTATTTAGTTCTTTTCTGTAAATCAGACTCAGAAAATATAACAAGATCTAAAGCATACATATCTCTCTTTACACTTATGAAAACAGCAATATTGCACAAGAAACCCATGCTGTGTCAATGAGGGATAATACCTCTGTACATGGCACAGAAAGACGAATCTCCTGAAGTTTGAGCTATTAGGTCAGTTTATGTGGGCCAGCAAATGTGCTGTTGTGGAATATTAACAAGACAAAATGGCAGCAGGACATTTGGTTTCCCCCAAAGCAGAAAACTAAAACAGAAGCATCAGGGAGCAAGCCACAGAAGCAGCAGCAGAAGTACCCTTTAATTCCCATATGGTAGGCAACAGATCTCATGACCCCAAATAATACGTGAGCTGCAAAATACTCTGTCTTGCTCTTTCTTTCTTCCACTGCTAGAACTTCTAGCCATTTGTTGGGTTAAAATTATTGATGCTTTAAAAATATGAAAATGTTTAAATAGTTGATGAACTAACAAAATCATAATATCACAAAAAAATTAGAATGTATCAATACAATACATTCAAAACATGGCAAATTAAATCTGTAACAATTCTTATTGCCAGACACGTTTGATTCTTAATTATAATACTTTTGACAAGGCTCTGCTTGTTTCATTTTCTTTAGTTATTTATCTGAACTATATCATCTAACCATAATGGAACAGAGACATTTACACAAGTCTGTAAAGCTTTGTTTATTCTGTTAGTCCACACTAAAAGAAAATATAAATATGCTTGGGGAAAAATATTTTTCATTAGAGGTTCAAAATTCACACTCTGGTCATATTTTATACTAGTGAATATCAGAACATCATTTATAATGTATATGCATATGTGTATTCTTGAATTCAAAATTATTCCTCAAAGTAAATAACCTATGAATTTAAACACCTTAAAACTACATATGTGTCGTGCATGATAAACAAATACAAAATAAGAAAAACAAATCTGTTGTCTGTCCTTTCCCTCCTTGCCCTCTTCCTAAACCCTCTTTTAAGTACCTCTGCCTAAAAATAAAAACCTGCAGCATCGGTGAATTATCATTTGCTGACAAGGAAAAAAAAAAATCAATTTTCAGGTAGGGCAGATCTGTTTTTTCTTTTTTAAAAGACAAGAAAGCTATCAGCACAGTGACAGACATGTTAACACTCTTCAATTAAGAACCAGTTGCTCATGAGTTGCATATTGGTCTCAGTATATTTAGAAATGACTTCTCATAAAGTACACAGCTGGGAAAATCTAAGCAAGCCAAAAAAGGACTTTCAGACAAATTTTTCTGGCCCTGTAGGTGATGAGGTATGGGCAAAAAGTAATCTGTGGTAAAATACAATCAAATATTTTTCACTTTCCTTATGGAAGGTTTTGATTTTGCATCCTATAATGTTCATGTTGTGTTTTGCTTAGAGGATTATTCAGTTGGATGCAACAGCAGTGTAGATGGGATGAGATGAAGCCACTGAGGTATTACTAGACTACCACTCCTGTATGGTTTTGTGGATAAATTGAGCATGGGCCTGGAAACAATGGAGTAGAAGTAGCGTACAAGTGACTGACCGGTATTCTTCACTCCAGGGAATGAATGCGACTGTTAATATCATTAACACCAGTGCAGGTCTGCCCTCTCCCAGGTGGGAATGAGAAGCTATACAGCTATGTGGTCACAAATACCTGTGTCAAGGAAACATGCATATTGAACAAGCTAGTGGAGGGGATACTTAGACCAGTGAAGAACACTGTATCTGTGCTGCAACAGAGGTATGTCCATGTTCATCTACCAAATGTTGCATTTTGTGTTCTTCTTTTTTTAAATATTGATAATTCAAGCACAATGAAGGAAGCCAGATTACAAGAATGTCTAGAAATGTATGAAATATATAGGACTCTTCCAAAGCTGTTTAACCATTTGAAAAATCAGACCAAACCACTTCATTTCACTTGTTTTTTAGGGTAGGCTTGCTTTTTTGTTTGTTTTTATTTTAACTGCAAATTTACGCACAGTTTACAACAAAAATAATATTATAAAATATTAAAGAAACTTCCTGAGCTTGAGAAAGTTACAGTCATGTGTCTCATCCGTTTGTTTAAAACTCAGTACCTTAAAGGAATGAATCACTGTTTTATTCCGGAATAATTTACAAAAACCTTAAAAAAAAAAAAAAAAAAAAAAAAGAAAAAAGAGCACCTAACTTGTTAATTTCTCCTCTTATTATCACCGGTTTCTTTTATCCCCTTCTCAGATTCTAAAATTGCACATATTCTGCTTGAATGATTATTGGTCCAAATTTCTCTGGCTGGTCTTATGAATATAGGTGGACAATTAATCATTGACTCTTGGACTAATTGCTACTTGACTTTTTCTAAAAGAATTACACAACATTTATATAATGGAAAGGCTGTTGCCATGGACAAAAGACCCCCATTAAAAAAATGAGAGAACACAGGAAAGATGGGATCTGAAAAATAACTACAGCTAAGCCAGTCACCTTGAGCTCTCATCTAATCCTGCACAACTTTAGAGGGTAATTCCTGTCTTTTTAGGACGTGCCTAAGATAAGCCAAGATAGTCACCCCCAGAAGGTTTTTATTTCTTTGACTGTAGAAGGAGTCTCAGTCAAAAAGCTCACACTTGCACGATTAACTCAGAGGCGTCTAAAGTGTGCCTCAGTTCAGTTCTATCCATGAGACACTTTTACGCACTACATGTCTAACATTCATGCATCTACTCATACCTTATATGACACACACAAAAACTCTTTGGCAGACTCTGAGATGATGTCTTTGCCATTTTTTCTAGATTCTCAGCATTTTTTTCAGTGACTTGGCCCAAGATTTGTTTTCTCCTCCTATTATCTAGCTCCACATCTACTTGCACTTATTTCTGCAACATCATACTTTTGTAAGTGTTAACAGTTTCTGTCCCTCATCTGGTTTCCCTGATAGTGAGTTTATGCTTCTCTTTTGTAAGGAAATGAAAAACATTCATACTACTTGCTAGGAAGAATGAAGGCCACCACAACATGAAGATCTGAAATGTACCCTCTTCTTCTGAATTGTTCAGTCCATTCTTTTACTCATGGCAGCCCCCTTGAGCCTGGACACCGAGTGCATGTACAGATACAAATAGTACATTTGTATAGGCCATGAAAGCTCATTCTTTGTTCTAAGAGCTTTACATGTAGAAAGGGAGAATATGTTGCTAAATGCCATGTTCTTTTGACAAAACATTCAATGACACTACAGATAGAGAAATTTCTACTCATCTTATGTCCGCTCCTCTTGGCCTCACCATAATAACCATATATATTTTGGCTGGAGGAATAATAATGCCTCTACTTTTCTATCATGAACAAATAGGGAGTACTATCTTTAATTGCCTTCACAACCTCCATATCTGATATGCTTGATAGCAATACCCTTAGTATGCTGGATTTCTGAACAGCTATAGAAGCCCATTTACAGCTCCTATCTGTAGGTTAGGGAGAAATTTGTCCTTTTTTTTTTTTTTTTTTTTTAAACACTGCTGTAGTGAACAATAGCTACCAAATTAGTTAAAAGTCCCAAACAGGAAAACAAAGGAAGAAAAAGAATATCTACTATTACAAGAGTTTGCTGTAAGAAGATGCTGTCTTTTTTCAAGTTGACGAACAACAACTAAAAAAAAAGAAATTAAGCTGATGAGACTAGACCTCTTTGAAAAATGTTCTTTTTAAAGATTCACAAATCTGTATATACATCAATAACTGCCTAAACCCATAATATTACCATTTTCCTGTTTATTTTTAACTGAAAAAGTTAGGCATGAATAGGCTGTGATTTTAATTCTGGTGTATGAGTTTATTTCCTAATAACAGCTTTTTAATGAAAATATCAACACAAATGTGGTTGTGATACTCTAGACTCAAGACTAAATGTCTAATGCTGTACAGTGGAAGGTTCATTCACTATGAGGTTCTTTAGTAAAAGCTGAGGTGCGGTTCGCCTGATTTTAATAACTGGGTATTGATCTGGAGTACCTTCATTGACTTTGATGATTTTGACAGCGATTGTTTCAGTCTCTCTTTATTTTTATTTATTTATTTATTTATTTATTGTTTATTTACATATTCAGGGAGGGGGAACAAAGGAATTAATCCCACCTAACTATAGGCAAACAACTGAAGCATTTAAATTACAAGCCTAGTCTTTTCTGGAGATTCACTAGGAGAAGAGTAAGCTCCACATTAGCCTTAGAAAGCACTTGTTTTTCTTCACACATTATAGGGGAAGCCTAGAATGAAAAGTGCTTTGGTTACATGATTAAATTTAGGTGGTATATTTTATTCACTTCAAAGAAGCTATTGAATGAGTAAATACATGATGAACTTTGATGCTGTCACTCACTCTTACACCTGGATGCTGATGAGTACAGATACTCATTTTCTCTGGACCTGTTATGTCATTCCTCACACATGCTAAAAGTTCAAACTCTGAAATAAGGCTGTTCATGTTGATCGTAGGAAGGAATTTCCTCAAAATATTTTGAATCGATCTTTAAGATAAAAATGTTTTTCTAAAGCAAAAAGAGCTCTGGCATTAGCAATAAACCCCTACAACAATTGCAAAAAAAGATATTAGTTTAAGAATGTTCTCAGTGGTTAGAACTAGATATAGTTCTAAATAACACTCAATATTTTGAGTATATATTGCAGTAATTAATATTTCAAATATTGAAGTGTTCTTAGTATTTTCAGAAGCTCTTTCCTGATAATATCATGTACCAAAAGTCATCATAGTAAGCTTAATTTAAAGAGCTGAAGCAAAAAAAAATGCACATCATCTTTCTTTTCAAGTATTTCTGTAACAGTGGGGCAGACACACACTATATTTCCTCTGAATGTCATTAAATTGCATGCACATAGTCCTTGGAATGAACTAGGGAATGCATTTTGTCTACATTCCAGAGTCATGTAAGATTTTAATTACTTTGCTCCTCTTAATATATTTTTATCATATTCATAAAGATCAAAGAGTATCCTCTGCTGGCTAATACAACACCTGATTCTGTTGTGCTACTAGCTTAATGTAGCCTTGTGAATAGGGTAACTGACTGTGTTATGAAAGAGTATGGGTTCAGTTTCTGCAGAGGATTTGCTTTCATTAAAATTCTTTTATTAATATCTACCTTCTTCTTACTGGGATATGGCTAAATTAATTCTTAGTTTGAAATTATTTTTCTCATTTTTCTAATTGGTATATCCAGAAGCCTGGGAGTATGAAAACAACAGAGAGGAAATTAGAATAACAAAAGAGATTTCTAGACTAACTTTTACATTCTTGTATAGAAAATAGTCTTTTCTATTTTGAAAAGGAGATCTTTAAATTCTGTCTTAAACTACCAAAAGTTTGAGATGAACAAGATTTGGGCTCTATCTTATGATTAAGGATACCAAATACAGTGGCTGCAATGGAATACACTTCTTGTTTTAAGGCAAGGCATCCCTTTTACTGGATAAATAGATATCAGTATTTTTCTGTGGGTTCAAGTTGAAAAAGGTCAGTCTTTTATAATTTTCTGATGGGTTTAAATATGATTATTCTTTTCTACGTGGGCTTAGCTCTTAGTTTGTACTGCCATGCTTATTTCAATACTCCCCCCCCAAGTCAAGAGCTAAAGACTTATTAGTCAAAAGGCCTCTCAGGTGGGTAAGCAAGAACATTTAACTACTACCACCAATATGAATCTATATCATCATCTCATGCACAATGTGTAGTTCCGACTCCTTCATCTCAAAAAAAGACATTGTAGAAACAGAAAGGTCCAGAAAAACATCAAAAAAGGTGATCACACTTGATACAACGGTTTTTGTGTGTTTAGTTAACATGCAGTAAAACTTCAGGACTTCTTGCCATAGGATGCCTTAGATGCTAAAAGTTTATACGAATTGAAAGAGAAATTGAACAAGTTAATGGAAGACAAAGCCACAGATACCTACTAGATGTATAGGAACTATTCTGGCTTAGTAAATCCCTGACCTGCAATATGTCTGAAAGCATGAAAACAAAGTATTGTTACATACTTTTTCTATAGTTATGCTTCCTCTTATGCACACACTTTAGAATATCATTAGAGACAAGCTTTGGTTTGTACCAATATAGCTGTTCTATGTGCCTTAAATATGCCTTAGATGATCATTTTTCCTCATGCAAGAAAAGAGGCTTATACTCCAGCAGAACACAGTCAGCTGTGTGCTGAATCTGAAGTAAATCCAGACTTACTGTATTGTGAAATGTATAGTTTATTCCATATATACATACCTGTAGTGCACTTGTACAAGCATGTCCACAAGAGTACAGTAGTCAGGGCCACCTTGAAGTCTATTCACAACTGCTTTTGAGTCAGCAAGAAAGTATTATCAGTCCTCTCTCATTCAGGGTCCTGTTTATATCTGTATCATCTAATGATACCTGTAACTCTTCTCCTAGGTGTACAGCTGTATGTGATTCAAGGCCTGATTTTGATATGACCAGCCCAGTATAACTTTGACTCAAACTTCTGCAAAAGTTACCAAGTGTTATGGGAATTAGGCTTGTCAGCCACCATAACAGGGCTCGACCCTAGGTTCCCGCAGAAAAATTTCAGAGCCAAATCAAAACAAATTAAATAATTAAATATTAATGACGCGCGTGCAGTAATTACAGCTCGAGCTGGGTGCCTCCAAAGAGGGACCCTAACATAAACAAATCCTGGGCAATTATAGTTTTTTCAACTTACATTTCCCACCCCTCATGTGGTAGTTAGACCAATAGTAATTTTTTGGTCTGGGGTCTCCTGCTCCTCACTGGGTCTCATCGTCATTCTGAGGTAAGCTGTTTTTCTCCTTATTTTTATTTTTTGCAGTCTCTGTTGACGGTTGTACCTCTGTTTTTGTGGGGTCTTACTGCTGTGTCTCAAGGTCCTGAGGAGGAAGTGATTCTAAATCATAACAATTAACACTGCCCCAGCAGTGAGCTAAGGCTTTGTCCCTCAAGGTCCTAATGCCCTGCACTGGTCTTATTTCAAAGCCTTGACATCCTCCCTTTCGGAGTGTGAGATGCAGGAATGCAGACTGCTTGTAACTTCCTTATCTTCCTAGCTTGAACCAGCTCTGAGGCCCTTTTCTTACTGGACTAAGTAAAAGTTCATTATTTTATCTAAGTGCGGCCTAAGGCTTCAGCAAATTTAGCTACTCATGCTAAGCAAGTTTTATATAAGTTGTGCTAAGCGGCTACCTCTAGACAGTTTCAGTTCGTTATTCTTTAACACAAGCTGTGAAAAAGAGCTGTGAGAAAGTACATAGAATAGAGCTATGCGACATAAAAAAAGTGAAAATGCAGAGAAGGGTAAAACTGCTGATACAGACATAGTTAGCAGTTCAAGGACAGAGGAAGAAAGCCACTGACATGAAGACGTATAAAACTCCAAGGAAAAAAAACAGAGGCAGAAGACAGCAGCTTAGTAGCACTGAGTGTCAGCCTATTCCAAGGAGCAATAGAAGCCAACCTATCCAACTGAACTGATAACTGCCAGGTCTGCAAACTCCCTTTAGGTAATTTATTGGGGTAATGAACATATTAATGCTTAACTGAGTAGCTTCTTTGTCCTGGGTATCTATTGTAAGTATTAGTCATGGATATCTGCCTTATACTTTTAACTTCCTCTTTGCAAAATCTCTGCACAAAGAAAAAGGTGCCCAAACAAAGTGATGCAGAAAGGGAAGGCTCCAACAACTTCTGAAGCTGTTTCATACTCTGCAGGGAAATAAAACTTGTTTGATCCTTCAGAACTGGACCTTCTTCATGTACTCATTAATTCAGAGCAACTGCTTTCTCAGCATAAAAAACCCCCAAAAACTAAACTAATCACTTCCTTTCATTTTAAATTTTACTATCTAGACCATAATAGGACTTGTCCCTTAGCCATCCTCAGTTGTAATAGCAAATTTTGCCTCATTTGTAATTCACATAATTAGTCTTCCCTCAAACCTGATAAATGCTTAGTTCAAAATCTGATGTTCCAATGCATATAAATGATAATTTTCATCCTGTTGCTGACAATAGGATGCAATTATTTTGTAATTGCAAATACAGTTTCAAAAAGCAACAACCATTTAATTTAAGAACCATTTGAATCTTATCTCTGTAGTGAGTTCACAAGCTCTCCTTCTTTTGATGACAGAAACTGCTTTTAAAAGTACAATAGTGATCTATATGCCTTCTCTTATTTGAAGAGATTCACTTTTTTTCTGGTTTTGGATCTAACAGCTGCTTTTGATCATCACACTGCAGTATTACAGAATCCTCCTAGAATCACAGCAAATGGCCTATTTTAGCATAGTCAGGTTTCATGTTTAGTTCAATATTTATCAGATCATGTTCTTTTTTGCATTTAGATATTACAACTGGGAAATACTATAAAAGGAAGTAGTTTGTCCTGTTGTGTATTCTGTTAAAATATCTCTGCAGTTTGGATGTTAGAGTAATATTTTAGCATGAGCTATTAGCATTAACCTCTTTCATTACTGTCATAGATCTGCACAGACATGGCATAACTGAGGGTTTGGTTTATTTATTTATTTATTTTGTTGTTACAGTGCTATTACCTCTCTATTTTATACAGGTACTGGTTATTCAGTTATGGCATGTTCCATACTTAGAGTTGGTTCAAACAGTTTTCTGAAAGATTAGATGGTCCACTGAGCTTTTGTATGTGTGTTTCAACCTCGTTGAACTAGATCCCATGCTAGAAAGTTAGAAATATTAATACAGTTATTGATACTGATTATCATTGACAGCTTTATAATGGATACTCAGAAAATCCCTTTTGCCTTTGACACAGGGATGCAAATCAACCCCCTAATCCACAGTTATCAGTCAAAGGAAGATTACTTCAAAGGACAGTATTCTCCCCAACCATATACTTTAGTCAGCAGTAGATGGTAGAATTTAAGTATTCGGTCGTTCCAGGATTCACTACCTATTACAAGAGTACTTGAGGCTCACCAGTGAGTTCAGTATGAAGATAATAATGACTTATATTAGACTCTCAAACATTACTTAGGTTCCCAGTTTCAGATGTGCAAAGAGAATTCTGCTTTCCTCAGCTTAATTTTCTTTCTGTAGGCGGTATTTCATTTTCCATATAGATTTTGCAAAGTTTTAATTAACTACAGTTGTAGCTTTAGGTCTTCTCTCTCCAACAATCTAAATGATTAAAGATTTAACATCTCTTCTTGGGGAGTTCAAAAGTGTGATTTCATGTTTGGCTGTCTTCTGCAATCCATAATGGCTAAATCAAGAAACACTTTTTCTTTTCTTCTTGAGAAATATAAGACAGTGGATTTGGAGTTAGTAGACCTCAGGCAGGATTTAGGAAACTCCATCCCACTATGCACATCTAGACTGCAAGGTACCTGTCTTAGCTAGCAAGTTCACTGTAGAAATGAACTAATTTAAGAGAGGAGAGCTAAGTTACATATAGAATTTTCATTAGTCACTGAACTTGATTAACATTCAGTATCTTTCCCACGATTTTTTATATGATTCTCTAACATGTATATATTTGATATAAATGTGTACTCTGCCCGTTTAAAATCCTCTAAAGTTTGTTTCTTAATAAATTTTGAGATTTTTCCATCTCCTTTTTTTTATTATTTCAATTACATCAGAACTGTCATACCTCAGCCACCTTTTCAGTGTAAATAAATGTCTGCAAATCTTTTAACACAGGATGCTTAAATATCTGAGTTGGTTACAGGGTTTCCTAAACTTTCATTTTTTGTTAGTTTTATATTCTTTACAACCCTCTAAGACTTTCTCTGGAAAGTTTACTATATGACTTGGATTAGATTGGATTTTTAGTCATTCATTTATTCGCTCACTCGTATCCAGCTGCATTATTCTTTTAAGCCAATTTGTTTACAGTTAGCTTATGGATAAGTATGACTACAGTAATCACTGTGTACATTACATTATTGCAATCTCACCAGCATAGATTCTGAGACTATAACTTGTTCCTCCAGATTGTATTTGTGTTCTTTCAGTCTTCCTCAGTACTTACAAAGTGTGTGTGTGTCCAATTGTGGCATTGTGCAGAGCTGCAGACCCTGATATATATTTTACACCAAGCAGAATAAGAAAACTTTCCTTGGTTGAAATTTGTGATGTTAATTCCCTTTTTCCTACAAGGAGATTGGCTGTGATCTGTTCCACCTCCCATTATTTCTAAACACCTTGAATTTATCAAGCTGTGACTTCTTTCTTTTTTTTTTAATAGAATCAAACCATTACTATCAATAACAGAAAACTGTTTGCACAGCACATCAGCACATTCATTAATTCACTGATGTATTCGTTCACATATTCACTCATAATTGCACGGCTGGAAAACAGATGGGAGGCCAACTCCACCATGTACTCAGAAGTGGAGGATCATACTGACGCACCAGTAGGTCCTAGATTGGTGTTCACAAATTCCCTCAGAGAGTCCTCTCTTTCCTGAGGCATATATGTAATCCTGCAGTCTCTGTCTGTGTACAGCAGCCACCTCTTGGATGTGATCTGAGTCATGCAGCCCATTGCTCACAGTCACACATGCCAGTGGCCTTGTGTGGGTTTGGCAGACTCTGCACATCCTGAGTTTATCAGTCCTTGCAGAGTTAATAGGTCTGCTAGTCTCCAGAGCTCATCTGTCCTTGGTGAATTGTCACATACTGGCTTCTTAGCACCTGCATTTCTTCTCTTTGGCCTGGTAACTACTTTTCTCCATCCAAACTGACAGATACCTATAGAATCCATTCACCCAAAATTACATAGCTGGGCCTTTGTCTTTTGCAGAGCACTTTCCTAGGAAAAAAATACATAAAAGATCACTTAAATGAGCCTTTCCTTCCTACTCCTTGAATTTTACAAAACTTCTGTCCTCTGTAATGAAGCTGTTGTCTAATGAGTCCTTGAGTACTGATAGTTTGGAGTTTAAATCTCAGTGGGAAACAATTCACCCATTCATGCAAAAGAATTCAATATTTAAGAAAATATCTTAGTTTCTCCTGTGACAATACTCAAATTTTTCAAGGTGCCATTTTTTCTTTTCCAAGGTCACCTTCTGAAGACCAGAATAGTTCTGTAGCCAGGGATCTTACTTGGGATGTGGATGAACCAGCTGTAAATCTATTTTGTCTGGTTCAGATCAGGGATTTAAATGTTAATCTCTAGTAATCCAAGTTTGTCAGGTTAGTAACAGCTTGCCTTGTTGAACGAGTTCAATTTTCTCTGAATAAATACTTGATGAATTAGAAAGAGTAATCAAGTAGTTTGGATAACCAACTGAGATGGGAGACTCATGTTAAAAATCACTGGGCTGCTGACACTAATGTTACAACACAAGCTAAGTTACTAAAACTGTCCTTCTCCAAGCTATCATACATTGTGTCTTTTCATATTGTGCTTGGTTTTTGAGCACAGATACTATTAACGTTGTAGCAGTTAATAACATCAATGTTACCATTAATAATATTGGCATTATTAAGAGTACTCTGAGTTCCATTAAGTGTACTCTGAGATGAACTGGAGATGAAATAAAGTAGGATTAAGAAAGGCAAGAAGGTGGGAGAAGAAGGTTGGAGAGTTGCTGATAATGGACTTCTGATGAAGGCTTGATTTTTTCAGTGAGCTGCAACCTGTAGTAAAAAGATGGTGAGCTAAGAAATTATCAGGGGATATAGGTCAAGCCATGTATGTATTCAGCAAAGCTTCCAAGATCACACAGAAGAAAAAAATGATGCAGCACTGGGATCTACATTAGATGATTAGCATGTAGGAATTTATCAATGACCTGAAAAGTAATCCTACCTATTGATCTGTTGCCGCAGAATAATATTGAGCTAAGCCAATGGCATTTGAGGTATTTTAAGTCAAACTATTCCAACAGCAGAAACTGAGAAAATTTAGCTTCAGACTTATGCAGTATGCTTATGCAGTAGCTGAGACAGCTCTCTCAGAGCTGTAATACCACGGTTCTCTATGGTTTTCTATGGACACTGTCTACGATACCTGAGATGGCAATAAGAAGTTGATCTCCTTTTTGAAGATGAGCTCCTCTAAAAATCAAGGACACTCATATACTCTTATTAGCATATGATTAGTTTCACAGTGCTGCTATGTATGGCGACAACACTGATTGACTCTCCCTGGAAAGAGGGCTCAACAATAAATTCATAGGCTGAAAGAAATAAGTGTAGAAACACTCAGAGTAGAAACAGCAGCTCAAGCAGCTGATAGGTTGGTAGCTGCTTGCAAAGCTTCTGCCAAAGTAGCAGCTATACTGTCCACATCTTCTTTACTTCTGACTTGCTTTCAAGAAATGAGAGAACACTACAGAACTACACTGTAGCCATTCCTACACAGGGGCGGGAGTTTGTGCAGAGCAAGCCAAGATGTGAATTTAGAATGCACTAATTATCACAGTGCCTAGTTACACCTCACAAAAGCATCCCAATTCCAGAGTACAACATTCACAAGGGGAGACAGTGCACAAAACCCACTGTGTTATGAATTCATACCTTACACTGCAGTTGCTTACTTCATGATAAACTTTCCATACAGATTAACTGTAGAGGTTAACAGAGGATTAATGACATTTTTTCTTTCCTCTAGCATAATGCAACTAAGGATATTAATGGGGACAAATCTTTGATATCAGTAGGGATAAGCACGGACAGGATAGGCTGCTGCTCTTGGGCATTACAGAGCACAGCCATGCCCCTGAATTTTATCAGAAATGTGTTTAATACACTTGGATAAGTTTTAGGAAATTTTTGTAAGATAAATAGTTTGAAATTCCCATGACTCAATGTTATGAAATATTGTGTATTCATCATCAATAAGAAATCACAGTTCATGTCACTATATGAAATAGTTTGTAGACAGCTTGATTTGAAATAGAATATTATCCCTTACAGCAAAACCACATTTTAAACCAAAAATGCATGCTGGACATTTCAATACAGTGTATTCTTCTTATATTTTTTGTTTTCAGTGACTAGACTTGCTATAAATCGTCATTTGCAGCTAATGACGAAATACTATACAGATATCTGAACATTTAGGAATAGCTTGACTCTACAGTCAAGCTCAGTATTATTATGGGAGGGGTAATCCACTGAAAGGAAGAGATGAAAATGAACACTCAAAATCTCACACTGCTAAATAGCAAAACCCATCTTGTTGCAGCTGTAGAATAGTGTTTTGGACAAAGTCCACTCATCTCCCTTTGAAAGCGACTGAGAGAATGCAGCTGCTGTCCAACATGTCGTCTAGTGGGACCATTTCTATGCCAGGCCAGGCAGTAAAAAAAATTAGCAAATAACAGTTAAAGGCATTGGTCCAGGTTTACCTCTGATGTAACACTATACATTTCAGCTTGGCTATGCTCAAAGTAAACTTTTTACTTTTTCTTCATATTGTTGTACCTACTGTTCAATGGAGTAAAAATGAATTAGAAGGTAATTCTAAGAAGACATCTGACTGATGTTCAGTCACGGAAAACTTTTTAGCCAGATTATGGGACACCTTTGATCTGAAATCTTTCAGCTACATTCCTACCTCAGAAAAAAAGATGACAATTGTCCTTTTTTATGGGTTCCGTATCTGACAAAAAAATAAAAATGGCAAAACATCTGCTTGAGTTGGCACAGCCAACAGAACTGGATTAATGTAATGTAAAACATGCCCTTTCAGCCTGTATATACCAGAGATGTTATAATTTAATAGAAGAGTTATTGCTATGGATTCTTCCCGGAGCCATGATGCTTTAAATTTACTGCTTTCAGACTACCTGAAGTCTTTCTGAAACCTGAAGTTAAATGCATACACACAGGGATTTTGCTGTGGAAAGCAACCAGTATTACTCATCGGATTAAAGAAAACTGCTCTCCTGAAACTGGGCATAGCTGAGATTTTCCAGGGAACAAGCCACTGATTGCTGGCTGAGGAATCAGTGCAAAAGAAGTTTGATTTGTTTGTAACTTCTGTTAATGAATATGGTATACTTCAAAATAAATTTTTGCAGATATTGTTCTTTGTCAATAAAATGCTTATTTTTGAATTTTAAAGGGATACATAAATAGAGCTCCTCATGAATGTAACCTGCATATAATTTGTAGTATTCCATAGTTTGCCTTATCCATAAGTTGAAAATTTGGAAGAAAATTTCCTTTAGAGTGAACATGCTCCTTCCTTAAATTAATAATTTGTACCCAATATCTAGAGATGTTCACAATGCAAGCAATTACTTCTTATATCTTTGACAGAGAAAAAAGCATAATACGATGAATATTGAACATTTTAAGCAGGGAAATAATAAAATTATATTATCTAACACTTCAATCCTGCTAGTACACTTTTAAAATCTCTCCACACTGTGAAATCTTCTCATACTGTGGAAAAGTATTCTGATAATTAAAGAAATAGTGCATTGCAGTTGTCTCAGTGAGAAGCTCATTTATCTACAAACTCACTGGCCAGATTATTCCTTTACTTATTAAAACATCCGTAATAAGAAATTCTTTCCGTAATAAGAAATTCTTCCTGACAGTAGAGGTACAATACTTAGAGCTAAGTAGATTTGATCATTTACTGACATCATTGATAATTACCCACTCAAGAAACTAAGCAGATGATGTTTCTGCCATGCAATCCAAAAGGAACCTTTTATTCATATATATAAATATGTATATATATTTTTTTCTCTTTGAGTCAGGAACAAATTCTAGCTTTCTTGAGGTCCATATGCTCACTGCTGGAATCCCAGAAGACACAGTGACCTTACCAGTGTAGCTTTGAGGTAGCATTCACAGGGGTAACAGGCCCAATAGACTTCCCATACCCTGTTTGTTTCATAGTTGTAGGGAACGGTGATCGGAAGATCTCGCGATGGCACGGAAAGAGGAAGGAAGAGGAAGGATATGACGTAGAGATAGCAGTATGCTTGTAGGTATATAAGCAAATACATGCGTACAATAAACGCCATTTGCAGCATCCTCATATTGGTGTCAGTGCTCATTGGCCCGGAGGCTGGGGGAGCCTCCGTGCCGTCTCAGGCGAACGGGAGATTGTCGCATCAGAAGGCGACAAGTGGTGACCCCGACGTGATAGCTGAGACGGCGGACCGCAGGCGGTCGAGAGGATCCGGATCATGGACGCGGTAGTTAAGGTTATACGCGTGGGTGCCCGGGAATGGGGGCTCTCTATGAGAGCGAATGCAGTTGCGAACTGCATCGGGCGGCTCCTGAAAGATGGAGCGATAGTTAGAACAGGGGACATTTTTTCCCCTTCTAACTGGGAGAAGTGCACTCGAGCACTTGCTCAGAGAGCTATGGCCACTAAGAAGGCCGCAGAGCTTAAGACGTGGGGAGATATAACGATCATTTTAGAAAGGACTAGGGAGGAGCTTGAGACCTGGCAGGCTGCCCGCGCGGCGCTACACATGTCCGCGGAAATGGCAACACAGACAGCAGCGAACGCAGAGGAGCGAACGGAGGCGATAGAGGGAGAGGCGATAGTAGGGGATGAAGTGAAAACGGAGAGTGTGGAAACAGACATAAAGGAGGAGGCGGTTAATCAAGATCCAGAGCGGGGAGAGGGGGAGGCAGAAACTCCAGAGGCTTACCCAATAACGCCCTCTTCTCCGCCTCCGCCGCGGTATCCGTGGAAAGAAATGAGGGCGATGGAAGGGGGAGAACTAGGAGAACCAGGAGACCTTTGTGGAGACCGAGATATGAAAAAGCCAGAGGCGGGTAGAGGAAAAGAAAGCAAGGTGAAAGTGAAGGAGGCAGAAGAAAAGGAAAAACCGATTATAGCGGATGATCCCCGAGACTGGCTACCGGGGACCATGATTCGGGTGCAGTGGGAGGACGAAAGAAGAGAAGAAGCAGGGGAAAGACCAGAAGCAGGGGAAAAACCGAGGGTCCCGCACCCGGGAAAAGATGGCGCTGGCCGAGAGAGGAGTGGGCGTCGACCAGCATTGCGGAAGGAGGAGACTGAAGACTCAGGTGCAGCAACTAGGGCGGAGTTCCCCCGCCACAGTCAGAGGCGAAGGAGAAGGAAAAAAAAAAAAAAAAAAAAAAAAAAAAAAAAAAGGAGGAGGAAAGTCACAAGAGATATGGAGCAGATGTTTATGCTGCTTACAGCTCTGGAAGAAGAAACAGCTAAACAAAGAGGGCTATCAGAGGCAATAGCTAAACAAAGAGGGCTATTAGAGGCAACAGCTAAACAAAGAGGGCTATCAGAGGCAGCAGCTAAACAAAGAGGGCCATCAGAGACAGCAGGTTTCACCCAAGCGGGAGGGGGAAAAGAAATTCCCCTAACAGACTGGAAACTGATAGCGACGGAATGTGCCCTGAGTGGCCTCAAGTTTCGTGCGCCAATAGGGGCCTTCCCAGTACGAGTTGCCCCGGGGGGGGGGGCAGTGGAATGGATGCCCCTCGACCCAAAGACGGTACAACAGCTATTGAAAGCAGTGCAAGAACAGGGCCTGCGACACCCGGTGACACAGACGTTGCTGGACGCGGCGCACGCGGGAGGCCTAATACCGTGGGATTGTCGCGCCCTCGCGCGACTGGTTTTATCGCCCACGATGGTCCTTATGTGGAAAGAAGCGTGGACCTCGCGCTTGCAGCAGGCGTTGATGGCCGCACAGGCAGACCCGCAGAACCCACTGGGCCAATCCACCCTACCGCGGTTAAGAGGAAATGATGCGGCCATGGCTACACCCCAGCAGCAGGCAGCGGGCCTGACACCTCGGGAGATACTGGTGACAACAGAAGCATCTCGAAAGGCCTTTGATGATATTGGGCCACCGGTGCAGCAGGCAGACCCATGGACGACTGTGAAGCAGAGAGTGGGAGAGCCGTTTGACAAGTTTTGTGACAGGCTACAGGCAGCAGTAGAACTTGCATCTTTACCAGACGCTGCAAAAGGAGCGGTGATGTTGGAATGTATCAAACAACAGGGTTGCCACTACCATCAGCAATACCAAAGAATTGGCCAGTGGTGGTGATGGATATCCAAGATTGCTTTTTCTCTATACCATTAGCCCCTCAGGACAAAGCTCGATTTGCCTTCACACTGCCCTCAGAGAATCTGCAGGAGCCAGCAGCGCGATATCAATGGACAGTCCTCCCGCAGGGCATGAAAAATTCACCTACGACTTGTCAGGCGGCAGTAGCTAAGGTATTGCAGCCGGTAAGAGCGCAGTTCCCGCGCGCGCTTATCATCCATTACATGGACGACCTCCTAATAGCTGCAGAGACCCAGCAAGAAACCGATCAGGCAGAACAGGCAGTAATTAACTGCCTAAATGAAGCAGGATTGTACGTCCAGAAAGCGAAGACGCAAAGGGGAGAATCTGTCGACTATCTGGGAACCACCATCCTCCCCAGAGCTGTGGTCCCACAGCCGATAAAGCTCAATAAAGGGATACGAACGTTGCATGATGTACAGCAATTGGTTGGAGCTCTCCAATGGCTGCGAGGGCTGATAGGTATTCCCAAGGAGTGGATGGAGCCACTGTTCGAGTTGCTCAAGGGCCACAAACCATGGGAACCGAGGCAGATGACACCGAACGCGTTAGAAGCCCTCCGAAAAATAGAAGATCTCATGGCAAAGGGCGGAGTAACGAGATACGACCCGGCCAGACCTATCAATCTGTACGTGGCAGTTACAAGAACAGGAGCCATAGGCGTTCTAGGACAAGGGACACCGGAGCGTCCGGAAGTCGTATGGTGGATAGTGTCAAACCAAATAAGTACGGCATACGTCACAATCGTAACAGCGTTGGCACAGATGATACAGAAGGGACGAACCGCCACCGTTCGGCACTTCGCGAAGGAGCCTGAGTCCATTTACCTGCCGGTAAAAAGGAATCAATGGGACAGCGTGGTCCAGAAACAAGATAGTATAGCAATAGCTTTAGAAGGATTCCCAGGAACAATCAGATTATCGCCTGTGCTGGAGATGTATACACACCTCTCCGTCCTTCGGCCCCATCTGAAAGCCCGAGTGCTACAGCGACCTGCACCAGGGCGCACAGTGTTCACCGACGCGTCATCGGTGACCAGGGCAGCGGTTGTTGTGTGGCAAGATCAAAAGGCCCAATGGCACCGAGTGAAGATCAGCGAGCCGGACAGTAGCGTACAGCATCTAGAGGCCCGAGCTGTGGCGCAGGCATTACAAATGTGGCCAGAAGAGCATTTGAATGTAGTGACAGACTCCATGTTCGTCTTTAAATTGTTACACAACATGTCGTATCCTGGATGGGCCGGATCGCCCATTGCGCTAATGCTAGAAGAAGCCCTACAACAACGGCGGGCCACTGCCTCCATTATTCATGTTCGGAGTCATGAGGCAATCCAAGGAGTGTACCAAGAAGGCAACAATAAAGCCGATCAAGCGGCCAAAGGTGTGTGGACAGTCGCAGAAGCAAGGCAGGTGTACGACCTTCTCCATGTTGGTGCAAAAGCACTGGCAAAAAGCTGCAACATCCCCCTCACCACGGCTCGTGAAGTGGTTGCGGCTTGCCCGTATTGCCAAAAAAAACCCCTGTGGGGCGCCGGCATCAACCCCAGGGGGCTGAAAGGAAACCAAATATGGCAAACGGACTTCACAATGTGCCAGCGACTTCGACCACGGCCCTGGCTGGCTGTCACAGTAGACACACACAGCGGTATCATCGTTGCGACCCAACATAAACGAGTCACAGCGCGGGCGGCACAGTTGCATTGGCACACGGCAATGGCCTGGCTGGGTGCCCCAGAAACTATTAAAACAGACAACGGCACGTGTTTCACAGCGCAAAGCACGAGAGAATGGGCCGTACGGTGGGGAATTAAGCTAGTGCACGGTATTGCCTATAATAGCACAGGTCAAGCCATTGTCGAGCGAGCAAACCGCACTTTAAAGCAAAGGATCGAGATTCTTGGGGAGGGGGAAGGATATACACAAAGAATCCCCGCGCACAAACAATCAGAAATAATTATGCGCGCCTTATTCGGTCTGAATCAGTTCATCAGGGGGGAGGAGAACAAGACGCCAGCGGAAAAGCATTGGGCGGTCCGAGCGACGCACGAGGGACCAGACGTAAAGGTTCGAATCCCGGAAAAAGGGGAATGGGAAGAGGGGTGGCAGCTGGTAACCCAAGGACGAGGGTATGCAGCGGTCAGGCAGGGAGAAATGGTAAGATGGGTCCCTATGAAGTGGGTACGCCCAGACCTCAGGGCAAGGACAAGACAGGAAGCAGAGAGTCAGGTGAATTAATGAATGTCTGAGTTTTATTGCAGGGGAGGACCACCCTGAAAAGCTGATGATCCCTTCTAGCAGCAAAGACAGCAGACAGGAGAAGAAGAACAGATGAGAAAAGGCGCGTGAAACTACAAGAAGAACGCGTAACCAGAAAACCCGAGAAGATGGCAGGGGGAGCAACCCAAGTAGCTCTCCTCGTAGCGATGCTGGGACTGGGACTCCAAGGGGTGAAAGGCGAACCAATGTTAGTGAAATGGGGTAGTAACAATCTATGACTCACCTGGCAAACCGGACAGGAAATAAGCAATTTTGCCTGACGTTGGCGGGTGCGGGGCAGCCCTTTTAAGACATGCTTAATAGGGGTCCCATTGAATTTGACCGTAGACCTACCAAAGCTGAGAGAGCATTGACACGCTGAATGCGTCATTGCCCTGGGACCCGCAAGAGCTTGACCTTCTGGGTTCAGTAGTGGTAATTGGCTTGGGCTAGGACCATGGGCCAGGCAATTACTAATAGAAGAGTTGCACCTGCTACTGATGCTCGTGCTAGGTATATTAGTATGTAGACTAGTGTTTAGATGCTTGGTAAGACAACTGCTAGAAAAGGGGTGGTCCCACCCACACCCACACTATGAACGCTTAACCCGCGACACGGCAATTTAAAGCAAATAGCATAGTCAAAGCATGGGGAGGGGGAGATGTAGGGAACGGCGATCGGAAGATCTCGCGATGGCACGGAAAGAGGAAGGAAGAGGAAGGATATGACGTAGAGATAGCAGTATGCTTGTAGGTATATAAGCAAATACATGCGTACAATAAACGCCATTTGCAGCATCCTCATATTGGTGTCAGTGCTCATTGGCCCGGAGGCTGGGGGAGCCTCCGTGCCGTCTCAGGCGAACGGGAGATTGTCGCATCAGAAGGCGACACATAGTAGTTCTTTTTTTCAATCCTATCTCATGCTAGAGCCAAAACAGTAATGGGGATACTGTGTTTATATGACAGCTTACTTCAATGAGAGTAGTGAATCTTTTTGTGAATAAGCAAGTAAAAATTGAAACGGCTCTCAGGTATAGACTCTGTCTTCTGTAGTGTTTAAATATTAATAAAAAAGTAAAAAAAAAAGAACATTGCTAGTAGCAATGAAAATATTATACAAATACAAGAGAATAGATTGAAGATGAACTATAATAAAATATAAGCAAGAAAGCTGGCATGTTAGAAAAAAGGAACACATTGTAAGATGACTTAACTATGAATGACAATCCCATGAATGATCATACATTTCAAAGGGACAGAGACATTTCTCAGACTGAAAGAACTGAATGAATACAATAAAATAAAATCCAACTTCATGGAGTCTTCTTGAATTAATAATGGTTCCCCCCCAGCATTTGGAATACTGTTATATATAAGAGTAATACATTGCAAATGCTTTGTATACTAAGTTCTCTAGCTTAAACACTTTTATAAAAAATCCAAGTTCCACAACTGAGTCCTTCAGTTTGCTGCTAAAGTACTACCTCACTGACTCTATGAGAGTCAAGTACATTTAATCTACTTTTTAGATATTCTACTTATTCTAGTCAGAGCTCTAAAATGGTTTATGCATCGTAGATGAAAGAGTTGTGGACTAAAATGAATAGAGAAGAACTGGAAATGAACCCTCCCCTCCTCATCCCCCTAAATCACCTTATTCCCATACTGTATCTGGCGTTCACTTCTGCACACTGACGCAACTTTTGAAGGAAAGATCGAGTTTCCCATTCCCATGCCACAGCGGATTTTCCCCAGCCTTTGGGAAGATGGTTCTTGACTTTCCCCAAACAGAGGTGGAAAATGAGTCAGGATCTCAAACAACCTGACCACATTTTCTAGAGCTTAAGTATTATTTATGGTTATAAACAATGAAGTAGTTCTGCTGTCTCAGTATTTAGTTATTTATACTCAAGTATCTTAAATTTTACATGAAGATATGACATTGTAAAAATAAATATTACTTGGATTTAAAAATGAATCTAGCAAAATTGTCCAATAAGTAACAACCCTCTTGTATGTAAAAAATCCTTATTCAGATTGTATGAAACTGTTTAGTATGAATCAAACTCAGTATCTGGAAAAAAAAATCTGAAATACTTATAGCTAGGAACCAGCTTTTGCAGGCTAGTTTCATCTGTCACAGTAAATGGGGAAACCTGCAGCTATTCAATGTTATATTAAAATCTGTAGACACACATATGTTACTACAATAATCAGGAAGACTATCTTAATTCTTGGCTCCATTGGCCAATAAATTCTATTATCAGAAATAAAAGGAATAGTTGTTATTCTGCTCTTAGTGAAATCTGCTACCTTTCCTAAGAATCACAGACTCATTTCATGATAGTTTTCACCTTTATTTTTCTCCTGTTGGCAAGAATCCTTTACTGTCACATTCTTCATTTTCTGTATCAAAAAGCTGATCCTATTGATGTGAACCTATTCCATAAACTTCTTGACTGCAACTTGATTCAGACCTTTCCCAACAGATGTTCAAGCAGTTAAAATCCCCCCTTATCCTAGTTCTGCTATTTTATGAAATAAGCTGGGAAAGGGGGAGGGGAAAAGGAAAACTAGAAAAGGAAATTCTTCAACCTCTCTGCCCCAAGAAAAAAAAACAATGACGAATTCACATAACTTAAAGCAAATCAGGATCTAAGCTGTTAATTGAATTATTAACCAGCAGTCAGTGAACTATACATTCAGGTTCGACACTACTAATGCAACAGATAAATCACAATACTGGGCACTTATGAAATATTAAGTGTTAAAAATCACCTGACCTCCCAAGAGGTTGTAATCACTCTCTCTCTCTCTCTCTCTCTCTCTCTCTCTCTCTCTCACACACACACACACACACACACACACACACACACACACACACACACACAGCCCCACCGAACCCCTGGGCCTGGCCTTCCCCTGCCCTCCTGCCCAGGGCGGGTTTTGGTGCTTCTGCCCCGCTTTTCCAGCTGAGCCCTGCCTCGTTTCCACAGTCTCTGGGTCATTGCCCGGTGGCTGCTTGAGTCACCTGATGGCCACCTTCCTCCTCAACATGACCGGTTGGGGGCACACCCCCCCACACCCCAGCAGTCTTGGGTGTCACATATGCTATCTACACCCACAGTCCTATCTTAAGTATCAGCTACAACTTTTTACCTTTTCTTATTACCTGGACATTAGACAACAGGTCTATGTCACACTGCACTTTTCGACCTAAGAGCAATTTTGGTTGTATACAATATATGCAAAGGATTGTATGCAATCCTTTTCTTTCCCCGCTGCCTAGCCTTCCGGAATGAGCTCTACTTTTCTATAGGAATACCCTAGTTATGTTGCTTAACTTAAAGCTCTCTGTTATGCTGGTTACCTCATAAATTTGGTTATATGCTAAGACTTCCAGCCTGTCCTGTTTATTTCATATATTTTTGTACTGGTATACAGATACCTAAACTTCTTAGGTTACTGACTCACATTTTTTTTTCCTGTCTGTCATAAGACTCCTCCATGAAGAGCAAGAGTGTGTTTTTTATCATTTGTTTTTCCCCAGACATTTAGAGTGTATACTTAGTTATGGCCTTATGTTGCCATCTACCACTGTTCCTAGCTTAAAGCCTTTCTCATGAGAGTACTAGACCTATATATTTGTGACACAGACTCATTTCTGCTCAACAGCCCTTGTGCTTCCCAGCAATACCATCCACTCAGTCCTGTCATATATCTGTATGTCTGTCCCTATGCGTGCTTTCTTGCATTGTTTAGAAAACATCAGCTGAAGGACACCATGCAAGTATCCAATTTTTTAGTCACTCATCTCCTAAGGTTGTTCCCAAAAGCACGCTTAATGTTCAACGGAGTGAGCAGCACTGAGTAATAGCCAGTACATGCAGATGGAGAAGCATCTACTTTCAGAGCAGCCTCAGCTGCTGTCTCAGCAGCTGTCTCAGGTAGCACATCATCCTGGGATTATAAATCAAGCCTGTAAAAAGGTTCATCCCTGTAACTCACTAGGGAGCTACCAACCACCACGCTTCATCTTCTCTTGAGTGCGGTGGCTTTGGATCTGGCAGGCTTTGGAGTTCTGTTTTTTTTCCCCTCTGACATCAAGGTTGGATCATGCTGCCAGAACCAGACTGTTTCTAATTTCAGTGGCCAGCTTGCCAGCTGGGGAAAAACTGCAATTCTTCATATGCAGCCGTACCTTCCTCTATTGCTGCTTCTTCTCTAGCTCGGTAATTTACATTTCTCTAGAAGTCTCTGCATGCATGACATCAGTGAATTGCCATGGCCAAAACTTTCTGACACTTTCTGACATCTCCTAATGTTCTGCCACTGCTTCCTGAAAGGTTGCAGAAGCATGGTTTTCTGACAGGAGATGTCTGCGTGTCCTTCTGTGCTAGGGAAATGCTGACCACAGTCTCTGCAACTCCAGCCAAAATCTACAGAGTGGAGCACAGAATCTGGTTGCCCTAGTAGCTGGTCTGTAAGTAGCTTTTAGAGGTACCAGAGAAGACAGACCAAGTAGCAGCCTTATATGTGAAGGTAAAAGCTTCCCAGTGATTGGAAATTTCTTTGCTTTTGTTCCTCTGGCTCTCTTCCTTCAGATTCCCTCACAAAATTTGCTTGCCTGTTTCTGTTGGCTGTCTTCATAATTTATTGTGTTAACAAACAGTTAATGATATGATCAGAGAAACTGTATTTCTAATTATAACCAAACTACAGATGGAATTTTTAGTTTGCTATGACCAACATTTTATCACTCAGATGGAAGTAATATGATTTTATTGCTTACAAAACTGTGTCCTGATCTTGCACTTCTTACTCTTATCGTACTGTTTAGGCTGTGTATCCAGGGTTAGCTTTGCTGGATAAAGGAATTTCACCAGATAAACATTAATCTTCACAGACTTTCCATAAAAATGTAGTGCTGTGTAGCTATGAACTTTAAATTCACATGCCAGCTGACTGTTCAATAATTTCCCCAGATGCAGATGTTGTCATATTAGTATAGACACCTATATAGATACTGAAATTAAAAACTAGAGCTTTGGTAACTTGCAGAAGATCTTTCATTCCATATTTTCATGCCTATGGTGTAGAATAATGTCAATACAATGAAAAATGTTAATTTACTAATGTGCCTTCATTTGTGCTTTTTTTGCCATTTGATTATGCCATTATATTACGCCTCAATGGCTAAAAGAATGACTACAAGCAAAAAAAAAAAAAGAAAAGAAAAGAAAAGAAAAGAAAAAGAAAAAAGAGAGAGGCAGAGAAAATACGCTACCTTATCAACTTAAATGCACATTTTTTGATATTTAAAACACTTTATATAAAATGAAAGTTATATATTCTTCGAATTGCATGCTATGTTTATGCTTAGCTAAGAAATGCACAAGAACCATCAGAGGCAAAGAAGGATTCTCTAAAGTTGTAATGTTATTCAAAAGTGTGTAGGTAGAATGTTACTTTATGCACACATAGAAGGTATTGATAAACCCATAAGGCAAGTTCTTTTAAGGCTTTAAATTGTGCAAATGAAAATTATGTAAATTACTGCACATATTTTTAATGCATATTTATTTTCATTGCAGGCCTGGGTCAGCATGTCCAGCTTGGCCACAGAAATACCATGTAGTAGAATTGACATATGCTGAAGATATATTTTCTCCTTTCTTACTATTGTTAAATCTATGTGAGTAAAAAGCGTAAAATTTTCAACTTTGGTAAACAAAAGTTTACAGACTTCACTGTTGGTGTTGTTTTGTTTTTACCTGTGTTTTCATTTTTGCTGTATAAACCTCAAAGGATTTGAGATATAGTATTTTTTCAAACAAAATATTAAATTTTCCAAAGTGCATCTCTCATCTCCATGATAAGCATTTTATTTTACAACCTTCTTTTTGCCTAATCCCTTTCCTATTCCAGAGAGTAATCCAGTCATATATAATCCTGTCATGTATGTAAATCATATTTACATTAAATGGGATTTGGTTGCTCATGGTTTTCACTGGCAGAAGCTGCATACAATGGGATCCCTCAGAACTGGCTATAGCAGCTATTGTGGCATGGTGCGTGATCATCCCTGTATCAGAGTCTCTTCCTACAACTATCAGAGCTTACTTCCAATATCATTTATTTTATTCAGATATCTTGTGTTTCTTCACACAAGAATAAGAGGAACATAAGGAGCAGTAGAGCTGCTCACTGTCTGTCTCTGCTTTCCTTCATTACCTAGTCTCGTTCCTTTGACTAAGAACAATGGTAATATGTTTCACTATCAGAAATAGAATGCAGTCATTAATTTGCAACAGGGCAAAATGAAGCCCATATTTACCATAAAAAGTATCTAACAAATGTTCTGAGACAAGATTTTATATTTCTACACATTTTCAGCATCAATCTGAAACTCTGATTTTTACTCATCCTGTTCTAGCATCTGTCTGTATTTAGGCAGGCCTTGAAGTCTTACACTAGAAGCATGGGTAAACCCAGACATGAGTACGGTCCAGAGGCAGCGTGACCTACCTGTCATACAGAGTGGAAAGCTCAGTATGTTACAGTACAACAAATTCAGGCACGTGACTTGCTGTGCTTTTCCTAGTGAGTCAAGTGCCAATGAGTAGTATTGATCTTATATTCTGTGTTGTTGATGGGGAAAAAAATGTGAGTAGGATGTCTACACGGGGATGAAAGCGGAGGGTTAAGTCAGTGTCTCTAGGAGCACTCCTCTGAGCTATAGTTAGTCATCACAGAGCAGCTTACTCTTACCCAGTCTTCACAGGTTCATGGAAGATCCACGGCCTGTGACAAAATAGTGTTCTTCCAGTGGAATTTGCCACGTAAGGGACTAATTATTGCAGCAAAGGGAGACACCAGATGAAATGCAAGATCCATTATACTAGATGCTGAGCTTTACTGGAAGCAGCAAAATAAAATTCCCTCTAGAAACAATTTGTAGTCTAAGTAAACCAGACATATCTAAGCTAGACGTGGAAATAGAAACACAGAAGACTTCTCCACGGGGGGGGGGGGGGGGGGGGGGGGGGGGGGAGAAAAGAAATGAAAAGAAAAATCAGAAATGAAGCCCAGATATCTTTACTTCTAATTTGTCTTCTATCGATCTATGCTGTCCTTCTTATCAGGGGAGGGCATACATCATCATTGTTTTAATATTACGAAAGAAAGCCTCATATCAAGCCAGAAGAAGCCCTTAATCCCCTGCAATTTGAAGCCAGGTAAAGATATGGTCAAGGGTAATGCTACATCTGTAACTGAATTTGAAGAAAAAATCACTTTAAGCATGAATGCACACTCGGCGCAAAACTGAAGTTGTTTAACATTCTTGACCATTTTAGTAGGAACTCTGACTGAATAAAGTCTCCATTTTTTATCTCTTTAATTTGATATGCTTTTCCAGAAGACTGAGGCAAAAGCAAAGAATTGTAAAGGGGCTTTTTAGAAATCTCTTTTTTTTTCTCTCTAATAAATCATAGCAGACCAATCAAAGCCGTTACATTTTAAATTAAATTTTAAAAAGAAAATAAGATAGCTTCCTCTAAATCCACCATTCGCAGTGAGGAAATTATTATTAGTGTTTACATACTTCGGTAGATGAATACATTCAAGGGTATATTATCTGCTTGATACTTGCTCATGTTAATATTAATGGGAGTGAGGTGCATGTATCACGGAGAGAATAGGTGTGTAATTATTTAAGTGGTATGATATTAGTTTTATGGATCACTGCATAATGCAAACTTTCACTCTATAAAAAAGCCAGTTGAGAACCACAAAATAACAAAAGAGATACAGGGTATTACAAGGAATTTATTGTTATAGAAAAATTAAAAAGCTTTATTCAGTATAATATCAACTTGAATGGCACCACAAAAAACTGTAGACCTTTATTAATTTCGTATTCAGCTCAAATTTATAGATTCTGGTGGAATATTTTCATGATATTGATAAATTGCTCAAAAATAAAACACTGTGCACATATAACGTTAGCCTCTTCCATGCTGCATCTGACCCCAAGATTAAAACAGCAGCAATGTCATTGATCTAAAAGTTAAACATCTCATTTCTGCAGATCCCTTAGTTATTCAAATTATTGACTTCGATTTTATTTACTGCCAGAAAGTGCACTTTGTTCATAAAAGGAAACAAGTATCAATGTAATGTTAAAGTTTTAATTATTATAACTTCCTTTTAAAACAATTTCAAGGCAATTTTTCCCAGTAGAATTAGCAAGAGATACAGCCTTTGCAGTTTTTATTTCCCTTCCCTTCCCTTCCCTTCCCTTCCCTTCCCTTCCCTTCCCTTCCCTTCCCTTCCCTTCCCTTCCCTTCCCTTCCCTTCCCTTCCCTTCCCGTCCCTTCCCGTCCCTTCCCGTCCCTTCCCGTCCCTTCCCTTCCCTTTTTCTGATGTCTATGTACTTTATCCTCAGGAGCAAAAATTCCACAGTCTTTTCTTACCTAACCAGATTCTACCTAATCCCAAAGACAATCAAGATAATTTTATCAGGAATATTTTTTGTGTTCTGAATGATCCTACTTTGGAGAACCTGTTTGATGTTTATAAGGCTATGAAAATTCAATGACCTTGTTATTTTGAGGAAAGGAAGGGAAAAATATTTTTTCTATTATTCTATCTTTTTTTTGGTTCATTCTTTTTCTGGTGCCACTTAAAGTTCTAATAGCTTTTGTAGAAAGAATCATAGAATTTCAATTTTAAGTGAGATATAAAAATGAAATTCAAGCTTGTCCTGTAGTTACAGCTGTGGGGTAGTAGTGTATCAGGGCTGTGCATACCTGGTGCACTTAAGACATTAATTCTCTGGGTGATGCAGGAACTCCCTAGCTAGTCATCTGAATAGATGAGACAATGCACTGCTATATAATGGACTGACCTGAGACAAGGTGATTGACTGAACTACTAGATGCCTTCACAACGAGGCATTGGAGTAATTAGTGTAGGAGCTCCCCTGGTGGAAATTTTGGACTGTCCCGAGTATTTCTCCAGGCAGCACCTGCAGTTCCCACACTAAATTATGTGTTTCGATGTGTTGATTAAAATCCTGGGGAAGAAGCTGGACCTTCTGGAGATTCCACAAGAGGTTCCTACTGCAGAATTGACCAAATTCTACATAGATGAGACACTTGTAAATAGTCAGAAGGCAGATGCAGACATGGTCAAGTAGGACGGTCTTTTGTACACAGTAAAGATAGTTAGCAGGCATTTTTGTATGTGGTTTAAGATAATCAATACAGTGGGATGGATCATGCATGTTCTGGAGCGGTCATGTAGAACTACAAACCAACTGGTTATAAGAACTGAGCAGAACAGCAACGTGGGGAGCCTCACATGATCCAGCTGAAGACGTCATTGCAAGGATCCTTGCAATAGAGACTCCTGTCGCTGTTTGGAAGGTGACCGAGCATCCTGTTCCAAGCATCCTCATGTGAAAGTTACCCTATAACAAGATCTGAATAATTTTAGTTTTTCCTTTTTAACAAGCATTCTGTTAGTGCCTGTGCAGCACTTTCTTTCTAAAAGGGAATCAGAATCCAATTTATGTTAAAAAAAAAAAAAAAAAAAAAAAAAAAAAAAAACTAGGTAAGTTTATCTTCTCCGTATAACAGACAGGGTGGCTGAAAAAGATGGATTGTGCCGTGATCCAAATCCAAAGGAAATTGGATTAATCACCTTTCAGATCATGTTTCATAACTGATTTGCTTCTCTCTCTTGAAAAGAGACTAAGGAATAGCTTGCTAGTCAAGATCTTGTAACTTATTATGATAGCATTATGATCTGAAACAATAAAGGGTTATCATGGCAGACAGAATTTTTGCATGTGTGTGTGTGTTGTTATTGCTGCTATTATTGTTAACATGCCAAAATCAAATACTGTATTGATGAAAACAATATTTTATAAGGCAATTCTGAAGGAATTCACTATTTGCAGCTCTAGGTATTTTAGACTCGAAGACTGTATTTACTCATTTTAAGTTTTTTTCATCTGTGATGTAATAGTGAGAAGGAATAGTTATAACATATACAGCAATGTTTTGTAGCTTGTATTTTTTAAATGTAATTCCTTAAATCATTCCAAAGCACTTATCCTGCTGATAATGAGAGCTTTTTTTGAAATAACTAAGACACTGAAGAGGAGATACTAACAATTTTGGAGCAATTTCTGTTCTATCTCTGCAGCTGTAAAAGATCTTCAGGTGAATATTCTTACTGTTACAGCATCCTCGTAAATTGTTTAACAAGAAAAGATAAGACCTGCATGAGACACCTGGATGTAATAAACTATCACCAGGGAAGAAAAAGGTTGAAAAGAATACTTTGTGCTTTTCTAATGCTCAGGAGATCAACACATTCACTGGTTTGGAGAGCCTGCATGTTGATGACTGATGCATGTCTCAAGTCAGGTGGGAGAGGATGGGATAGTCCTCTTCATCCACATCCTGTTTGAGTTATGCTATTGACTTATGACTTTCTCCATGATTTGACCTGAGTTTTCATAAACAGTGAAATGATAACCATTACTTTAAATCCTGCACATCTTTAAATTAACTTTGGACCTCCAAAACTTCCCAATAGTAGAGCACTCTGCTTTATCAGTAGTACTTCAGCAGTCCATTTTCTAGTATAGTATAGTATATTACTTTCTTGTTTGCCCCCTCCAAGGCTAAATAAAATTAAATCAATCTGAGTTTAAAACTATGTTTGTACCATATAGATTAATTGAGCTGTTCAGTCTTATGGATATTCCATGACAGACTTCTGATAGTGAAAATACAAAATGTTTTGATGTCTTTATTAGGTAAAACCATTTCAACCAAGCAAAATGCAAACATTAACTTTTCTGAAGTTACTGCTATGTTAATGCTCAAAGGTATGAGACAAACAGAAAACATAAAATATTTCATTTTATAAAAGGAGGAAGATAAATATGAGTGGATTTCACAGATTTTAAGATAAATAAGAATTCCAATTTTTCTATAGATATTCTAGAACTAGTACTGTCTTATAATTAAACTAAGGACAAAGATGATTCTCACTATTTGCTTTAAGTTTTAAAAAATGTTAATAGTAATTTTATAGCTCATTTCTTAAAAGAATTCAGTCTGTTTAGCCAAGCAATAAAATTTCAATTTCTTAAATGTAGGTAAATTACAAAAGTACTCATGAAACTGAAGTCTAATTAATCCCCACTTCTCATCTTAAGGATACCTAGGATGAAGCTTTTCTCAGTACACTTGCCTCTGGCACTGTCCAAGAAACTAACACCACTGTGTAACAACAACAAAACCAAAGAGAACAATCTCTTTCTTCTCGGCCTTCTCACAAAGTACCCTTCAGAACTCCTCTTATGGCATTCCTATCCCTCTATTAATTTATGAAATTTTTATTTGTCATTTGAATGGATTTTGAAATAGCTCATTTTCCAATAAAAAGGATTCTCTGCTAAAAAACGTGATTCTATGCTCTATAGCTCTATTTGTGTATAATACACAAGTATATTTTATACTGTGTGCTAGTAAAGTACAATTAAAATAGCCATAATTATGATTGACTTTATTCAGCTTTCTAAAAGATTTGCAAATTCAAACAAAATCTTAGGCAGAAATGAAAAATATTTTCATTTTTCAAATGAAAGGAAACCTGGAAATAATTTTGTTTCAACGGAATTAAATCTTTTTGTCTCAAAGCAATATATTTTATTAAATTTTGTTCTTTTCTCTTTTTTAATTCTAATAAAAATTTAACCTACAAAGATCTGAAAATGAAGCAGTGTTTCAAAATTTTGAAAAAGTTAAGAAAATACCGAGATAAATATTTTAACTGCTCTATTTGGTAAGTATTTCTTCCATTAAATCAAGTTATGATTAGAAATGAAATTATTTCACAAACTTTTTTTAAAAAGACTCATCTGTATAGTCTGTGAAAAAAGTTCACATTTCTACATGGAAAATAATATTCAGTTTTCATTTCTTATTTGATAAAGCCATTTCATATCTAAACAGTCTAAAATGCACCTAGACATTAAAATTGTTTTCCTGCTAGGTTAACATATCTTGTCCTTATTCCAGCACATGGGCAAACTGATCATTTACTGTACTTACTACACATAAGAAGCACCAGCTGATAAAGTATTAATAACATCTAAATCAGTTGATTAAATAACCATTAAAGTGACTGTTATTAGGATGCATATTTACATATTGTGCACATATTATGCACTTATTACATTTACATTTACATTATTAAGACATTCACATTAAGATGCATAATTTCACCTGCATGCTATATGGCCATTTTTTTTCAGAAATAGTTATTACTAGTTTTATAGTTTTAGCACTATTATTAATTTAGTGATATATCCATCAGCACAGATAGAATCTATTCTATTCTACTTCTATTTTTACATTACCTTCATAACCGTAATAATGAGCAGCTTTCACTGATGCATACAGTATCATTAATAGTATTTGTCTTGTGAGCTTTTCTCTCGCTTTCTGTCTTCTGCAAGGCAATGATTATTATGATATAAGGTTTTCTGTAGAATAAAATATAATATGTCCTTGACTAATTAAGTACCACATGACCATTTAGCTGTTGAACTACTGTAGAACTTGGGGTGCCAGCTATTTTTAATTTTGTGAATATTTCTCTCTTCACTGCAGAATTCCATTATCATCTTTTCTAGTATAGCTACCAAAACAGTAGCTTTTATTAATGCTCTTTTTCAGCTGGACTGTTAGTTAGCTTACTCAGAACTGCAAAATGTTGGAAATAATCCAGAGGTTTAGGGATAGAGACCTACAGGATCCCAGACTAAGGAATTTAAAAATCTGGCAAGCAAATATATCATGCATAAACCAGCTGCAAGTCTTTTGAATCCATTCATGAAATAATTTTTCTGTTCTTTGTTCGCCTCTCAATTCATACACATTTAAAAAGCCCCAAAGGAAAAAAATAGGTTAAAGTTTGAGGTGAAGTTGACTTTGTGTTATCAAAAATGTACATCTGAGACAGAAAAATTCACAGAAGTCTGAATATCTCAGTGTTGGACAATGGCTTTAAAACAGGAATAATAGCATTTAAATGCTGTTGTTATTAATGAGCGCCGCAATAGGCAAACAAAATACTAGATATTTGACATTATCTTTTTGAACAAGGGAAAACTAGTAACAAACAAGTTAGAAGTATACTGTACCTTTAAAAAAACAGTCTTTTATATCCTAGAGAAATGATAGAATAGGCTTCTACAAAGAATTATGAGATTTATAACTGGTGTACTTAATTTCTTAAATGTGATTATATTCCAGCTTCACCCCTCCCCTCCCTGACATCCACTATTTTGTAATTACTAGGAATAAAATTTATAAGCACATTTAATTGTCACATTCCTATGGAAATCTCATCTTTGCCATTAGTCAGTAGGAACTGAAACTATTAGGCTTAACCAGGTCTTCGGGCATAACCACTGATGAGGGTGAGGCGAATGAACAGAAGTACCCACTGCACAGGCTGAGGAGGCAGACTGGTTCAAAGGCATCCTCTGGGGACCAGCAGCAGCTTCCCAGTCATTCTGGAGTACGGTAGAAATTTGTTACTGGTAAGATCAGAAACTTATTGTGCATGCTTGACCTTCGTTTCACAAGTCAGGTAGTCCAAGTCACTAGTGTTTTTTTATCACAAGTGTAAGGGATATCAGCAAAAAATGTCTCTACTCAGATTAGTCTAGCACATACCCTTTCCTGCAAATGCCTGGATTTTTTTTAAATATGCTAACTGTTTTTAACTGATGCTGTGGTAAATAATTATCAATGCTTGCATTGTATAGTGCGGTAGAGAAAGGCAAAATCTTGGAATGATGTTTCTAACTCACAGCTGAGAACTTCCAGAATTAAAAGAGTAGTTCCAGCTAATTTATGTAGTTCTCACTCTTGTCTGAATTGCCTGCATAGCCCTGAAGACAAGGAATATTTCATGGTTTTATGTCTGTGCACTGTTTAGTTCATTCTCATTTTACTGTAATAAATAGAGCTAATACCATTAAGTAGAAGTACCAAGAGCTGATGACAACAGCCCATTTGATTCAGTTGAAGTTCTGCTAAGGAAGAAGGAGATGGCAGCTGAAAATGCTGATAAGACCTGAGCTGCCATCTGCCATGCATTGAGCTGAAGCATGAAGAAGAGAGACATGATGCTCAGGAAGCCTGCAATGACATGACAGCATTATTAATGGAAGATTTCTCAGAAGCTATGAGCAGTAGCTCAGATGCAAGTTTACTAAATCCTGGCTTTCAGAGTCAAAAGCAGCCCCGAGTGGTGCCAGTTCCTCTTGACATATGCTGATGGTTGCTGCAAAGCGACAAGTTAGAGGCAAGGCAAAACAATCAAATGACAAAGAAGCAGAGACAGGACCAAACACCCAATCTGTTCAAATGAATATCTGGTTATCATTAAGAGTTGAAGATCATTATTTGAAGATAGTTATTGAATGATAAAATACTGAAGATAGTTATCCTGAAAAGTCCATGTTCACACATACTTACATTGAAACAATTGAATGGTTTAGCTGAAGTATGTGGAATAGATTGGCTGACACTAAAGGCATATCAGCTACCAACATTTTACAGAAATAGGAGATAAAGAAAAGAAATAAACTGGGATGTAATAAATAACTGTGCTCTATTGCTGACATGAAAAGAAACAGAGAATGTTTTTTGTCTGAGTGGACAAATGGCCTCTGATTTTTTAAGCAATTTTGATCCTTTTTAATAAATGTGTCCAAATTTTTTATTGTGTCTGAAAATCATACCATGTAGCCTAAACCCCTCCAGAATTTGAGAATAAATCCTCTTAAACTTCTTTAAAATTTCCAGCATCAAACTTTTAACTTTTTGATATGATTTTCATTCACAATTAATTGAAGACACAACTATTATCAGATATAGAATTATTTTCAAGATAGAAGGTTAAATTGAAGCTCTTTAAACAGCAGAGCTGAACTGTATATATGAGATCTCTTTTACCATCTGAAGAGGAGAAAGTGAGGGAGAAGAAAAAGGCTGGTGATGACTATGATAATTGCTGGAAGATGAGTTTGTATTATTACTGTGTTATTTTTGTTATTAATAGCAATAAAAACACATTAAACCAACTCTTCACAAAATTTTTATGATCATGATTGTTATTGTTGTTCCCAGTGTGGATATAGCTCCTGAAGAACAAATCTTTCAACAGAATTTATTTGTACCTCACAGCACATTCATTCACTGATTCTTTTAGTTCTTTTAAGATCACCATGAATGTTCTATTATAACTTCTAATTTCAAATCTAAGACTACATATGTATTTTGTTTAAAACAAATAGATCTGGAGGTACATATTCTCAATTTTAAACCTGAAGAGACAAATGTACATAGTGAAGTATACAACAATGGACTCCTCACTTTCTTGTTCAATTACAAGTAATTTAGTACTTTTCTTGCCTTGGATAGAGATGAGAAAAGCACATTTAAAATTAATACTGCACCCGCATATTTAGATGATTTCCTGTAGTAGCTGCAGCAAACACTGAAAAGTGTGAAAAGCTTTTAGATTCACTTAATCTATGGCTAACTCTCTCTGAGCATTTTAGTCACAGAAGAAAATCTGCCAAATAACAGTAATACAGTGACCCTTGAAAATCATTTTTTTTTCAATTTACTTAAATATTTAAAGCTAAAACAGAAGCATATGGGACACTTCATTTTATTTTTCCATAGGGATTTTGAATGGAGGATGGGTATTACAGCTTCAAAAGTTGCTTATTGTTTAGATGAGCAATACTGCCATTACACGAATGCAGTACACAGTTGGTCACCACAGATTATTTCCTTGGCTGGACAGCAAATAAAGGTAAATAGGCTTAATTCCTGCCATTCCTTGAGCTATAAGCCTAGAGCAGCTAGAAGGAAGAGGGATATATGAGTTTGCCCTGAACATGTCTTGTAATGGTGTTCATGGTAGGGGTGGGGTTAATGTGACTGCATCTTAGCTAATTGACCACATTGCTTTCATAGTCAACAGACTGCTACATTGTAGGCTCTAAATACCTAAAGTGAGATGAATTTCCTTTCAATATCCTTATGGCACATCTAAGTATACATCAGTAAGGTGGTGTGAAGCCCATCAAAGATGGGCTCCACATTCCACTAGGATTTTAGCACATCTGGAACACCTGTTGTAATTGTGCTACTTTCAGAGCTAGTAGGTATATTCAATTTAAGAAGGACATATCCTTCTTATGAAAGGCTAAAGGTCAATTTATACGTTTGCACATTTTTCTGAGACAAATTGAGACATACCTGATGAAATTCATTTCCACTATGTAAAGTTGTTGAACTCCTGCAGGCAATGTGTGCTGGCATTTCAAGGGCTGTATCCACCTTTCCTGAGTGTCAGACACACATCTAGATAACAGATGCTTCATGACTTTATGATCTGGTTATTTTAGTCTGCATTACTAGAGATATCTATATAATTGAAATCACATTTTTATTAGCTGAAAACTTGAAAATACAGGATAGAAGATTTTTCATTCCCGTGCAAGATAAGCATGATATTTGCCTGATCTCAGAGCCTCATATACTCTTAGTGTTTAAATAGAAAAGGAACTGATATGATCTTCTCAGTATATCCCAATGCATTTTGTGCCATAAAATTGGTAATTCTGGAAATGGAGGTAATAGCTATTTCTTTTTTGATAGGTCAACAACAGATAATTTAAATAGAGCCTCTTCTAGAAATTGCAACATATCTTGTCTTAAAGACTACAAGTGGTGAAGCATTTATCATTCAAAGTTCTGAAGTTCTTTTTCACTTGTGAATTTTAATGACTGTTAAAAATTTTCCTTTTATTTTCAACTATTGAAACATGTTATACAAGCCAATAGTTAAATCAGTGAATTAAAAGAACTCAATAATCATTTAAACCTTGCCTCAAAGCTGTCTATTTCTCTGACCAACATTGTGCTTCATGGATTCAGCCCAGTGATATTTGGGACTCAAAGTGTCCAGGAGCCTTGACTGCTAGCAAAATTTTAGCATAACTTACTCCTCCTCCTTATATCTGTGGAAGCCAAACCATACAGTAAGTGTGTCAGTGGCTTTCCATAAACTTCAGAACATATTTCTCAAAGAATCCTTGCCTGGCATAATTTTAAGAGTTAGTCAAGAAACCTGCTGAGGAAAGACCCAAAGTTAGCTAGAGCATTGAGGGGGACCTGCCTAGAACCTTTCTTAGAGCAGGCTTCCTCAGAAGGCTAGAATAGTAGAGAGAGCAATAAGAAGTACACATTCATAAACCACACTTAATGCTTCCTATTTTTTTCTACTTTTCTGCCATAGATTTTGTTTGAAGCATATATGTTGCTTCAACATATACATTTAAATGCATACATTCAAAAGGCAGGACATTCACTAAGAATATTAAAAAGAGGCAACTATGCCCTGTTTATGTTTTCCCTTTGGTATCAGGTAGCATTTACAGCAAATACGAACAAGAAACATACTTTTATCTTAATTAAATGACAATTCAGAGAGTTCCTCCAGATACCTAGGCAGATGTTTGCAATACTGTGACCTGATGGCATGTTGACTGTCATCTTGGCAGCTGTTAGCTCTCTCTGTTAAAATTGCAAGCTGAAAAGGTGTTGAAGAAATGTTTGACTAGTGTAGGGCATGATGTAAAAATGTGTCTTTATTTTGGTAAACCTGGGACAGGCACAGTTAAGTGCCCCTTAAGGTGTGTTTAGGAATAATTCTGGTGACTTTATAATCTTGAAAATACTTACAGCCAAAGGTAATTTATTGAATATGGTTGTTTATTACTTAGGAAAGTGTATTTGGAGCAAACAAAAGGTACCAAACTAAATTTGTGTATGACTAGATACTGCATTTGCACAAAGCATTAGCTTTTAACATACTTGTATTGGTTCAGAATCCATCTGACCGTCTTCTGGATGCATTGATTGTGCAGGGAAGAAGGACGGAAAAGCAGGAGGAATATGTTCTCTCCATGAAACCCAGACAATCAGAAGACAAATTTGAAGTCTAGGGAAAGCAATAGCTAGCACCTTCCTTCCTTACAGTGCTATACTTACCTACATGGAGCTTATGGGGGATGCAGTGCTTTCTGTATGTAATAAAAACAAACAAACTCTGGGTGTCCTGCCTGAAGAAATCTGATAAAGAGGGAGAATGGCCCAAACATGTCCTCTGATGCAAAGTTGTTTCATGATTCCCTTCACTTTCTGTTTAATTACTTGGACACATATTTGTACAAATTTCACAAAGGCTTTTACAGATCACTCAACCATATCCAACCAGAGAAGACAGCAAATCTGTAAAAAACTTTTTGCATCTTAGCCTCATATGGGTACAAAATCTGTGTAGACATTATAATCTGAATCTGATCTGTGTAGACATTAATAATCTGTGTAACAGTATTAAGTATGCTGAGTTTTCTTGCATTTTCCACCACAGGGATACAGAACATGAACAGCTATGTTTTCTGTTATTCTCGGGACATCAGTCCAATCACTGGGGATGAAGCAAGTGCAAAAATATTTGGTATCAATGATCTCCCCAAAGAGTTCTTCTCTGTATTCAGGGAAAGTGTTTGTCTTCATATAGATATTTAATCCTTTTGAATCTATACAAAAACAAACTAACCAAACCAACGAAACCAAACCAAATCAAACAAAATCAGATTTGGTCCTTCTAGTCTTCAATAGCAAACAAGGGTAGGCACTCCATTTCATCTCTAATATTAGGTTCTAACTTAGGGCAAAAGAAGTAGTATAACAAATTGTAAAACAGTTGGATTTTTCAGCTCTGTTTTGCTCAAAGGCTTCCATATTCCTATTTGAAGACAAAGATATCCTCAGACTTTCTTTATTTTCTTGCTTTGTACTCCAGCGACACAGCTTCTATATGAGACCAAAGGTTCAACACATTTTTTTATAACCAAACAGAAGGTATATTTTTGCTGATTCTGTCATAAATTGTACTTTTTCAATTTTTTGTATTTACCTATATATTTAATTTTTGTCTTTACTTCATGTTCACCATTATTTATTGCCCAAAGTTTCATTAATCCATGCGTTACTCTGGCTGTTCTTCCAGTGCTAATCCAGTCCTGATTTTTGCACAAATCTGGGACATTTACAAGTGACCATTTGAAATGTTCAATTTGCTTCAGGTTGATAGTCCACTCATCTTCTGTCACAACATTACCCATTATTCTTATGAAAAATTCCATTTAGCCCATGGTGTTCTTGTCATCTTCTTCCTCTAGAATATAAAGAAAGCTGCTTGCATTCTTTATAAAAATTCTTTCTTTTCCCTCCCTCTCTTCTCCTTCTTTTTTTTTCTGAAAAAATCTGGGATATAATCTTGGCTGAGTCTTATTATGTGTACCTTTATTTATTATATTTTGTTAACCCCATTCTTGAATTCAGTGTTTCTTTTTGTCTTGGGTAAAATTCTTATTGTATTCAATTAGTTATATGTGTCCTGTATGAAAAAGCCATGCACACTTCATATGCTTCAGACTGACTGGGTACATCCATTTTTGCCTTAGCAAAAATAAGTGTAGATCTCCTTTAGCAATGTATTCCAAGTACTTATCCAGGCTTCTTTTAGCCTTTCTTTTAGCCCAAATAAAAAACGATAATACATCAAAAGCCTGCTCCATTAAAACTAATAGGGAAATTTGGTGGAAAAAATATGATTATGTGGGTTTTCTAAAGGCTTCCATAAATATCGAAAACTAGTTATTTTGAGAATGATGTGACCCCATACACACTTCATTATTCAAAGAAAGCAGCTTCACAGTAAGTACCAATTTGTAAGTCAAGTATCAAGTAGTGCGTTCCCTGCATCTTTGGTTCAGTAACAGGCATATCTTTGTTGTGTTCAGTGGAATGTATTGTCACATGTACAGCTCATTGCAATCTCTAACCCTCACATCCCAGAAGAGTTTGGGCCTGGGGATGTTTTTCTTTTTGTTATTTTGTTTGTTCGTTTTCCTGAAATGGGTAGTTCTTTTAATATTTTCCCTGTGGAAGACAGAGGGAGAGAGGACAGAGGAAAAAAAAAAAAAAAAAAAAAAAAAAAAAAAAAAGACAGCTAAGTAATAGAAGAGTTGGGCAATTACTGTAACTACTGTAGCATGTTATCCTATTACTGCTGAGTACAAAAGTTTCTGAGCTTTTGCTTCCAAAATGTCATGTCAGACAAGACCTGGATTACAATTTTTTAATCTTCAGAGTAGAGAAGTCCAGCATTCTTATAATGGGATGTGAGCAGTGATACTCTATTCTCAATGGCAACGCTACAGCTTTTCAGTTAACTTTGGCACTAGCTGCATCTCGTATCTGATATTTGGTGCAGAGAGCCATTTAAACTTGTGTCCCGATCCAATATCGGGGGGGTTTCGTTACGATCCCAAGGACGAGATCGAGACACTAAAACTGGTCAAATAGCGTACAACCGTTTAACTTTATTTTCCACAAAGTGGGGAGAAAAGTGGGGAAAGGCGAAGGGGAGACGAAGGGAAGAGGGGAACAAGGGTAAGGGGAAAGATAAAGTTGGAAAAGGAGAGGAGAAGCTAGCTACCACCACTCCGAGTACGGTGATGTTCTGCCGACTCCGTTCGAATTACAGCTCAGGCTGGGTGCCTCCGAAGAGGGACCCCAAACAAAGAAATCCCTGGGCAATTATACTTTCCAGTCTAAGCTCTCCACCCTTCACATGGTAGTTTGGACCAACAATAATATTTAGGTCTGGGGTCTCCTGCTCCTTATTGGGTCCCTAGGTAGGTTGTTTACCATTGTGGTTTCTGCTGACAGATGCGTTTTCATTCTTCGGGTCTTGCCCTTATCTCTCAAAGTCCTGACAATTTATTACTTCCCCAGCAGTGACGGTAGGTCTTATTTCCCAAGGTCCAGACAAAGGGAATATGATCTGGACCCCGAGATAGCCCAGACCCCCCAATCAGCATTGTTTCCGCAGCGAGAGGAGGCCCTGCTCCCCAGGGTCCCGGTGCCCAAGCAGGCCTCACTTCAATGCCTTGACATCCTTCCTCCTGCAGTGTGAAGCATGGGAATGCAAACTGCTGGTAACCCCCTTGTCTTTCCTGCCTGCACCAGCTCTGGGGCCCTTTCTCACTGAACTAGGGAGTGTGGCCTAAGGCTTCAGCAAATTTAGCTACTCATGCTAAGCAAGTTGTATAGAAGTTGTGCTAAGCAGCAGTAATTTACAGTCCAGGTCCCAAAGTCTCTGCCTGATCATGGTGTGGTTCAGCGCAGGCTTGGTGTGTCCTGAATGGTTGCAGGGAGACCATTTTGGGGGTCGCAGCAGCTCAGTCCTGTTTCCGCCGGGAACAGATGGCTTGTTCGGGGTTATAGTTTGCTTGCACCTTATGTACCAAGAAATGTATAAGGCAAAAGTTCACTCATCTCTCCGCCACAACTTCATCTTCAGGAAATGAGTATTAACAATATGTTTCTACAAGATCATATTTTTAAACAGTGTTGATAATCAATTTAGATAGTTTAGGATGGGGATAAAAGCAATTTGTAACCTATATTTGTGCCACATTCACTGTCTTGCAGGGACTCCTAAACTAAACAAGGCTGATGATGAACAGTACTAGAGATGAAAACCTTCAGGGACTTCCCAGGCTCTGCAGGGCATCGTAGTGGTTCTGCATCTACTCTGAATCTGTTCTCAGTGTGAACTAGGAAGAGTTTTGCTGCTGGAAGAAGCCCCTATTGAAGGCCAAAACTATTACCATCAGAGATCACTAAGTCATTATAATAAATGACATACTGGAGAAATTCCGAAGTGCACTTATATTATCTCTACTTAAATTCCCAGTTCAGGAACTTTTAGACACAGAGGGGCAAATTCTATCATCAGTTTTTGAAGACATCTGCAGAAGGTCTACCCAATCAAAGTAAAGTGTGTCTAAGAGAAAATATAAACAGAAGGAATACATACATTGGCAGTTAGGATCATCACAACAGAATTTGAAGAGAATAATGTTGTGGGTTTTTTTTTTTTTTTAATCAGGATGAACAAGGTACTACCCTACGTGTATATCAGCTGAACTACCAGATGATAAAAAGCAGTTATAGAGAGAAAAAAAAAAAAAAAAAAGATGCAGAAGATTTATACAGTTAGTTGTTTATACAAGTATCACTTATTGCCAACACGGTAATTGGAAAATATTTGTCCTTCATTACTCTCTCTTAACAACAAATATAAGACACTGGCATTCAAACCAGATGGAAAGCAAGCTGAAACCTTGCAGTGTAGCAGTTCGTGAGGACCAGTTAGTATATATCAGACTCTGACTTTTTTTTTTTTAGTTTATTTATATTTTATCTAAACCAAAATAAATAGCACCTAATTAAAAAAAAAAAAATACATCCAATATTACACTAGTGGTATGAGCAGTTCTAGGACCTTGGGCTAACAGACAAATCATAAGATGTGAATGTGAATGTATTATTGAATTTTTGAAACAATATATTATTGAAATAATATTCAAATATATGGTTAGATGCTTTTAATTTATATAAGTATCTGAAAGAGCATCTTGGCTTCTGCAAAGTAGAATGTAAGCAATTAGAATTTTTTAACCAACCCAACAAATAGCAGAAAAAAGAAAACTGGTATAACACATTTGATAAAGTCCTTAAAAGGATAATATTAAACCAAGTAACTATATAAAAATAGAAAAATAGATTGTTGCAACTAAAGTTAATTTTAAATGTATCAGTAGATTGTCAAATAATTGATGATGTACATGATAGAGGAACTAAAAAGTAATACAGGAAATCTACATTAAAAAAGGGATTAATCTCATATAATTTTAGAAAACTGCAAAGTATATATCCACCTTGGCTGTTCACTCTGCTCACATCTTACAGTCAATAGAGAGAAATAGGCAGTTCTAGGGTTCATCTGACCTATTTTGGACATCTATTTTAAAATGAGATGGATTGTGCCCTGAAAATACCTATTTCTCTCCATAGATGAGTGACTCCTAGATGGCTAAATCACTCATTTGTGACTGCATTGCACTGTAGATAACTACTTTTGGTAAGTCTCAAATAATTTTATTACAGTCATGTGATCTTATGAAAGTTACAATTAAGGAATCTCTATTTCTTCCTCCTTCTCCTTACGCCACCCTGTCCCCTCCCTTGACTCCTCTCCTCTTCCCTACCCTCACTTCCTTTTTCCTCTCTTTTCTTCTCCTTTCCTTTGCCTTCTTCTCTGAAAATGTCTATAAAAGAAATAAGGATCTCCAAAAATCTTCATCATTTGATTATTTCATTCAGGAAGAAGAGTGTTTCAAACAAATAGATCACTACAAGGGTTGAAAACACCCCCAAGACAAGCAGAACATCAGTATGGATCACTGAAAAATGATAAGACTATGCTGCCACCCAAAGGATCTGTTGAACAAATTGACTGCTTTTATAATACACTGACCTAACTTTCCAGGTACAATAAAGATTTAGGTCTTTATTTCTTTACATGGTCATCATCCAGGCTGATGTGTCAGCATCGATACTTTCATTAAAGGTTTTATGTATGTTCTATTTTACTTGTGAAGTGGCTTGTGGCTCCTTTGAAATAATCATTTTTAAAATGATTAAACAACACTCATACTTCTCTCTGGCTTTTTTTCAGCTATTGTTTTTATAAAATTGCTATCCACCTTGGATTCAAAAATAGGGTTTTCACATTTAATTTCTTTTTTTCTTTTTTTTTTTTTTTTTTTAACTAAGCCAAGATTATAAAATGGTAGCAGCTGAAGTGGAAATGCCTGTATCCTTTTGGAAATAGTTAGGAACGTATATATTCTCAGTTCTCTCAGTTGTACGGAATGACTGATCTGGATCCCATCTAATAACTTATAAAGAGTTTGGTGCCTTATTTTTTATGGGTGTTTTCTTGTCCACAACATATGCATGTCTAATTTGCCTAAGTGTGACATATGGTCTTCTGGAATGCTCATTTTGTCTGGAAGCTTATGTGATGTAGACAGATTTGGAAATCCTGCTCCACTCTTTGTTCTATTGTGTCATTGAGTGATTGTGTGCTGTATAATCTGACAACCTCCTCTATCAGCTCATCAGTATAACCTGCAACATGAATAATAATTATAGCTTCATTTCAGGAAATACACGAGAAAGGGTCAGAAATGTGTCAATCTGTCTAACTTCTTCCATCACATCTGTTTTACTTGGGAGTTGAACATAGTGGGACTGCCTTATAAAATAATAATGCATTTTTAAAACTAAGGTAATGTTTTATGCTGTCACAGTGCTCATTCAATGTTAATCTATTACCTGTCTTTTTGAGGATTTCCTTATTAAATGTGATATTTTAATAATATTGTATTAAAATCAATATGACTCCATTACCATCCATGCAGACTGTTCCTCAACAATGATATAAAGTATTTCAAAACTACAGGATGAAAAGTTTTATGTAATGATTGAATTTATGTAATGGGCTACAGTTAATATTCACATTCCTTTCATAAATGATTTGCAGATTTTTTGTTTGTTTTAGACACTGATTATGTTATAAATAGATCAGAAGAAAATTGTATGTAGATGGGTAGAAACCACACTAATTCTATTCACCTGCTGGAGTCTACAACAATTGTTTTCATAAAATGTCTCCAGGAAGTTTATTAACTTTTTATGCATACAACTTTAATATACATTATTCCCCTATAAAGGTTTTGTGTATACGCAAGTGGTATTATCGCTATTTAATAGCTGATCATTAAGTTTACATAATATTTTCTGTATTTCCCAGAAGACCATTCTTATGGACATTATTCTACATTCCTATCTTTAAACATACAAAAAAAGGACAGGCACATACATTACCTGGACTGTATAATTTGTATCAGAATGTTTCATGTTATTGTCACAATTGGTGCAAAACTTATCTGTGATTCAGTTATCAGATAAACATTGTGAAATACTAAAGACAATATTACGCGTGATGGTTCTTTATATACTCTCCTTAAACTTTCAAATTCAATTGCCATTTTAAGCAAAGGAGCAAAGAGGACTTGCAGAACTAGGAACAGCAAGCTGTAATTCATTGCTGTAAAATGGTTGTTAAACTAGTATATGAAAATACTCTTCAGAAATGATCAGAGCCTGCAGCCCATAGAGAGAGGTATTTGAAATTAGAGCCCCTTAAAACAAAAGTACTTTCAGGAAAACCATCTTTCTCGCAATACAGCTACAGAAAGAAAAGCTGACATTGCAACAGACTTGTCAGAACTATTTTATAAGAGGTGATCTGCCTCCCATCTGATGAGAAAGCTAACATCAAGGACGCTGCCCAACTTGGCATCTTTGTGAAAGGTTCCCAAGAAAAGAATAGTTTTAAAGAAAAGCAAGCTTCTTTTCCAGATTTTGATTTACACTGGGCAACAAAAATGTTAACTGTTACTGTGAAAAAGGTGATGAAAAACTGCCTTCAATAGATTTGTTTTTGTGTGAGTCCTCTTGGTAGAAAAATAACCATTGATATATTTTTCTTTTTCACTGTGACAAAAAAGTCAAAGACAAGTGATGGAACAAGCTATGTGCTAAGGCTTTAATATCTGTTATTTTTACTTTTATTAAAACATTGTGATATGCTACTATCCAGAAGTGCTGAATAGTTATGAGACTGGGCTTTGTATATATATATTTAGCTAGATACACTCAATTCCCAAACCTGAATCACATTGGTAACCAAATTCTGATTTGTTTAAATCATGTTCAGTCCCACATTCTATTCCTACTCCCATAAGCAAGCATATTGGAAACAGAGCCTGAGTGTAATTTGTTTATCTTTTTGTTTCATGACACACTATTTCAGACCAGAAACATGGACCAGGACATGTTGCCATATTTTGTTATTAAAGAGTTACTGAGCTGAAAACCTGCAGGTAATATCTCCTCTGAACCATTAGCTGAAAACAAACCTATCCCTCCTCTAGTCCGGATAAATATGTGCAGCTTGTTACTAGAGCCTGAATAACTCAAAATCTGTATATGCACGTGTGTCTGTGTGTGCGTGTGTGTGCGCACGTATTCACACTTTGAATTTTTGGGAAAAGAGTTTTGATCTCCAGTATGTCCAAAGGTCCCTTGAATTCATTTTTCTTGTCTGCTTGCTTTTCACTGTCACTATTTTAGAGAATACTGAGATTTTGCTGCAGTCAAGGAGGAGAAAGCTGTGTGGTAGCTTCTGACAAGGATGTCATCGAGTTATTTTTAATTACTGTATGGGTGAATACTTCTCTTTTTTTGAGGTCTTGGTTGGTAGAGGCTATGCAATAAGCTCAGTGAATGCCTCTGATCCTTTTCTGATCTTTAAATTAAACAACTTGGCTTGGGTCACCTGCATCCTTTGCTGTTAGGGTGAAATTTCCAGTTCCTCTCACTCTTAGACAAATATCTAGGTCAAACATTCCTTCCAGACTAAATTCCAATCAGACTCAATTTTGTTTCTTTCCTTCAGGATTTGTAGTTCTTGGCTAATCCTACAACGAACACCAATCTCCTTGCAAGATGTTTGCCAACAAGCAGAAAACATATTTAGCGATATGACTTGAAATCAGTAAACTATGTTTATCCTGTCTCATCAAATCTGATGTTTCATTACAGTTTAAATAAACTGAATTGCTTCTTAAGTTATACGATGAAAACACATCCAATCTTCATTCTCTTGTGAGAACAAGAAATTTTTGGAAGCTCCGGCCGTCTATGTTTTTCCTTTTCAAGTTGTGCTTCTCATTCTGTCCCTCCAGAGTAAACTTCAGTATTCGAATTCAGAAGGAAATGCCCTTTTCTCCCAGTTCCTGTACTTGTAAATGTTAGTATGGGATGTATGCCTCAAGATTCCTTCTACAAAGGAACCATTTTAAAGACTAGTTTATCATTCAGTAACTAGAGAAAAGTAGCGGTTAAGGGCTGTGTCTGTGGAAAGTGAGCTGGCCCTTTTCCCCTGGGATCATGCTCGCTCCCAGGAACGCTCTGGGTCTTGAAGTTTCCCTGGAGAAGAAAGGGGAATGTGGGGGCCCGTGCTCAAAAAGTCATTAGGAGCCTGAGGTCTTTGCTGGCAGGAATAAGATATTCATGGCGGGGACATTCCCCTTCCTTGGCCCGGGATACATTTGGGTTTGTGTTCGTGCGCCGCCTCCCCGCAGGCTGCTGCGTGCTGGGCGCTGGGCAGCGAGGGCCGAGCGCAGCCCGGCAGCCCCCGGCTCAGCCCCCCAGGGCTGCTGGCGGGGCCGCAGTGGCTCCCTCGGGTCGCCAGACCCTTCCCGCGGGCGGCGCTGGCAGAGCTCGAGCTCACGCCGGGGAGGCGACGGGCGCTTGGCCGCGAGGCCGCCGCGGGAGCCAGCGCAGCGCAGCCCGGCCCCGGCTCCAGCTCCGGCCGCGGGGAGCCCGCACCAGCCCCCAGCCCGGCACGCAGGGCACTGCGCAGCCCATGGCCTCTCTCGGGGAGCTGCAGAAATAGTTTTTATTGGGCTATCCAGCAAAGCAAATAATAATCCTTTTAGGTCAAATGAGTCTGAGGGAGGCAATTGTGCAACTTTCAAACTATAACTGAGAATTAGCAAGAAGAAAGTAGACCATGATAACCATTAGCTCCAAGCGTACCCAAGCCTGAGGAGAAGGGATCCCGACATCCCCATCTACTTCCTCTTGGTGAGCAGCTCGAACACCCTCAGCTCACTGCAGCACTCCAGCAGCCTGCCTGAGGATGGGCTCTCTATAGCGCCTTCCAGCCTGCAGGGATGATGATGAGCACCACACCACAGAAAAGGGGTAGATATCAGCAAGTTTTCTTCTATAATAGGTTAATTAAAAATATTACTAATATTTCTTTTGTGTGTGTTAATAGACTACCAGTAATAGTAGTACTGTAGCTGTACTGTAGTGGTACTGTATTTTGATTCATTTATAACATTTTAATGAGTTTAATAATAAATTCTTAACTCATACATATGGCATGCTTGCTATTGCCCATAACAACTTTTCCAGTGTAACAAACAGATGTCTCTTCTTTCCTAGGCATATCAAGTCCACAGGTCAGGAATGTCATTCATAAACAAACTTTAAAGCCTAGGGTAACATGTGCTAACAAGCACCTCTCTATTCTGCATTTTTAGCTTCTATTTTGATTTCAGAAAGAAAATTGAGTAGTTAATTAACAACTTTTGTAGACGTGAAGCCATATTTGGGCCAATCAGGCCTGTCTCAATCCAGCTGTAACAACTCCCTGGCATGTTCACAGGATTCTGGATCTTCTTGCATCTCCACAAGCCCCCATTCATTTTGAGATTAATACTGGAACTGGATACTTACATTTTATCCTTATGATAAAAATGTAAAAAACTCTTAAGGGCTAAAGTTAAGGGAAAACTGATAGTTGGGAATTAGTTTTGTTCAAGCCTTGATGTGTATCTCACAAGACCCTGTACTACCCGCTAGCAGAGTTCACCAGCAAGATAACACATGGGTAAGTCCTAAGGCTCCAGAACAGGCGTAACTCAAGAATGCCTTGCTTTGTCTAGGCACTGCTTTTTGAAGGACTTTTCATAGCACTTCCCTGGTTTGCTCTTGACTGAGATCAGTATTCTTAAAACTATTTCTGCAAAGCGTGCAAATCTACTGCCAATTTTGTTAACATTAAAATCACAAAGAAATCAGGCCTTACACTCTTATAGTTCCCTCAGATTATAAAGAATCTTCTTGGTTTCAACAAATTTGTAATTCTTTGCCTGCTTCCTCAGAAGAGATATCAAAAAAAGCCTTTGCAGATTTCAGCAAGAGCTCACTCAAGTGTAGTTCAGCTGCAACTTAAAGGCCAAATTCATTCTGGTTGAATTGGCAGAACTTTATGGACGAAGAGATGTACTCTTCATTGTTTGCACAAAACTGCTCTTCATATATTTGAAAGCACTTATAAGACTTCTGAGAAGTGCTTTCTTTGTGGTGAAGTTAAGGTTGATCCTCTAATTCGATAAAGAAATATGATTTTTTTTTCAGAATGCCTTCAATGGATTGGTACCAGATAAGTATGTCAGATATCTAGCACTGCTGTCTTTCTTTGTATAGTGCTATTATTGAGTTGTGTTATTACACAGTAATATGCTTACAGGGATGTTACTAGCTTTTCAACAAATGTTCCTTAAGTATACAAATGATTTTGTAAAGATAGTCTTACTACTGGTCCAAGCCGCCTTTCTCCCAATGCTTTCCTTTCTCTTATCATATATGTTACAACTGACAAGGCGGCTGTTTTCTTGTGCAGAGTACTCTACATAGTTGAAACAGGTTGAAACAGTCTGTACAGCAAAAAGTTACAGTATAAGACAAAAAGAATCTACAGAGTAATCAGGAGTAACTTTTACAAAAGAACCTAAAGATGTCAATAGGCATACAAGAAATTCACCAAAGCACTTGAGCAGATTAGGCACCCAAGTCCCATTGACTTTAGGATAGTCAAATGTCTTTGGGAGCTGTGAAACTGAAAATATGACAAGACAGATGATGCTTGAATTGCACAAGTTGAGTGACATCTCTAGTGTAGTGTCAAAAAACTGATCTGTTTGGCTGGTGGGGAGTAAAAGCTGGCTGGGCAGAAGTGAAAGAGCTGTGGAAACATGTAATAATTTGAAAGATAATTAATGAAATCTGTGGAGTATAAGGGACTAATGAAACTTCTTAATGCTGTTATAAATGCATTATGCTGAATAGGATGGCAACTGCATAAAGCCAGGATACAGCACTCCTAGACTCTCTCTTTTACTTTATGATTTACTTCATGAAAGTTTATAAACAAGGATAATTGAGAAAATTAAATCAAAAGCAGAAAGAAAAACTTATTACTGGTAACAAACGATGACAATTTCATCCTACTGTAAAGATGCCAGCTCAAAACTAAGGACAAAATGCCACCACTGAAGAGAGGGCTTGGTAAATTTGTGTGTGCACTCTTTTGCAGTCTACCAGTTTGACATGCTGTAGAAATCACAGAAATAGGATCTGAATAAAACATTCAGAAGATCTATGAGACAGGGATTTTTTTGGTGTTGTTTTCAGTGAAATTGACAAAAGTAGGCTGTTAGCTCCCAAACTGGAAGTGTCCAGATGAGACTATTTGAATATTTAAATAGTTTTCCTTTGAACTAAGTTTTCTTCAATGCTAAATGATATAAAAAGGATTTCCCATCTTCGGGTCTGACTTCCATCAGTTTCCATGAACACTGGGACAGACACTGGAAATTTTCTCACTCTGGAATTTCTATTTAACTGTGAAACTGTCTTCTGCAATTGATATGATCAGTAAGATCTTAGAAGTGCAATGCCATTAAAAAAAAAAAAAAAAAACACACACACACACAAAAACAAGCGAAGTCTTCAGTTTTAAATGTCCAAAATAAGAAATCACTGAGATGGCTTCCTGACATCCCCAGAAGCTACCACTTCTTTCTTCTCTTTACCAGTGATAGGAATTTCATATGTCCCCTTCTGAACAGGTTTCTCCATCAGTCTGGAGATCTAGGGCATGAGGTTCATACTAATAATAGATTTCTCTCTGTCTCCTAACTGAATGAAAGTAAAGAAAAGTAATACATGTTTATGTGTGGATAGATAGATAGATAGAGATTTCTACCTCAAAAATTTTCCTGAATATTACAATAATGTTTTTAAAAAGAAACAAACACAAAACTCACACAAGAAAATGCAGAGCCTTCACTGTGGAACACTCAAACCAGGAGATATATGAGACAACTTCATGTCCTACATGTTGGCTCCCAAGGTCTAGAAGTTATGTCTCCATTTTGTCAGATACATGTGTAGGGAACGGCGATCGGAAGATCTCGCGATGGCACGGAAAGAGGAAGGAAGAGGAAGGATATGACGTAGAGATAGCAGTATGCTTGTAGGTATATAAGCGAATACATGCGTACAATAAACGCCATTTGTAGCATCCTCATATTGGTGTCAGTGCTCATTGGCCCGGAGGCTGGGGGAGCCTCCATGCCGTCTCAGGCGAACGGGAGATTGTCGCATCAGAAGGTGACAAGTGGTGACCCCGACGTGATAGCTGAGACGGCGGACCGCAGGTGGTCGAGAGGATCCGGATCATGGACACGGTACTTAAGGTTGTACGCGTGGGTGCCCGGGAATGGGTGCTCTCTATGAGAGCGGATGCAGTTGCGAACTGCGTCGGGCGGCACCTGAAAGATGGAGCGATAGTTAGAACAGGGGACATTTTTTCCCCTTCTAACTGGGAGGAGTGCACTCGAGCACTTGCTCAGAGAGCTATGGCCACTAAGAAGGCCGCAGAGCTTAAGACATGGGGAGACATAACGATCATTTTACAAAGGACTAGGGAGGAGCATGAGACCTGGCAGGCTGCCCGCGCGGCGCTGCACATGTCTGCGGAAATGGCGACACAGACAGCAGCGAACGCAGAGGAGCGAACGGAGGCGATAGAGGGAGAGACGATAGTAGGGGATGAAGTGAAAACGGAGAGTGTGGAAACAGACATAAAGGAGGAGGCGGTTAATCAAGAACCAGAGCGGGGAGAGGGGGAGGCAAAAACTCCAGAGGCTTACCCAATAACGCCCTCTTCTCCGCCACCGCCGTGGTATCCGTGGAAAGAGATGAGGGCGATGGAAGGGGGAGAACTAGGAGAACCAGGAGACCTTTGTGGAGACCGAGATATGAAAAAGCCAGAGGCGGGTAGAGGAAAAGAAAGCAAGGTGAAAGTGGAGGAGGCAGAAGAAAAGGAAAGACCGCTTATAGTGGATGATCCCCGAGACTGGCTACCGGGGGCCATGATTCGGGCGCAGTGGGAGGACGAAAGAAGAGAAGAAGCAGGGGAAAGACCAGAAGCAGGGGAAAGACCGAGGGTGCCGCACCCGGGAAAAGATGGCGCTGGCCGAGAGAGGAGTGGGCGTCGACCAGCATTGCGGAAGGAGGAGACTGAAGACTCAGGTGCAGCAACTAGGGCGGAGTTCCCCCGCCGCAGTCAGAGGCGAAGAAAAAAAAAAAAAAAAAAAAGGAGGAAAGTCACAAGAGATATGGAGCAGATGTTTATGCTGCTTACAGCTCTGGAAGAAGAAACAGCTAAACAAAGAGGGCTATCAGAGGCAACAGCTAAACAAAGAGGGCTATTAGAGGCAACAGCTAAACAAAGAGGGCTATCAGAGACAGCAGGTTCCACCCAAGCGGGAGGGGGAAAAGAAATTCCCCTAACAGACTGGAAACTGATAGCGACGGAATGTGCCCTGAGTGGCCTCAAGTTTCGTGCGCCAATAGGGGCCTTTCCAGTACGAGTTGCCCCGGGGGGGGGGGCAGTGGAATGGATGCCCCTCGACCCAAAGACGGTACAACAGCTATTGAAAGCAGTGCAAGAACAGGGCCTGCGACACCCGGTGACACAGACGTTGCTGGACGCGGCGCACGCGGGAGGCCTAATACCGTGGGATTGTCGCGCCCTCGCGCGACTGGTTTTATCGCCCACGATGGTCCTTATGTGGAAAGAAGCGTGGACCTCGTGCCTGCAGCAGGCGTTGATGGCCGCGCAGGCAGACCTGCAGAACCCACTGGGCCAATCCACCCTAGCGCGGTTAAGAGGAAATGATGCGGCCATGGCTACACCCCAGCAGCAGGCAGCGGGCCTGACACCTCGGGAGATACTGGCGGCAACAGAAGCATCTCGAAAGGCCTTTGATGATATTGGGCCACTGGTGCAGCAGGCAGACCCATGGACGACTGTGAAGCAGAGAGTGGGAGAGCCGTTTGACAAGTTTTGTGACAGGCTACAGGCAGCAGTAGAACTTGCATCTTTACCAGACGCTGCAAAAGGAGCGGTGATGTTGGAATGTATCAAACAACAGGGCAACAAGTTGACAAAAGAAATCCTAAGAACAGCGCCTAAGGGAGCAAGTCTAGGGCAGACGATCAAGTACGTATTAGAACACCGGGACAAGACCACAGCCCTACAGATTGCTGCAGCAGTTATGGCAATGCCAGAGGTTAGAGCTAGAGGAGGTCCAAAAGGAGGCCCATGCTTCGGCTGCGGGCGAATGGGCCATTTGAGAGCACAGTGCACGAATAAGGGAAGTTACGCGCGCCCAACAGGGGGTATGGGGAGCCTTACATGCTGGGCCTGTGGAAAACCAGGACACAGAGCACGAGATTGTCGGCGGTCGGGAAACGAGAAGCGGGGAGGGCAACTAGGGGGCCACCCCTCCCCGGTGAGCCGACCTCAAGTAGCCCCCGTCAACAACAACACACCGCTGATGGACAGCTCCAGCGACCAAACTCCGAAGGGAAACCCCGCGTGGCCCTGGTCTTAGGGTGTGAGAAGAGACCCCGAGTGAAAGCGCATCTGATAGGCCCACCAGGGGTGGGTCCTCCTAGCATCCCCTTAATAATGATGCTAGATACGGGGGCAGATGTTACATGTGTGCCCTCGTGGTTGTGGCCATCGAGTTGGCCAGCAAAAGTGGCAAGCTCATTAGATGGAGTGGGAGGCAGGGCGGAGGCTATGATTTCTGAAACCGATATCACAATTGTATTGGAGGACCCGGATAGGCCTGCTCAGATCATCCGTGTGCGGCCGTACATAACTGCCATAGGGGAACCATTGTTAGGGCGAGATGCCTTATTGCAAAGCGGCTTTCACCTGACAAATTTAGGGTAAGGGCCACTGCCTACCTCCTCGGGGCTCATTTCGCTGTCCCGCTGACATGGTGCTCCAATGAGCCTGTGTGGGTAGAGCAGTGGCCATTGACAGGGGACAAATTGGCGGCTGCCCGACAAATAGTAAGTAGAGAACTAGAGCAGGGACACCTGGAGGAAAGCCACAGTCCCTGGAACACTCCTATATTTGTGATACACAAAAAGGATAAGTCTAAATTTCGATTACTGCACGACCTACGAGCGGTAAATCAGCAGATGGAAGCGATGGGTGCCCTCCAGCCGGGGCTGCCACTACCATCAGCAATACCAAAGAATTGGCCAGTGGTGGTGATGGATATCCAAGATTGCTTTTTCTCTATACCATTAGCCCCTCAGGACAAAGCTCGATTTGCCTTCACACTGCCCTCAGAGAATCTGCAGGAGCCAGCAGCGCGATATCAATGGACCGTCCTCCCGCAGGGCATGAAAAATTCACCTACGACTTGTCAGGCGGCAGTAGCTAAGGTATTGCAGCCGGTAAGGGCGCAGCTCCCGCGCGCGCTTGTCATCCATTACATGGACGACCTCCTAATAGCTGCAGAGACCCAGCAAGAAACCGATCAGGCAGAACAGGCAGTAATTAACTGCCTAAATGAAGCGGGATTGTACGTCCAGAAAGCGAAGACGCAAAGGGGAGAATCTGTCGACTATCTGGGAACCACCATCCTCCCCAGAGCTGTGGTCCCACAGCCGATAAAGCTCAATAGAGAGATACGGACGTTGCATGATGTACAGCAATTAGTTGGAGCTCTCCAATGGCTGCGAGGGCTGATAGGTATTCCCCAGGAGTGGATGGAGCCACTGTTCGAGTTGCTCAAGGGCCACAAACCATGGGAACCGAGGCAGATGACACCGAACGCGTTAGAAGCCCTCCGAAAAATAGAAGATCTCATGGCAAAGGGCGGAGTAACGAGATACGACCCGGCCAGACCAATCAATCTGTACGTGGCAGTTACAAGAACAGGAGCCATAGGCGTTCTAGGACAAGGGACGCCGGAGCGTCCGGAAGTCGTATGGTGGATAGTGTCGAACCAAATAAGTACGGCATATGTCACAATCGTAACAGCGTTGGCACAGATGATACAGAAGGGACGAACCGCCACTGTTCGGCACTTCGCGAAGGAGCCTGAGTCCATTTACCTGCCGGTAAAAAGGAGTCAATGGGACAGCGTGGTCCAGAAACAAGATAGTATAGCAATAGCTTTAGAAGGATTCCCAGGAACAATCAGATTATCGCCTGTGCTGGAGATGTATACACACCTCTCCGTCCTTCGGCCCCATCTGAAAGCCCGAGTGCTACAGCGACCTGCACCAGGGCGCACAGTGTTCACCAACGCGTCATCGGTGACCAGGGCAGCGGTCGTTGTGTGGCAAGATCAAAAGGCCCAATGGCACCGAGTGAAGATCAGCGAGCCGGACAGTAGCGTACAGCATCTAGAGGCCCGAGCTGTGGCGCAGGCATTGCAAACGTGGCCAGAAGAGCATTTGAATGTAGTGACAGACTCCATGTTCGTCTTTAAATTGTTACACAACATGTCATATCCCGGATGGGCCGGATCGCCCATTGCGCTAATGCTAGAAGAAGCCCTACAACAGCGGCGGGCCACTGCCTCCGTTATTCATGTTCGGAGTCATGAGGCAATCCAAGGAGTGTACCAAGAAGGCAACAATAAAGCCGATCAAGCGGCCAAAGGTGTGTGGACAGTCGCAGAAGCAAGGCAGGTGCACGACCTTCTCCATGTTGGTGCAAAAGCACTGGCAAAAAGCTGCAACATCCCCCTCACCACGGCTCGTGAAGTGGTTGCGGCTTGCCCGTATTGCCAAAAAAAACCCCTGTGGGGCGCCGGCATCAACCCCAGGGGGCTGAAAGGAAACCAAATATGGCAAACGGACTTCACAATGTGCCAGCGACTTCGACCACGGCCCTGGCTGGCTGTCACAGTGGACACACACAGCGGTATCATCGTGGCGGCCCAACATAAACGAGTCACAGCGTGGGCGGCACAGTTGCATTGGCACACGGCAATGGCCTGGCTGGGTGCCCCAGGAACTATTAAAACAGACAACGGCACGTGTTTCACAGCGCAAAGCACGAGAGAATGGGCCGTACGGTGGGGAATTAAGCTAGTGCACGGTATTGCCTATAATAACACAGGTCAGGCCATTGTCGAGCGAGCAAACCACACTTTAAAGCAAAGGATCGAGATTCTTGGGGAGGGGGAGGGATATACACAAAGAATCCCCGCGCACAAACAATCAGAAATAATTATGCGCGCCTTATTCGGTCTGAATCAGTTCATCACGGGGGAGGAGAACAAGACGCCAGCGGAAAAGCATTGGGCGGTCCGAGCGACGCACGAGGGACCAGACGTAAAGGTTCGAATCCCGGAAAAAGGGGAATGGGAAGAGGGGTGGCAGCTGGTAACCCAAGGACGAGGGTATGCAGCGGTCAGGCAGGGAGAAGTGGTAAGATGGGTCCCTGTGAAGTGGGTACGCCCAGACCTCAGGGCAAGGACAAGACAGGAAGCAGAGAGTCAGGTGAATTAATGAATGTCTGAGCTTTATTGCAGGGGAGGACCACCCTGAAAAGCCGATGATCCCTTCTAGCAGCAAAGACAGCAGACAGGAGAAGAAGAACAGATGAGAAAAGGCGCGTGAAACCACAAGAAGAACACGTAACCAGAAAACCCGAGAAGATGGCAGGGGGAGCAACCCAAGTAGCTCTCCTCATAGCGATGCTGGGACTGGGACTCCAAGGGGTGAAAGGCGAACCAACGTTAGCGAAATGGGGTAGTAACAATCTATGGCTCACCTGGCAAACCGGACAGGAAATAAGCAATTTTGCCTGATGCTGGCGGGTGTGGGGCAGCCTTTAAGACATGCTTAATAGGGGTCCCATTGAATTTGACCATAGACCTACCAAAGCTGAGAGAGCATTGCACAAACACAAGCAATATTAGTAACCGCTTGAACACACTGAATGCATCATTGCCCTGGGACCCGCAAGAGCTTGACCTTCTGGGTTCGGTAGTGGTAATTGGCTTGGGCTAGGACCATGGGCCTAGCAATTACTAATAGAAAGGTTGCGCCTGCTGCTGATGCTCGTGCTAGGCATATTAGCATGTAGACTAGTGTTTAGATGCTTGGTAAGACAACTGCTAGAAAAGGGGTGGTCCCACCCACACCCACACTATGAACGCTTAACCCGCGACACGGCAATTTAAAGCAAATAGCATAGCCAAAGCATGGGGAGGGGGAGATGTAGGGAACGGCGATCGGAAGATCTCGCGATGGCACGGAAAGAGGAAGGAAGAGGAAGGATATGACGTAGAGATAGCAGTATGCTTGTAGGTATATAAGCAAATACATGCGTACAATAAACGCCATTTGTAGCATCCTCATATTGGTGTCAGTGCTCATTGGCCCGGAGGCAGGGGGAGCCTCCGTGCCGTCTCAGGCGAACGGGAGATTGTCGCATCAGAAGGCGACATACATGTGTTATCCTTGCAAAATAAACTAAAAAAAACCATAAATCCTAAGACACAGAAAGAAATAAGAAAAAATAAATAGAATAAATACAGAGTTTCCCTGATAGAAATTGTTCTGTTTGGCTTGAAACCACAGTCTCTCTTCACTGTAGTAGATCTTATGTGTAAGAAAACTTCAAGGGCATAGCCTTCAAATAAGATCTGGAAACCAGAGGTTCATCACCGCTTCCCCCTTAAAGGTGTTCATAATCATATCACTAACTTTCGACAAGCTTGCCTTAGCTCCCAGGCTACTGATATTTGGTGGGATACATGGGAAGCTGGAGGCACTCATGTTCCTCTCATTAGCATAACATTTGCTGGAACACAAACAGTATCCAGATGTGCTGTATGTCAGAAAAGATCCTACCTTAATATTGAAGAATTATTTCCCCTCCTTTTTTTTTTGCAAAGAAATCTGTGATTTTTTTCAAATAAATCTATGAGGTTCCAGTTACAGTCCCTCATTTAGAAAACAGGCTTCCTGATTTATGTTGTCACCATTTCCTCTAAATAATATTTAGCTGTGGGGTTTGGACATACACGGTTAAGATACGGACTCAGATCCCTGAAATGAAGATGGAAAAGACTCACTGAACTACACCAAAAAAGGCTGTCATACCTCCAACTTTTCCTTGGCATATCTATATTTTTTTCCACCTAGAAGCAGTCCAGAGAGAAATACAGGAATTTTGCCATTTATCTGTGATTTCTTTAGATCTTACTGAGCTACAGAAATTTGGAAATCTGGTACAGATGGCCATGACACCTGCACAGGTCATCTGTACAACTCACGTACATTAAGAGTGATGTATCACAGGCTGTGAACTTTTCAAAGCAACAGCTGTGAATTTAGCTATGTGAGCAAAATAATGAAAATATAGTTCTTGCAACACTCTGCAGTGATGCAGGTAATTCCATTTGTGGATAAAAGCCAAGGAAGAGCAACATAGTACAGGGAAGCAAGAATCGATACAAGTGCATTTCATCCTTGCAGGTCTGAAGATGTCCGTCCCTTGATTTATATAATCTTTCTTCCCTTTTCCTATACTTAGAACTCCCTTCCAAATTTTCAATAGTTAGAGGATTTACTCTGGGGAAAAGGATTCCCCAAGTTTCCCCATTCTGTCACTTTTTCAACCAGCCTAGCATTCCTAGCAAGTTCTTAATTACCAGGGGATGTGCAAGGTGGGATATTTTGTAGATTTTTGTCTCTCCTCCTTCCTCTCTGCCAAACCATAGTCAGGAACAGCATCAAGACTTTTTAGTAGTTTCTTTGCTTATTTTACTTGTTATGGCTTTGAAACATGGTCCTGGTGTAGCCATAATATTATGCATTGCTAGGTGCCTGATCACATGTCTTTGTAATTTTTTTCCTGTATCTTCTAGCTAATTACCTATCTGGAATACGTAATTGGGTGACCAAACAAATGTTCTTTCATACTTAGTGGTACCCCTTCTGAAAGAAGCACAGATAATAGCTGTTTAACAGTTTAGAGATCAGACACTGTTTTCCAAGTAGAGATTCTGCCAGCAAAGACAGGAAGTAGAAAAATCTATAGGTTGTTCTTTACAGTTAATTAAGCATCTACAATTTTTGTTTTATTTTATTTTGTTGTACTTTTTCTCAAGAAAATCAATACAATTGCAAGATGAAGAGCTGCTCACTGTTACATATTTAGTCTTGCTCCTCCCTTCCTCTCTCCTGTATAAATTATGACCACATTTTTCATTATCCATTTTGGATTCTTCAGGCTTCAGAATAGGTTTCTGATGCAACAATTAATAGTCACTTTAAATATAAATATCAGCCTATCTCCAGTCCTGGCTAGAATCATTGATTTAATTTCCTAATGACAGAAGAATTAAGTAATAGGCCCTAAGTAGGAATGCAGGCAACCATGTGAAACCATGTGCCAAATTGATATTTCGGCAACTCTGATAACTTATTAGGATGACAGCCATGCAATGTCGTAGAGCTGAGTGATAAATCTTCAGTCTGCTGCTTTCCTACTTCTTTAAAATTATTTTTCTGTTGCAAAATTAATTGTCATTTGTGTTGCTAGTCAGTATCTTCTTTGTTTAAACTAAAAAGCTCACAATGTTACTAAATGCTGTGAAAAAGTAAATCAGATCATCCTACACAATAAACACAGGCAGATAAAGGGGACTGGAATACATTGCATGTAGGGCCAGCCCAAGTCTGATGCATCATTTAAACTCAGTCATGCCACTATGTAGGATATAAGCAGTGAATAGGCCTACAGACAGGGAGAATTTCACGAAGGAAGAGTAAATTGGAAAAATAATTTTAGAATTACAGGCCTAAAAGCACAAAATTTCAATAGGAGCAGAACAAATATATCTGAAGGCTGAAATTAGCTTCTGGCTGCCATGGATTTCAGGGAGGAGAGGTTGTAGTGCAAAGTAGTCATGAATCTTCTGTGAAATATTCATGGTCATACACATTTTCAGGTAATTAAAAAAAGTCAAGGATTTTTCATAAGAAAAGAAAAAGTTAGTTACATATATAGTTTAGAAATTTTACATTTTCGGCTGGACAGGGTAATTCTTGAAATGAAAGGTGTCATAGTTGTAGGGTTAAACTGAGTCCCATTAGACTCAACAACAGTTTTCACACTTATTTGAGAAGGACCAAAATATTATCTCCTAATTCCTGAGAAATGTCCTTGACCCAATGCAACTTTAGCAGAAGCTGATGCTCCTGTCCCATCCCTGCAGTACACTAAATATAGACAGAACTGCAGAGATTTCAGCTAGTCTCCTCCAAACTCACATATACTTCACCCTAATTCTAAATTTTGTTCCAGAAAACTACTATTGAGATTCTTCCATTGCTTGGGCCTCACCAAAAGATGTAGGCTTTGGAGATCGTCCTGGATATCAAACAAGTTGAGAATGCTCCCTGGCAGTGAAAGTACAGCTGAATTCTGACTCTAACTGAAGTTAGATATTAGTTATTGTAGCTCCTGTAACACAGAGGAAAAAGCTCCCCTAAAATACAGACAGCATAACTTCTTAACATTATGAAGAAACAGGACCAGCACACTGAAAAGGATTTGCTAAACAATGTATGAAGGTAGTCCACATTGCAGAATGTTGCTTCTGCTAATATTCTTCTGTATAGTATGATTACTGGTGATTTTCATTGTGCCTGAGGAAGATGGACAAATAGATGCTTTTGGAAGTTAATGCAAACTAGATGTTTTGAAAATCACACTCTCGGGTCCAGAAATAGGGTGGTTGCTACATAAGATTGATACCTGCCCTGAACGATTTCCGACTTAGAGCTCAGTTGCAGCTTTGTGATGAGCTTTGTGCAAGGGGAGCACATCTTTGTGCTGCTGCAAGAACAAACCAGGGGCTGGGTGGTGAGGATGTATATCTCACTAATTTATATTGGACAGTGTGTATTCCAAGACAAACAAACAAGCAAAAAACCCTAAAGAAATATGAGTTTCTCTAACACTGGATTTCTAGGAGGTCAATAGTTGAAAAATTAACCTTGTGAAGTAATGTACATAGTATAGATTTAACAAATATGTTATTGAACCTATGACACTAAAGAGATTTCAAAGAAGTCCTGCATTTTAAGTATACTGCACAGGGAATAGGCCTTTGTGAAAGAACTCAGACGACTGAAAGTGATTCACTGTTGGAAGTAACAATAGTCATGAGGATTTGTTACAATTTAAGGCAACACAACTGAAATAATTTATTAATATATAACTTAGGGTTACATTGATGAAAATAATTTGAGTGTAGAATCATATGGAGACTTGCTGATCCTCTGATATTAAGTGAATTCGTTTTTTCTTTACCACCCACCAGTATAACATGTATATAACATTGTCAGACATAAAAAATGTGGATTGAATACTTGATACTTATACTTGGCCTCTGCTTAAGATTTATTTTTTAGTTGTGAAGTTTTGCAAAACTGTAAAGGTTTTTAGTTTTGTTGTGTTTTGGGGAGCAAGGTTAATAGCAGATGATGTAGTTAGTTTTACCTGTTTTTGGAGGGGGAGGGGGCTGTTTGTTCATTCATTTTTTCTTTTACTGTTTAGAAGCATCCTGCAGGAAGACTATCAGATTTGTCAAGAAAAGTCCTGGGATCCAAGTAATGCATTTCTAGAAAATCTTCCACATTTGGCTTTGTTTAAACTCCTGGAAACTGCTATTTGCACAAAAAGGGGGAAGGGAGAATTACTCTTATCTACTGAGCATGATGAGTGTTTAGAGTGCTTCAGCATTGATATCTGAGATGCATGTTTAGTTTCCTGATGGGAATTATGACCTGCCTCCTGGGAAAATGCTTTAGCCAAAAAGCTGTAGACAATTCTGTGTGTAGGGAAGTAGGGAGGAAGATGAAAGGAACACCTCTACTGAAACTTTTCCCATGTGCAGTGAAAACGAGTATGATTTTCTAGCCTATTGTTTTGGGCACTCACTGAATGGAGGTCCATAAGTCCCAATCTCTAGTCCAAAGTCAGGTTATATAGCTTAGCAAATGATCTTTTTTATATAAAAAGCATTGCCAATCATTGAAGCCTCGACATATTTTATGGTTCTGGCCAGAGCAGTAGCAGCTGGTCATTGGTCCCCTCAGATGTAGAGAGAGAAAGAGAATATAAGTTTCATGCAATGTAAAAGCAAATCCTATTACAGCCAGGAAGCTATTGAATAAAAAAGGTGCATGCAACTCAATTTCCATACATGACCAACAAAGAAGAAGTAGTTGTCATTACAGGGCTCTAAGGAAGATAGAGGAAGAGAAGGGGAGTAACAGGAGAGGTTTTGGAGTCTGTCACAGGAGGCAATCATAAACTAGATGCCAGATAAATAGGCATGTTGGGATTGCAGTTTTAGGTATTTACACATGTTAGTTTGGGATTTTTAGGTACTTAGATTCCTGATAAGTTCCACTTCAGTTTCCTAAAAAATGGATCCATGTAAACAATTAGAAATTTAAGTCTTGTGGATTTCAGTGGGAATGAAGCCTTTTGGGGAAAAGTGTATAACAAATGTCTGCGCTTGTAGGTAAATACTGTAACATAAGGCGATCTTCTGTAATTGTCTTTAGGTATTTATGACACAAATTTAGCAACAAAAAATTACAAAAAGCAAAGTTGAATAATTAGAACAGCTTTTCTTCCTTTGTTGTTGTATCATCTAACTGAAATTTACCCTACATCTTTTCACTTGCTCGTGAAAGTATTCTTGCTAAATAACCAAATGACTGAATAACCAGATGACTTTATTGTTCCTACCAGTTCAGTTTTCCCATGCTCACACTGCCATCATCATGAGTGTACCAACAGATTTAACTGCCCTGGCAAACCTCGCTGGCTCAAACACCCACACACCGTCAGCCCGTGGCCCAGGAGCACCTTTTAAGCTCAAGTCAGGGCCTCCAGTCCTTGCCCGAGCCTTGCTGCAGGAAGGCCTGCGCTTGGTCGTGCTCCTGCTGATCCTGACTTGTTGACTGGACTTCCTAGACTGACCTAAGACCTGGCTTGTTACTCTGCATTTGTCCAGTGATCACCAGTCTGGGAATGGGACTTGTTGCTGTCACTACCCTGGCTCTGCTTGTCCCATTTGGGGGCTGTGGGACTGCACCCGTTGGTGAGGACATTGTCCCTGCCTCTTCAGGGGTCATCCACAGCTTCTGGCTTCTCTTCACTTCTGGAGCAGTGCACTAAGCTACTCCCTGATATGCACATTGGAGACCTTAGTGTAGCGATTTAGTCATCTGTCTTTGAAATGGAAAATAGAAAATGGAAATGTAGTTGTAATGCCATGACAGTCTGACACTTACCTCATCCAAAACTGAGTGTGCATTATATGTTTATCCTCATTCATTCAAAGCAACTGAAGTTATGCAAGTTAAGTGCTCCAGTTTTGGTCATCTCTGGAGATGTTATTTAACACAGTGGTGATACCTAAGGGCGCTGGGTGTACTGTAGGATGCTCATTATCTCGTGATGGCTAGCATTAGCAGAGATTCACCAATTTGGAGAGCTGAAAACTCTTATTGACAGATAATAATGGCATTAAGGATTTCTTTTTTTAAAAAAATGCATGTAGTAAATGTGTTTTAACAATATAGTATAAGATATCAATCAGTTAAAACCATGCACACATTCAGGTTCAGCTGAAATAACTCTTACAGAACAAATTCTGCTTTAAAGTGTAATGAAGCCAAAGGAAAGTTCTTTCCAGAGATCTATGCATTGATTTAAGTAGAGCTTTTAAGTAGTGATGATATTTTACCTGCTATATATTCTCATCAAGATGAAGAAATATAATGGGTTTTTTTCTTGTTTTGCCTCTTTTTTCATTTTATGTCTCCACCAGTGACTAAGATAGATATTTCTAGTGTTATATAGTGTGATGGTGACATGGGACAATAGTGTGGTATGGATTGTGTGATATGTGATGAGCATAACTAGATATTAGACAAGATCTTAAGCTGTTAGCACAATCCTACTGCTTTATGATAATATAGTGTTATATCCTACCGCTAGTATATTATTTCTTACCATGGATTCATTCTTTGACAGAATTATTACACTGTGGACTTTGGCCTGCCTTCTGCTGTCGTAGGAATTCATATGGTCGCATCATAAATCAAGTGAGAAAAGAGACTCATGTTAAAAATTAGTCTGTTGGGGCTTTTGCTGGTCTAGCTTTAACTGTACTCTGCTACCTGTCGAGTTTACCGTGGAGCCACATGAACACAAGAACACCATCTTTTTTGTTTAGTGGTATTGAAGGCCTCTGGTACATCTGCCTTCATTTGGCCTGCTAGAAATTATTTATGGGTTAGGTCTGGCATAATCTTTTCCCGGCATAATGACAAGATTAGAAGAACTCTAACGTACTAGATATTGTGACAGATGTCTAATGTAGACTTCTCCTTAATGCTAAAAAATAGTACTATAGATACCTGATGACAACTGACTCAACTGTTAGTGATTTTTGGAGAGTTATTATGTAACAGTTGCCTTCATAGGTATTATTTACATTTTCTGAAAGGCACATTTCTGAAGGATTCAAATATTCCTCACCATCTTCATAAAATAGCATAGTAATTTGAGCTTAAATGTAAGATTTGCATTTATGCAAGGGGGGCAGTCCTAGTCGATTCACTTTTGTCTTTTATAACAGGGAGTTTTCCCACGTTCTGTATTGTGCTATATCTAATTATCAGATTTCTTTTTAAAAATTCTTTTGAAAAATCAAACACAACTTTATGTGAGTAATATGGAATTAAATTATTTTACTCAATCTGAATAATTATTCAGATTTTATTTCTATAAAGAAAGCACCAGTATAGATGTATAGCTATGTACTTTTTCTCCACTGACTAATGACGATGGATATATCTTAGTTAGTTCATGACATCCTTTCATATCTAAGAATCCTGAGCACAGGATAAGGGCTAGAAATGACTAGCTATGCTTTTATCTACTTTTTATCATCTATCTACAGAAAACATCTGTGGATTTTATTGAGACATTGTTAACTATTTGTGATACAATTGTTGAGAAGCTTAGCTATCTTCGCCTGCTCTACAATGTAATGACTCTTCGATATTTTTATTGTGTATGAAGATTTGAAGCAAGGGGATTATCTATAACCCAACCACTTAGGTAATATCTCTTTCACAAGCCTCTAACATACTATGTTAGTTACATAATGTGTAAAACATAATATGTTTTATTTGTCCTAAACACTAGACACAAGACACAGCCTATGTTCATATTTCTATTGCATACTATTTTGGCTGAGACATGATTTCACATTTAAAAAATTTCAGGTATCAAGTTGCCCTTCACTCCACTGACACACGTGCAGCAAGGACAGGTTCCCCTTCTCATCTGAACAACTTTTTCTACATCAGCGTGAGAAGTGACTTAGGAGAAAATTATGCCTGTTGCTCTCATGCCAAAAGCCCAACTTTTTTCAGAATACCAAGTGAAGAAATAGTTTAATATATAAGTTTATTTGTTTATTTTGAAAGTATTTAATTCTTGAAACTTTTGGTTGACATTGTTACAGAAAAATGATACTATTTTCTTTTAAATAGAGCAATCATTTCAGAGGAAAAATATGTAATGAACTGCTAGTCCTTTTAGTTTACAGAATCAGCATTTTTCAAGTAGCCTCTCAGTTCCATGTAATGACAGTTTATGTCATTCTGTTCTGAGTATCCAAAATTCCCATCTCTGTGTAATGTGCAAAAAGACAAAAACACCACAAGCTAGTACTGTAGTCACATGCCTAATGAACTATGTTTTTTTTGCCTTCAAACACACAAACTACTAACTTTGCTTGTGCAAGTAATATTGACCAAAAACTAGATGAAGATTTAAGTTGCATCCAAGTTCACTAAAAAACAGAACAAACAGTAGGAAGGAGCAAAGGAGGAAGACTAATAGAAAAACCCTGAGGTCAGGAATGTTCACTGCTGAAGGATTTCAAGTCGCTTACTGGCAATTTATAAAATAGCACATTTTTGAGAATGTATGGAAAGTCCTTGTCAGCTTTTCCAATTGTCAGTGTAATTGAGGTGCAAATTTCAGGAATAGTATGCAGTAGGACTTCTCAATCAGCAGCAAAGCAGTCTACAGAGAGAGAAATGTTAGCAATTACATCTTCCAATTTTAGTTCAAAAATGTAACTGCCACTACTTAGTCACATGGAGCTATTCTTACTATGTCTATAAGAAGCTATGATCTAAGTCCCCCAAAACAATCTGAAGGATTAAGCTATGATTCTTTAAGATACAAACAAGTAAGCAATAAATAAGCAATGCCTCAGTTATAGCATATTTTGTAGGGCATTGTGCAGGGATTTCCACAGAAATAGATTGCTTCTTACCCTGATGGGAATCCTCAGATAAATTAAAACCAAAATTTATGATACGAATTATGGAATATGGCCCTTTAGTGCTGCTTCCAAATTTTACGCAATGACTATCCAAGGTAAAATATATAAATGGGGGACTGAGCTCTGAGTCCTCTCCCTCCCATGAAAATTTCCTCTCTTTTGGCTAAAGAACATGCTGATGCTTGTACTTTTCCCCTGTTTTGGTTCAAGGAACTTACTTTCCTTTCCCAGAGTGGCACAGCTATGGGTGCCAGGCTCAGGGTGTCATTTAAGCCTTTCCTGCTTCATTTCCTTCTTTGTCTACAATTTGATGATTATAGCATTTCTCTGGGAAACAGCAGATGTGAGCTTAAATCCCGGCACACTGAAAAGGGAATGAAATTAAGTCTTCTGCCTCCTGGAAAAGTGCTTTAACCACCATGCTATTACAGAAATAAGCTGGTGATTGTAGCAGCATTTGAAAAGAAAGCAGCAGCTACCACTGTATTTTATGAGGTGCCTGATCTTGTCACTGTGTGTTAGGGATTCTCCGAACAAAAAACCTAAGAGGTCAAGCCCCTGAGGGGACTTGCACAGAAAAGTGACAGTTTCTGAATTCCAGTCAGGTACATTTGTATGACAACATATATCTCAGCAGTCTCAAGTCTGAGGTGCCTATGGCCACATTCAGGATGAAAAGTTTCAGGTAGTTAAGGACTGCTTAAAATAAAAAGTTAAATGTAAATGAATTGTTATGAAATTTAGTTGTTACTAGCATTAGGTGGCAGCTGAGCATTGAAGAGCACTGCTTTTGACATAAACCATTGTTTTCTGGCTGTCTAACTTAGGGGTCTATAGATTTTTAGGGCGAGGGGAAAGGGGACAGATAGGGTTAAATCTGTGCCATTATTTTAATCTGGAAACAGAGTCTAACTGCTTGCAAAAATATTCCCTGAAGTTATCTAAGCTCTCAGATTTCATGACCTAGATTACAACTGGATGAAGTAAACCATTTATGTGTATTTTATTAATTGGATTAAAGTGACTAATCAAGCAAATATACATCTAAAATAAGCATATTAGTACAATTAATTAAACTAATTGTTGACATAACAATTTTAATTGAGGTCACAATAAATACTGAGCCAATAAATGGCCATTTTCAAATACCTAAATCTTCAAATTAATACAACAGGTAACCACTGAATTATGAATTTGATGTCAGATGAAATTATCTTGTACTAAGCTTGCTTTAGGAAATAGAATTTAGAGTCTTTATGATAGAATAACAAGCTATTCTAGTCACTGCAGTTTCCTACTAGAGAATGGGCAAAGAAGTATGTAAGACATACGTGTTTGTCATTTAAGTGTCTGCTCTAAGTTTAACTACTTGACAAAAGTTTTAGATTCCTTAATTGAAGGACCAAATCATAACACAATTTTTAAACTCACATGTGTCTATTGATTTATTTATTGACACATGTATTTATTTTAGAAAATAATGTTATTCCCCTACTTATCTGTATCCATGTATATCTACAATAAGACAGAAAAAACAGATAAATATAAAGTTTAAGCTTCTTCTGCTTTATTTTTACTAAGAACTTAAACTCAGTTTACAGTTGTTGAAAATCATTGGGTGGAAGTTTGGTTGGAACCCCCAAAAAAGGATTTCTGTGCCAGTTGGATTCTGCCAGATAGCAGCCAAACAAGTCTTTCACCTGTTTCTCCTCTGGATGGTATACCAAAGGAAGGAAGAGGCATGTAGCTGCTTGTCACAGGGAGACTGATGGGGTTGACAGTAGAGCAGAGTCACAGAACACAGTGACTTGTCATCTAAAGTTTCTTTACTTTGCAGGACGAGTACAGCAATTTCTGTTGCATAAAGCACAGATATATGTGCAGAGCAGAGCTTCAGCCCCTCCGGTCCATCTCAGCTGGGCATGAAGTGTGCTCAGGGGAAGAGGACACTCTGCGCAGTTTAGGGGTCAGGTCTGCAGCTGGCAGCTCAGCCCCTGCACACAGCAGTTCATCCTCAAGCTCTAGCTTTCGCAGAACTCACAAATGCTGTCCCGCACCTGGGACCTCTTGTTTTAACCATTTCTTGTTTTCTGTGTTAGCTTTTTGGGATAAGCCACCAATGGCTTTGCTCATCATGCAGCCCCATGCTTGTGATGCACTTGCCACTGTGGCTTTCATCCCCCGCTGGCTTCCAAGAAAAAATCACAGAACAGAAAATGTTACCTTTGTTATTCGGCTCCTATGGGATTAATCTGGTTGGTCTGAGCTGGGCTGCTCAGTCCTTTGACTAATTTACTAGAGGTTATGGCCCCAGGTAGGCTACACTCAGGTGCACTGCTGTTCAGACACATCCATTTATTACAGTTAGCAGTCCAGGTGTAACCCTTTAACATTTAGACAGACCAGGCTACAGTCTGTCTGTTGAAAGAGAGTTTTATTTAACTGAACCTATGTGTGGTCTGGGCAAACGGTATCATAAACAGCAAAATGATGACTCCATTTATCAGCGGCCCCCCAGGTCAGATAGCCAGACAATCCTTGAAAGATCCGGGATTGTAGATTTCTTTTCAGGCAGGCTATTTCTTGCTACATGTCAGGAAAATTCAAAATCATAGCTTATCCTCTCTTCTTCACAGGAAAACTAATTATTCAATACCTGAGATGACCCTCTCTGACACAAAAATACATATATATATGTATTCCAATCCGTTGCATATGCATTATGTTTTCTACAATCATTTTCAAATTTGGAGAGTAAGTGTGACTCAGTAACTGCCAAAGACATTTATACTGGCAAGGTCAAGGCTTGGACCTACATTTTTAATGCTTGATCAGATTTAAAAATCCATTTCAAAGAAATTCAAGAACTCCTGTTAAAATGCTGAAATTATTTTAAAATATTTGTATGGACTTCACAAAAGCTATTGTCTCTATTTCTTACCATTATGATGGAAATTCTCTTTAATCATCTTCAATTTATTGAGAAGTTATTAAATATTTGCCAAATCAATTAATTAAGATATTTCTATTAATTTAAATTAATTAGCATGAATATTTTGATGTTCTGATAGCTTTTTACATTAGAATTCATTATACCATCAAAGGATCTTAGTATATTAGTATAATAACCATTTTACTAGTCAAATAACAGTGAAATAAAAAGCTTGTATTTATATATAGTACTTCTCAACTACAGTAAAAGCTATTTTAACCAATTAGGAAACAAACAACTCTTCTCAGGCCACTAGAAGCACTAATTTTTCAGGACAAGTACCTTCTGGAAATTATTTTACAAAATAAATGTTCTTAACATCAAAAAAAATTCTAGTGTTTATATATGAAATCAGTTTTAGACTGCTGTCTTTAAGTTTCATTGTAAAAAAAATGTAAAAGAAAAAAACCGAGTTAGGAAGGCCTATGTTTATGACTACTGACATCAAAGGTGGAGGCATCTATCCTCTTTTTGAGAAGATATTCTTGCAATTGCTATTTCATCAATTGATTCCTATACTTGGTGCATAATTGCAGCTTACATCTAAAAGCTCTCAGCAAATACCTAAGATAACATAAAATGTCAACAGAAGTAATGCATATATACACATTTCAGATTTTTCAAAACAAACCCAAAAGCATTGTAAAATGGAAAACAAAATTCACACAGAGGTTCATAAACCAAGAAAAGTTCTCTTGGATGATCTTTTGCTCTTATTTATTTTTACAATGATGACATTCTTAACTGCACCTTTTAAAGTCAGCAGTGATATAGGAAAACATGTAAAAATGTAAGTTTATATTAATAAAATATACTCTTCTTCAAAACTTATTAAGAATGAGGTTCTCCTGTAATTTTGGTAATCTGTACAAAGAAATTTCATGAATCTTCTTTGATCTTTGAGTCAGTATGTCTCAGTCATAGCAAAACTGGTTAGAGAATAGAGTTGATTTCAAATTTCCTTTTTTTTTTTTTTAATCTCCACATGGCACAATGAAGAGTGCTGACAGTTCTTGAATCTAATGGGACAGCCAGGAATAATAAAAAGCTTTCTGTCCTTTTTTGCAATGAGTTATCTAAATGAATTTTATCCTCAGAAAAGTTGGTCAAAAAGCTAGCAGCTAAAAGCTATGTAGGCATTGTAGTAGCAGTAGTAGGAGTAGTAGTTTGTATGTATGTTCTCACCATTCATTTGAAAGTGAGGGAGGAGGAAACAGCTCTTTAGAGGCCTTTGACAAGTCCAAAGTACAACTAAGAATACAAGCAAGCATATGGTAGGGAAGTTTAAGTAGTTTGTTGTTTCTCGAAATAAAAATAAAGAATATTTGATTTTATAACTCTTGAAAAATACATTTCCAATTTTTTTAAAAGATGGTATGGGAGCTCTGAGAGAGAGTGAGCATTAACTTCTGATAGGAATACGGGACACTCAGTGATTCTGGTCAAGTCTCCTACGATAAAATATTCCTTTTTCATGAAAGAGAAACAGACAGAGGACCTGAAGGCACCCATGAGATGTTTCAGATGTCAAGAAGAACATTGTTGTGACTTATTGGAGCTATTGAAAGCTGTTGCAAGAAGCAAAATGGGACCAATCAAAGCAGGGTGAGTACACATGAAGGAGTAATCTTTTAGAAAAGGCAGACCTGATAAACACCAGTGTACCTGACGTAGTGTGCTTCTCTGTCTAATCTCTCTATTTAGAGAATTATGAACCTGCTACATGTAATAAGTATGAATTATCAATTAGATTCATTTTGGAAAGGCAGCGGAATTCTTTATACCGAAAAATCCACTTACATAAAAACTTAATAGTGCCTTTCGTAAGTCTATATCTGATAATGTAATGGATGCTGCCATCCATTGCAATATGCAATAAATATCAAGAACAAGACCCGTACCTGTACAACCTAAAATAAAACCCAGGCCTCAGCATGAAATATAATGACTTGCATATTTATATGTCCCAAACAAACCCAGACTTCAGTGAGATACTTGTATTTTCCTGTAAATATGCAGATTGTTAAAAATGCAGTGATTTTTCTATTTTCATTTGCATGCACAAAAACATTCTTGCTCTTTACACCTGCAATTTAATTTCAGAAGAAAGAACACAATAGCAACACAATTTGTTCATAGCTAACAATACAAAAACATTATATGAAATTTAACTTTGTTATCATTCTTTATCTCTCTTTTGTAACAAATACCAACTATGTTGACCCTGATTCTCACCTTGAAATAAAGCTGAGATTTTAACTCTTTGCACAGTAGTAGAAAAGGAGGCACCAGTAGTCTTTTAATGTACAAGTGATTGGTTATAGCACTAATTCAAATGATGAGAGAGCTGGGTTACAATGTTCGGTACCTGAGGGGTGAATCAGAGCACTGGGCAAATTCCTAGAATGTGCCTTAGCCAGCAAACCAGTGGTGGAGATGGGACCACATTTGTTTCCCTACTTCTTGCTGAAAGTGTACCATTGTGAAAAGAATATAATATCTATAAAAGCAGAGCGTGAATAAGTGATTTAGTAATCTAGTGAGGCTGTTGAAGGCATTGCTCACTTCCTCATTCTTTTGCTATCATCCAAGTTGCACTTAAATACTCCCCATACTCTCCTCTACCTACTCCCAATTAAAAAAAAAAAGATGACTCCGATACAATGATCTTGTTGTAAATATCACAGAACCGTAGGATTTTAGCAATTCTGAATTTTTTAGTAGCTTAGAAGCTCCACAGAACAATTTCTGATTTGCATTTCATCACTACCTTAATGGAGGAACAGCAGTAAGCTTACGAATTAAAGCTTGATAGATTAGGGAGTTTGTGCATAAGATTTCAAATCTCTGGTGAATGGCTTGCTGCAGCTCTACAAATCATTCTGTCAAAGCAAATTGTGCTGTTAAAGTACACATTTAAAACAATGCTCCCCAAATAGGTAATATGGAGGTAATTGAAAAACCCAAAGTGCATACAAATAATTGGAAAAAGTGAGCAGTGAGGGAATAAGGAACTAAATGAAAATACACAGGAAGTGTAAATAAACATTACTGTAAAAAGAATAAATATCTTTTACTTTTTCACCCACTACAAGTTAACCATATACTTGGGAGCTTAATTCTTATCTAGTCTGCACACAGTGCTAGCTACTGAGATGTGATGGGCAATCATGGGGAAAAATAAAGAAAACATTATGCCTCATAGGTCTTCCACTGAAATGCAATTGGAAACATTTAATGTTTTAGAAAGGTCCAGAAAGTATCCAGCTCAGAGATCTTCATTTCATTAAACACCATCATTGATATCCATGGCAGCATACGACTCACACCAAACAAGCTACTACCAGTTATGAACCCTGCTATAGACCATATAGTTCCCAGTATAGTACAAAGATGCATCTGTTCAAGTACCCATCAAACTGAGTTGCATGAGTTAATACATGTGCATAGCTCTGGCACTCATCATAAGAATAAACTTGAATCAGTTCTCATTTTTTTCCCCCCAAATATAAACCTATACATTAATAAGCAGGGACCATAACTAGTGAAATCAACTTAAGAGATTTATAGATTCATGTTGTTAAGATTAAAGTCTACCCTGAATATCCAGTTCAACACTGTATAATTCGGAGCACAAGCTTCAATACCATCCAGGCTTATAAATTTTCCTCAGATTTGTCTCATGAGTCCTCATGCAGGATCCAGCATGGATTCCTTCACCCATCCCCTCTCTAGCCCTGTTCTAAGCTCCACCGTCCTTCTGCTTCTTGCTGCTGAACAAGCAACAGCTGCAAAAATTAATAGTTTTAGAGAATGTTTATGTAGTATTTCCTAGCACCTGTTGAAAGCAATGGAAGACTTTTCTGCTTATTCCAAGCAGAAAGAAGATTATTCCTAAAAAAAAGAGTAAATTGGCATGCTAGTCAGGTTTTCTTTTATATAAAACCACTGACCACACTTTATAGTATTTTAGCCTTTTGGCATGAGTGACAACTGCATATAAATTTAGTGGTTTTTAATTAGTTTATATAAAAATACGTTCAATTAGAGGTAAATCTATACTGAAATTCTCTTCTGTCCCACCCATATGTTTGACACATCACTTGAAATCAAATAAATACATTGAATTACTATAATCTTCTGTGACCTTTTATCCCCAGGATTCTTAATCAAATGTTTCAATTGATTAATAGGTCTTTATATTAGCTAAATTTCATTGCTCAAATCTTGTGCTTTTCTTCACTCTCTTTTAAATTAACAATTCATTCTAGAACATAAGGGAATGTCACCAATTTTTGGCCCCATCCTGTCAGACAAGTGCCATCCCCTAAGATAAGGTTAGTGAAATGCAGACGACCTGATTTCTGCAGTTTTCGTGCCAGTCACTTCAGCAAAACTGTAAGATAGCTTTTGCTAAAAATAAAGCATCCACATTGCTTTTCCTGTCCTAAGGGGCACTGAGGGGCACTTATTTTATATATCATGTATAACATAGTCTGGCTTTCAAGATCTAAAACTTTTTTTTTTTTTTTTTTTTCCCCAGAAAAGAGCTTTGCAGTTAGAGGAAGACTTGACAAGTAAGAAAGAAGGGATCAAATCCTGAAAACATTAGTGTTCATGGAAATGGCTTTTTTTTCACATAAGTCATTGAATAGTTGTTTGTAAATGCGATAGATTAGATTCTTTCAAAGTCTAAACTGCCTTGGTCAACCAGATAAAATGCCTATTAATAAGATGAGTGAGTTGATTGAGAAAATATTTTCCGTAACCTCAATCTTCCTGTCTTCATTCTGAAAGAGAGGAGATGATGATCAGGAAGGAAGCTGCAAAAGTAAGCAAGCAGGCAGTGATTCAGTACCACCTAGTTGATCTGCATTCAGGCAGGATCGTAGAGTGCTTAGAGCACAAATTGTTGTAAAACATTCCTGGCCTCATCAAGAAAGGTATTAATGGGAACACTACTTTTTCTCCTCTGAAGGGGAAGCTTTTTGGGGGCACTAAGATTCCCTGTATAGAGAAAGCACCCCTTTCAGCTTTTATCACCAGGAATAGGAAAATTAATCTATAACAAGTGTTTCAAGTGTTTAAAATATATTATGAACTTACTTATGATATACTATAAATGATAATTACATTATTATATGGTAGATAGATATTATTTTAACTACATGCCCTTATTAATCATAGAACTGTGAATATAGAAGACATATATATATATTTGTAATTCATCCAGAAACGTAGAGGTTATACGTGACTTCTTTTTATATTATTTTCCACTGAATAAGGAGACAATATATGCATTTGAAGTCTTAGTACAGTGTATATGTGTACAGGTAGGTAGATAAGTAGATGTAGATATAGCACTAGTGTGTTTGTGAATATGCATATGATGAATAGTAAATCTGTTTGTTTTCCGTGTTCAGAATTTACTTTATGTGTACCATGTATGGCATATTGCATTAAGAAAAGCTGTGAGGTTGGGCAGCAAAAAGAAAGGCTGTGTATTTGCCTTATCCTTGGTCAAAGCCCCTGGAGAAAGGAGAGACAGACATGCTCAGACCTGAAAACCTCCGAAAACATGAGATGGGGTAGGTGGGATCAAAGACAGGAACCGGGACCATGCTCTGCACTGAGGGGAGTGGACTCAAAGTCAGCGCACGGAAGTGGTGGAAAGGCAGGAGCTTTCTCCAGAGGAGCCTGCAACGCCAACAACGCCTGGAAATTTTTGGACGGGAAAAAACGTTTGAAGGGAAAGAATCACCCGGAAAGAACACAGCAGGCACTGGGGAGATTTATTTCCAAGTTTCATTTAATTTGTCTCAACAGAACTGAGCTTTCCCATTTTAAAGCGTTACATAGCTCCAGCTGAGTGCTGCTGTGTTCTGAAAGCCTGGCTTCATGCACTGGAGAATCCTCAGCATCTTGTGGCTTGTTCACAACAAATAAAAGACGGGCTCTTACCTTTTCAAGTTCCTATGTTCACATATACGTTTGTTTCAATATGTATATGTTCATATGTATATATGATTATACACACAAACACATACATATGTATGCATAAAAGCATACATCTACACACATACAGACATAGTTTGAACTGACACTAATTCCATAAATATAAGTAAATATATATACACCCACATACAGAAATCAGTATTGATATACATTTTATCTATCTATATTTCTTAAAAAGTAAGCCACAGCACTTGTATACCATGTTGTACTTTCCTGTTTATTAGGATATTTGGCATACTAGTTTTTTTCTTTTGAAGAAAATGGTATGATAGCTGTACTAAGAATTCCAGTTTCTACATCTGTACATATATATATACCTCCACTTTGATCCATGTTCAAGTCCCAGTCCCTTTATTTTCTGTAATTTAAGACTGATTTTCATTTACACATGTGGAAAATAATGCCCTATGAAGTTTCTGTATTTCTCCATCTGTTTCCATCACAAACAAGAACATATACGGAAGGTGTAAAATGTCAAAGAAAAGTCTTTTCAAAAGACTAGTACTTCAATTTTGTTAAACCGACCGAAACTCCTATGAAATTATTGTTACAGAACCTACATGCAAACTGTGCATCTTATGTCTAAATGATAGAAAAATGTTAACACCATTAATTGGTCATTTCTAGATGAAGCTGTATATATGAATGTATTATTTACAACTATGCTATTGCCTTTTTCATTAGTGCAGCAACTCCATCTATTTAACCATCTACTGAACAATGCACAAGATGGCAGAGTATTTGCATAACTCTTGCAGGCCCTCATACCATTCAGATATGACAGTTAAGCATATTTTAGTCATGGCAATATAATTTTGACTCACAGTTCTTTTTCTCCTCCTCTCTTTTCTCCTTCTTACACAGACCATAACCATGATCATATTTATTTATTTATTTGTTTGTTTCTTTATTGATGGAAACTGATATTTCCATATAATGTAGAGGCAAAAGTGTTTTACATATAACTAGGAGGAATTCAGATATGAAAAGAATTTGAATGGAAAAGGGAAAATGAAGTACTTCTATGAATAGTTAATTAATTAATTGATACATTTCTAGATAGAAAAGGAAGCATAATGAATATTTATGACTGTGAGCTATGAAGTGAATCTGTTTTTCTCTTTCCCAGAGCAGCAAAAGTTGTTTTTTTTTTTTTTTTTTTTTTTTTTAGCTTACCTTTCAGTGAAAGGTAGATTTGGTATATTCCTTCAGATTATTGCTTCTTGAAATTTTGCTGTATCTGAAGGGGAAAATGACCCTATGACACAGTGAACTGATAAATAGAAAGTCATAGAGAAATGAAAGAAAGTAAGACTTTTCTTTGAGTATCATAGATCACATCTCTTGATTGTCAGACACAATTTGGATCAGAAGACAGCAGTCTTGGAAGTGAGGTTGTTGGTTTAGATAATGACTCAGAGGACTGGGGTACCCACCAAATTATGTCAAAGGTAATAATGGTTTTCTGGAAAACAGAATGGGTACTATATTTAATTGTCTTCTCCTCTAATTTGACAGAAATACTGAATGCACTAGCAAGCCTAATACAGTCCCTACTACAGCAGGTAAGTGAGGAATTTGGATCATCAGTGATATTTATTTAATTTAATAGTGCCTGGGGTTAGGTGGACTATGGTTTATTAGCAGTTCTGATACTTTTCCCATATGAAATCCTGTTTTAGATTTTGGAGGGATTTTGTTTTTTTGTTTTGTTTTGTTTATTCAATTTTTTGGCTATAATGATCAAATTAATTATTTTTAACAAAACAATATAAATGGAATGTTTGGCATTTTTAATGGTTTCAGTTAAGATTTAAGAGTGTTTTGAATGCAAAAGCTTTTTACAAAATGTTGCTGCATTTTAAAAAGTCTATATTGTTCATTTTAAATGTTTTAAATTTTTATAGTTTCTTTAAGTAAAAATGTAATGTCAACAAATACTTACTGAAATAGTCACACCATGCAGGATTATCCTTGAAAAAATGAGTGAGAGTGGAAAGCTCTTGTTAACCTAAGACTAACAAATATTTCTTTAATGCTATGGAGAAATGATAGATAAATACCTACACTGGTTTGTGGGTACTTTTGACTGACATCTGGGCTTTATCATGTGAGCAATTTTTCTGTCATCCTTAACAGGATTTGAGGCAAAGAGATGAATTCTATGTATTGAAACACAGTAAAATCCAAGTAGTCTTGCATTCCCCGAAAGTAATAGAAAGATTTCTGAAGTTTTGTTTAGTTCATTGATATCCTTGATGTCTCCAAAGGCAAAATTTACATTGTAATATCTTCCTACACTCAATTGTCATTTTATATATCTCTACTTTATCCATGTTATATAGGCACCCAGTGTTCAGAATCTTCACATCTTCTCAGCCACTGTTAGGCAGCCTATGGGTGCCAGTGCTTTCACGGGGAGAGGTCCATAGGTACAGAAAAAGTGCTCCTCTAGGCATACCTGAATCTATCCAACGGGTGAACCAACAGGTGTGTTAATTCACATCCAAGCCCTCCTAGAACCAAAAAGCTGAACTTCCTTTTGACCAACTTTCTTTCCTCTTGTTCTGGGCTCAATTCCAACGTGTGTGAGAAGACACTGACAGTTGAGCTTTCCCCAGTACAAGGTTGTCCCCAAGGCTGACAGTGGTGCTCGTGCTTTCCACCTAATCAGCCGATATACCCATGGGAAAAAGCACTCAGACAAACCGAGGGAGAACAGGACTGAGTGGCCTCCCCTGACCACGTTTTCTACAATTTCTGTACTTGCCCTTCGTAAGAAAAGTCCGCTCTGAGCATTTATAGCCTAGAACTCCTGCTGTCTGTATAAAATGCCCTAAGTCTTGGAGAAGAATGATTTTTTTGTCACTTCTAAGAAGGTATATTAACACTGGGATATTGGCTATAATGAAATCAACATTATTTCAATAATGTCAACAATGATGAAGCTCTGTTTTATTGTTTGGCAGCAGCAAGTGCATGCTTAGTAGTTTGGCTATGATAAAATCTCTCTCTCTTATTTGATATGAGGGTGGTTAGCCCGACTTGAACATCTAAGTTTAGGACAAAGGTCCACCACTGAGATTTTTGAGAAAAATTAGGTGTCCAACCATTATTTTGTGAAAGAGCCTAAGACTTTGCATTCTATATGGGTAATCTTAAATAACCTGTGCAGAATGCTTTTTTTGTAAGGTTTCCATTTTTGTAGCACCTAGTAATCCACGCTTGATTAACTGGGTGCCATGAGTTCCCTAGGAGGGATGGTATCTAGTGGAACTTTGAAGTCCCATTGAGAATTTATCGTTCTGCATTTCTATAATTATTAATTTTAAAAGAACTGAATGGGAGTATCAAAACTGTCAACCTCACCCCATTAACAGATAAGAATTCCACAGAGACTATTCTGAAGATGGGATATTTCTTAATCGTCGGTTTCAGTTCGCTTTATTTTTGGGATAATATTCTGCAGATATGTTTCATTCAGAAATAGTACCATGTAATGCAGTTATGTCCACCATTCTGTGATTAAAATTTTTGATTTTTTTGTAAAAGAAAAAAGACCAGAAACCTGAACTTTAAGTTCCTTCTGCTAAGAGAAGTGACATATTGTACCTTCCTTGGGTAACAGTGTCAGAGGAAGTGATCCTTAGAAATACTTCACTGATTGACATTAGCAAGGCTTCGGTATGTACTACTGATGCAAAAACTATTATGCTTCGCTTAGTTACTTTGATGTCCTTGAAATAGATGGCACGTAATTCCCCATGTAGAAAATGTGCATAGTGCCTTATAATGAATTGGAACATTTTGCCTTACACACGGTGGAGTGCTTCATGTGCAGTCACTGAGATTTATGCTGGAGCCTGAGAGACTGCAACATGATGGTAACCTTGCAGTTAGGAATGAGAGTTATCTGTTTGTTAGGTTATGGGCTTGGACATCAGATCTCAGGGGCCTGTATTCTCCTACTTATGTCAAGTATAATAATAGATCATTCAAGATGTACATGGACATGTATGTTAGTGAAGTATGGGTTTTTATCCTGTGCTATTTTCAGAGCCACAAAGAGCACACTTATTTGGGTGTCCATGAAAAGACACTCAATCAATATTTGGAACTTCAACAAGCTCTCCCCAAATTCCCTTTGACAGTTGATCACAAATAGGTAATAACTTCACCGAATGATCAGGTTTTTCGGTTTTTTTTTTTATTTATTTATTTTTAACATCTACCCTCCAAGCTTGTGCCACATAAGAAGAACAAGTCCCAGGCAAAGTTTCCTCTCTAGGCAATATCGATTGCTAGTAGCTGTCCCCATGTCCTTTTATTTTGATGTCCGGTTTATAAGCATTTGTTGATCATACATTAGTTTTCCATATAAAGTGGTAGAGGTGACGTGTGATTTTAAATATTATGTTGTATTATTACAATTTAAAAAGCTGATGTACAATTAGCTGTGCTGAAAACAGCTGTCTTAGAAACAGTAGAATTAGTTTTATGAATTCCTGCAAATTCCCAACTGCCTTTTCTTTCAGAGACTCCAGAGAACAGAAGACTGCAATACTTAAATAGAGAAACAGTAGATGAGAGGCTGGGGATTACTTATGATGCCTCCCTGCAAAAAAAATTATGCAGCATGAACGTATGGTAGAAACACAGAGGGATGATAAAAAGCTGCTATATATATAAACTGAAAAACATATCCCAAAAAAGTTTCTGAGTAAGTGCTAGAGAATTACAGCATAATTGAAATTAAGTCTTTGTTATCTTCCACCGTTACCAGAGAAAGCTATACAAAACATTTTGCTTAGGCTATGTTTTGTTTCCACTTTAATAATCCAAATGGTGCGGACTTCACAGAATGTTTCCTCAAGAGATTCCCCATTGTATATGTCTTAGATTACTATGATGGATTGTGATTTACTGTACAGTAAGTGGAGCTTCCCAAGTGCTGCCGTATTGTCGCGGAGGTTAAACAGCATTCGGCATGGAATACTGTGGAAAATGCTTTCTGTTGTGGCAAAAAAACAACACAGAAAATAAAGGAGCACTCCCTCTTCTCCCCTGCTCCCCCACCCCCAACCACACACACACTGTGGCCAGTCTCCTTTTGCTGTCAAGCTGGACCAAGCCTTAAAGGATGGAGATAGCAGTTTGAGAGTGAGTTCGCCCATGCTAGATAACAATGTACAGTGTGACCTGAAATTCTGAACACACTTCTTGATTCTTCTGCGCAAAAATGGCAGTTGGAGTAAACAAAAACCATGAAGTTATTAAATCTATAATTTCTTAATTTACTACAGTAGGGATGCTCATAATTGGTAGAGGAACACTTGATATTTTATATTTAACTTAATTTCAGAGGGAGTCTACAATAAGAAAAGAGAAGCATTAATTCTCCAATATCTATATCTATCCCTAGCTTCAATACAATATTATTATCAAAAGTTAACTTTAATTTAGCCTTTTATTACTTAGAGAAAATAAATCATAACTGTGCAAAACAGACAGACAGACTGAAAAACAACGGTGTCATTCAAGTGATTTTGTGAAATAAAACACTGACGGTAGCTAGAGAAAAAATATTACTAGCATAATTGTCACAACAGTTTGAACCCGAATGGCTTTTGCTTTGCTCATGTCATTGAGTGAATCTCTCGTGTATTATTTTTAAAAATTCTTTCTGACACTGTTGACATGTCATGTCCTTTGAGTTCCTCCCACATATTCAGAAATAAGGCAAAAAGTTCCCTTCATAAAATATCAATACATGCAGGTATTTGTCTCTGACCTCACTTGATCAAAACGGTTAGTGTCAAATTTTAATTACATTTCATGTGTTTTGATGACATCTCTAAATCTTTTATGGATTCAAAAAAATATTAGCATCACAAAAAAATTACAGCCAGATATAAAATAAAGTAGGGAAATTCTGTAAACTAATACTTGAGACTTAAATGAAACTTTGATTTGACCTTAGTCTTTTCCTCTAGTTCTTAGTACAAAAGACCAGATCCTGAACAGCTCTTTGAGGCATGGAATAATTAGGATGTTTTTACAGTTGGGCTTAGGGAAAAAAAAAAAAGCTTAATTTAAGATAATACTATGATAATTTTGAGATCTCAGAGACTGTTTATTCTTTTTGATTTTTTTCAAGGCTGTAACAGACCTTGTGTACCCAAAATCAGAAGTCATTTTCTGGCCCTCGTACTGAGCAGATTTGCAGACATACAGCAGTGTTCTTCAGTGGAATGGATTCAGTTATTCTTTGTCCAACTTTAAGTAGCTGATTTCATTCACTAAAAATTTTATTAGCAAGAGACAGTCTTGATTGTGTTCCTAACCAAGTCCCCTGTGCCCTCAGAAACTTTGCTCGTTTGGGAGATTTGTTAGTAATTCTACCCATACGGAGTCAGTAAAGAGAGGCAACAGTCGTTAGTGACACACATGATAACAGCATAATAATGATTTCCTTATAAAGCACTGTTCTTACCAAAAAAAAAAAAAAAAAAGAGGAACAATCATGGAATTTCTCATCGAGTGGAAGTTGAAGTACCCATCTTTCAAGTACCCTTTCACTGCAGGCAGCATACAGCAGGCAGTAAGCAGTTTTGGAAACAGCAGAACTAAAACTCACATCTCTAGCAAGAGGAACAGCTGTATCATTTAATTGGAAGAGAGTAGAGGTAGCAGATACATTACATCTCAAATCAATTCAAACCTAGTTGGAAAGCTTCAGTTACGTATCATAAGCATCCTAGCTTCTTGAAAATAAACAAGTGCTACAGTAATGTTGGTGATTAATTACACAAACATTTTGTCTTATAGAAGTACTGGTTAAAGCTGTGTCCTCCCATACTCCCACAATCCATGGCAAGCATCTTGCACTGCTGTTTCCTGCCGGTATTTTGGGGCTGCACTGTTAAAAAGGGAAAACAGGAACACACCTGTTTTATATGGATCCAATAATTTACTGTTAGCCTAATTAACGTCTTTACAATCTAATTAAAATACAATAGTTATTATTAGTCCAGTTACAATAATGCTAACACTCACAGACTAATTTCATATAGAAAAGCATCATTAGCATTTAATACCCTTAAAACAGTCATAAAAGAAAAATTGTGAAGATCTACAGCTTTTCTTTGGTGTTGTACTCTTCCTTCTAATATCCTAATGGGTTTATGGCTGACTGGGTCAGTCTTCCTCAAGCAGCAGTGCTGAGATGTTACACTGAGCCATCAGTGTCCAGAGGTCTTTGCTGGGAAAAGTATAACATGTGGTGAGGGTTGTCTTCTCCTCAGTATGGGGTGGGTTTGAAATTATTCAAAAATGCTTTTTTTAATCCCCAAATGCTCCCTTCTCAGTGCCCCTCCCCCCCCCCAGCTCAGCCCCGCCCCAGGGCTGCTGGCGGGGCCGCAGCGGCTCCCTCGGGTCGCCAGACCCTTCCCGCGGGCGGCGCTGGCAGAGCTCGAGCTCACGCCGGGGAGGCGACGGGCGCTTGGCCGCGAGGCTGCCGCAGGAGCCAGCGCAGCCTGGCTCCGGCTGCGGGGAGCCTGCACGAACCCTGAGGTCCCACGATCTCTAAGCAGTGCACAGCCTATGGTCTTTCACTAATAATCACAAAAAGTCATATTTGCTGGGCTGCAGCACTATATGTCAAATCACTGAAACACTTACTTTTTTATATTTTTAAGACAAGTTTTTCATTAGAGCTTTTCAAGGATCTGCTTTACAATGTGGCTGTGCAGACAGTTATGTCAGCCCAACTGAGGGAGTGGTGAACCATGGTAGATGGGCAGGGATGAGAAGCCACAGGCAAGAAGATAACCGTAACCAGAAGCTGTGAACTCAGACTAGCTTTGTTGCTGAGTTTTTGGAGCAGGCTTCGTTGAACTGAAGCAGCTGCGGTTAGTGAATGTAATTCTCTCCATGTCAGTTACATGAACAACAATAATTCATAAAAGAGCCTGGCTGTTCTTGTGTGCTACGTGAATTGCGAGAGGTAGGGACAAGAGGTGATCTCGATTCTTTCCACTCTAACAGAAAACTACATCTAATGCATTCAGCAAGACCTCTAGGTAATAATTCATACCCTACAAGACTATTACCTCCCTTGTACAAGTATAATACTCCTCTCCCCCTTTGATGATGTTATCATCCATCCACTATGGGCAACCTTAATCATACAAAAGGCTCATAGCATTTCTAAGTAAGCTATATACCTTTGGAAACTGAGACTAAGAGGCCACTGATCAGAACAGTAGCATCTGTTACCCAAAGACATAACTAGTCCAACAAAAGCTACTTTCAATTTATTTTTATTGAGAATAGGTCATCAAAGTAGAGGTTAGAAAAGTGCAGGACTCAGGGGGAAACACTCATTCAGAGATACACACACAGCTGTAGGCACAAACTTCCATGGGTCTTGGCTGCTCTGCAGGTCAAGCCAAAGGTCTGTGGAGAAGAGGTTGAGGCAGCAGGCAGCATCCCACTGCGTCAATTCAGTGTGTAAGACAGGACAAATCTCACTGGCATCTCCTGGCTTCTGCCCTTGTTTTAGATTCTGGGCTTCCAGGCCACATCCCTGCTAACCTGATGGGTCCCCAGGAGGATTCATCCTTGGGGCTGGCTGCACTTGCATACCCCAGTCAGGCTCAGCTAATCCATTTCAGGCTGGGGGTCACATTGCCTCATTGGAAACAACCTTGATCTCAATTATTCTTCCTCATTAAAACTGGGGAGCTACAAATGCACCTTGGCCTATATGGCAACCTGTTGATGTGTTTGAGAGAATTCAGAGTTCGAGGGCTTAGAAGCAGTAGATTAGCAATAACAAGTTCTAGAGATGGCACATCCACAGTCGTCTTCGCAGCAACACTGCTGTAAAAAGAATTACTCTCAGCTCATTAATGGGATAGGTCAAAATTTACCCTTTGGTGGTCTGTATCTTCTTGACACAGGACAAGTGGTCCTGGTATATTTTTTTAATTTTTACAGAAAAAATTAGACAATTGAGGTTTGTCTTCAGATACCATCATATAAGAAGCTCAGCTGGTCTGACCCTAGCAATGAGACAAGGAGTAACAGCTTTATATATCTTTACCATCCATACAGTTGATTATTGATAAGGAATGACGTCATAGAAGTTTGAATTGTATTATTTTTTCTGATTTCACAGAATCACAGAATCATAGAACACTTTAGGTTGGAAGCGACCTCTGGAGACCATCTGGTCCAACCCCCCACTGCTCAAGCAGGGTAAGTTAGATCAGGTTGCCCAGGACCATGAATGAAAATTTGAATATCTCCAAGGGTGGAGACTCCACAACCTCTCTGGGCAACTTGTTCCAGTGTTCAGTCACCCTCACAGAAAGGAAGTGTTTTCTTGTGTTCAAGTAGAATTTCTTGTGTTTTGCGTGTCTCCGTTGCCTCTTGTCCTGTCACTGGGCACCCCTGAGATGAGTCTGACCTCATCCTCTTTACACCTTCTCATCAGATATTTATACACATTGATAAGATCCTCACTGAATCTTCTCTTCCTGAAGCAGTTTCAGCTCTCTCAGCCTTTCCTCATATGAGATATGCGCCTGTCCCTTTATCACCTTTGTGGTCCTTTGCTGGACTGTCTCCAGCAGCTCCATGTCTCTCTCGTACTGGGGAGTCCAAAACTGGACACGGTAGTCCAGATATGGCTTCACCAGGGCTGAGCAGAGGGGAAGGATCACCTCCCTTGACCTGCTAGCAAAGCTCTTCTTAATGCAGCCTAGGATATTGCTGGCCTTTGCCATGTGGGCGCGTTGCTGGCCCATATTCAATTTCTTGTCCACCAGGACCACCAAGACCTTCTCTGCAAAGCTGCTTTGCAGCTGGTCGGCCCCCAGTCTGCAATGGTACACGAGGTTATTTCTCCCTACGTGAAGGACTTTTCACTTCCTTTTGCTTAACTTCACTTTCTGCCCATTTCTCCAACTTGTTGAGGCTCCCTCAAAAGAAGCAGCACAAAGCTGCTTGATAACTACCCTCTGAGCCTGACAGTTTAGCCTGTTTTCAGTCCATCTGAACTGTGGATTGAAACCTTCACTTCAAGTCCTTCAACTAGTCAGAGGTGAAGGCAGTTCTATTACTGAATATGCCAGTGTTTGCTGACGCACGATTTGCAAATGGATGGCAAAGCACAAACTGTCACAGTGGTTGTTTGTGATGAGAATAAATTATCTTGAGCCATAGTAAATAAAAACCTATAAAAATCAGAAGTTCTTTCTCTGAAAGAGACCAGTGAAGCAGCTATGGATTCTTGGCAAGACTATCAAGACCAAGAGATCTGAAAAACAGTACATTAATTTACCACCTTCTCCACATAGGTGTTGATTCATGAGCAATGCGTTCATGGAAGCAAAACCCCGATATAGATAAGATTTGCTAGTGGGTCTTTAAGACGGCCCAGTCAGGAAGGGTAATATTATTTCCACACAAGAAGATTCTTTTTTCACAGCCTGCTCTTGTTGAAACATGAAAAGAAATTATTTAAACTCCAACAACCAGTTTCCCTTCTGGCCCTCTCTCCAGACTGAACTGTGTCTTTATTGGATCACTGACAATCATTTCTGACCTGAAGAGACCAGTCAGGGAGAGACTGTAGTATCAGCTTTTCAGCTGGAGGTGAGAGTACTTTGACATTACATCAGCAGCCAGCTCAGCATGTCAAATTTTCTGGCTTGCAAACATCTATGCAATCAAAAAGACCACCTCCGCAGCCATCAGGATGTAATTGTCAATGTCAGCTGATCTTTTTCTAGAACATACTTGTGATCTGTACAAATCTCCAACTTATAACTACGGACATCATTTAGAATTTCAATAGCGAGTACTTTTCTTGTGTATAGCTTCATGTGGTTGGTGTCAAAGTTCTTGAATAGTAAGTGGTGAGTATTTCATTCCCATCTGATAATGTGTCCCAGAGATTGACTCCAATTCCATAGACTGGAACATCACACACGATAATCAGCAATGTCTGTTTGTCATAGTGGATGAGTGGAATTTCATGTCAGTCACTTGCTCATATTTTTGAAATTCACTTCATGCCAGGAAGTCCATTTCTTTGGAATTGCCTTGTCAAATAAGCATTGAGGAGGTTTAGTGATCATTGCTCCTTGTGGCTGGCAGCTGCAGCAGAAATTCTAGAAGGAATGTCTAGAATCCTGGTTTAGATTTTGACTGAGGGGTAGTCAAAATTGCCTTCACTTTGTCCTGTGTAGCATATATACCCATGTAGCTTCTTTCTATAACTGCAGTAGCTCAAGAAGGTGATAATCCCTGCTCCAATTTCCCTGTAGTGTTTTTCTTTGTTGACATGGCTACCAGCCTGTCAGAGGTCAATGCAAACTTCTTGAAATTGGTTACTAAGGTTATCCTCCTATAAACCCACAATCAGTACACTGTTGAAACATGCTGAAGCACTTGAAAGCACCCGGAAGTTAATGTCCACATTAGGGGCTAGAAAATGATGCAAATAACAGAAATCCCATATTTGATGCTTGACTCATAGAGCTCAGTGATGGATGTTCACAAATCTGCAGAGTTCTTATCATTGGCAATGTCATTCACTTGAACAGGATCATATTTTACACGGTTATTCTCTAGCCTGAGGGGCCAAGAGTTCCTTAACAGAAGACACTAGATGTGTGTCTTGCTTGAGTGCTATAATTATAATAAGCTTACCTTTTACACAGATACAGCTGGTACAGTTGGTTTAGCCCGTTTTGTGACTGGCTTAAGGGCCTCCTTGACAAAGAGGTGCTCAAGCTCAGCAGCAATCTTCAGCTGCAGTTCAGAAGAGGATTCTTTACTTGCACTTTTCTTCAAAAAAGGTGCCTAAGGTATTTCTCTGGCTGCTTCCCATGATAGCAGTTTGCTGTCAATAGCCTCAAAGATTAAACGGTAAGTATGAGAATTTGGGAGAGTAATGCAAAAAAGGAATGACAGAATGTGTCTTCAGTGATTATCTTCTTTCCAGACAGAGGGCTGACTTCAATTTTTCAGCCATGTTAATTAATGAGCATTGTTGCAAGTACTTCAGAGCTCAAGATCTACCTTAGACACTCTGAATATAAAGCTTCTTTACCTCATTATCCATTTATCCTTTTTTTTTTATTTGAGACTCTTTGTCACGTTCCTTTTGCTAACAGTGTTGCCCTTTAATAATGTCATCCGATGTGACCTTCGTTCCTGTAGAAATGATACTCAGCATCCTTCAATCTACATCTGGTATGTTGTGATTGCTTTCTGTAGCATAGATAAGAATAACTGGTCTTGTCAGGTGATGCTGATGTGGTTTAGTCCCTTGTTTTCTTATAAGCTTACTGAAGATGATTTTTCTGGATGATATGGGTTTCATTGACATGAATTTCTTCAGTTTATGGTGATGCTAGTTTAAGCCTCTTACTGAGCAAGCCCTGCAGACTTTCCAGAAAGTAAGCTTCTGTTCAGGATCATTTACCTCATTTGCTCTGAGATAATGAAGAAATCTTTCTGATTAAGACTTCCATGGCATGAATGGATTTATGTCAGATTTCTCAAAGTGTCCCATCACATCATATCCAGCTGTGCTTTTGTGAAATATTAATTCTTGTTTAGCAGTTGTGACAGGTTGCAGACATGACCTCCTGCTCTTGGGAGCAGCTCAATAATTGCTGCTGATTATCCTCAAACTTCAGCAGGTTGCCACTCTTGTCGCCAGAAACCGGTGTTGCAGTTGTTGAACAGAGTGCATAGTGCTGAAGCAGCCAGTAATTAGTTGTGCTAACTGACCACATAAACAACAATACATAAATAGGACCTCCTGAGTGCTACTACATAAGTGGAGTGAGAGAGGAAGAGGATGTGATGTGAATTCTTTCCGCATCAATAAGGAACAACCTCCTGGGTATACAAAATCATAGGTGAACAATTCATACTGCACAAAATCTAAGGAATATTCTTGTGCAAATACAGCATATACTCTCTGAGGACATTAAACTCAGACTGAACTTGTTCTTCCATTATAGAAGTACAAAAAGATAGCTTTAGTGAAGGTATACGCTACAGAAGAGACAGCTTTCCTCCTCTCCCTGCTTCCCATGCTTCTTCTCAATATACAGCTCACTTACATGTAGTTACTGCAATCCCTATAAAATTCTATCTTCCAACACCATGTTTACCCGGTAAAAGAAACCTGAGTTACTAAAACAATACCTCCTCTAGTCTGCCAAAAGTTTCAAAAATTTTGCAGCTGTTTTTTTTCCTCTCCAATTATATGAGAATTATGTGAGAATTGTTCTTCTTTTCTGAACATTTTTTTCCTGCAAAAAGTCTGTTAAAAAAGTAAAAGGGACTGGTGCAAAGCCTTGAGAAATTTTATACATCCATTTGCCACCTCACTGAAAGAATTTCACTGATTCTTTTAGATTTTTGCTTGATGGATTGTACAAACAATTAAATCAGGGAAACAAATAGGCATTTCTGTATTCGCATAGCCTACTGTTCTGGCTCCATGTATTAGAAATACCTATTATATTTAAAGCACATTTCGACATCTATTATGGCGCTTCATCAGAAATCCACATAATTTTTTTTTTTTTTGAAGCAACAGAATTGTACATTTTTCACTCTGAAAGCTGATATTTTGGTATGTTTTCCTTCTTTTGAAGAAACAGTTTGAGGAAATAAATATGCAGAGATATATGAAATTAAAATCTAATTGAACTAAAATCAACCTTTAATTTGGATTCTGAAATTTAACATCACAGATGTTTTAGAGTATTTACAGAATCATATAAGTGACTATCTCTTCATTTCATGGTACATGTCATGTATAATTTAGCAATGCTAAAAGTATTTCTATATATTCTGTGAGCAGATGAAAGCAGCAGAATTGTGCTACCAAAAATTGCAAAAGTGAATGACCTTCATAAGCTTCTTTTTGGACTGGAGCAAAAGCAAATAGAAGCCACTCAGTGCCTACAAAACTTGATGTGATTTCAAAATTTAAAAAGTATTATATGTCTGCATTTAAAAAACATGTACTTTTTCTAAAAGTTGAGTCTAGGGTTTGAACTCTGCTTCTCCAGTAATACCAGATGAGCAACTGAGACCAGAATCCTAGTTATTCGTGTAGAATCACATGGATAAAATATAGCCAGCCCTGAAGATCTTTTTTTTTTTTTTTGCTTATTTTGCTTACATACAAACCATTCAGACAACTAGACATAGTTATTCAGTTTCCCAGGGAGTGAAAGACTCTAATGACTGTCCTTCCTCCTTCCCTAATCTTTCCTGATATCAAAGCCACACCTGCAGTGAGTAAAACTGTTTGCAGCTGTAACATTTTTATTTAAATTGAATCCACGATCAGCAAAAGTAATATAGATTCTACTTTTTTCCTAAGCATTTGTCAGTTTTCAATACAATTTATATATATTTATATGAATTTAAGTGTAATTTAAAGACAATTAGGTAGATTTAGGAAAGGAAATGGAAGCTGACACTAGAATTGCACTTGCAAACTAGTTTAAAGCACAATGAGATACAAGTTTGCATAAAAATATGCAATGCTTGATCTTAGAGCTCACTGCTTGAAGACATATCTGGGTAGATCTCAATGTTTGTCCTAAGCCTAAATATATACAGTTTTAAGACTCTATTTTATGCTGCATGTTGGTAGAGTTTTTAATCTCCAGAAATGTGAAGTATTTCATTTATATCTGCTTGAGAGTGTAGAGATGTGATTTTCTACCCTCACTTCTAATACATGCAGAGTACGCCAGGTATAGAAAGAATTGTTTTTCCTGAGTATACAGAAATGCTGTGAGTACAGTGCAAGAGGTCTGTGTCCCGATCCAATATCGGGGGGTTTTCATTACGATCCCAAGGACGAGATTAAGACACTAAAACCGGTCAAATAGCGTACAACCTTTTAACTTTATTTTCCACGGAGTGGGGAGAAAAGGTGGGGAAAGGCGAAGGGGAGGAGAGAGAGAAAAAGAGAGAGAGAGAGAGAGAGAGAGAGAGAAAGGGATATCACCACCCATGGATCCAGCGGCGTCCTGTTGGTCCTCTTCACCCTGGGTGTAAATTTTGGTGAAGCGCGTGCAGTAATTACAACTTGAGCAGGGTCCGACCCTAGGTTCCTGCTGAAAAGTTCAGAGCCAAATCAAGGCAAATTAAATAAATAAATTGTAATGACACACGTGCAGTAGTTACAGCTCGAGTTGGGTGCCTCCGAAGAGGGACTCCAAACAAAGAAATCCCTGGGCAATTATACTTTCCAATCTAAGCTCTCCACCCCTCACGCAGTAGTTTGGACCAACAGTAATATTTAGGTCTGGGGTCTCCTGCTCCTTATTGGGTCTCATCACTGTCCCTAGGCAGGCTGTTTACTGTTGCGGTTTCTGCTGACAGATGTGTCTTCATTCTTTGGGTCCTGCCCTTATCTCTCAAGGCCCTGACAAATTAGTACTGCCCCAGCAGTGATAGTAGGTGTTATCTCCCAAGGTCCAGACAAAGGGAATATAATCTGGACCCTGAGATAGTCCAGACACCACCCCCCCCCCCCACCCCCAGTCAGCACTGTTTCCGCAGTGAGAGGAGGCCCTGCTGCCCAGGGTCCCAGCGCCCAAGCAGGCCTCACTTCAATGCCTTGACATCCTCCCTCCTGCAGTGTGAAGCACGGGAATGCAAACTGCTTGTAACTCCCTTATCTTTCCAGCCTGCACCAGCTCTGGGGCCCTTTCTCACTGAACTAGGGAGTGTGGCCTAAGGCTTCAGCAAATTTAGCTACTCATGCTAAGCAAGTTGTATAGAAGTTGTGCTAAGCAGCAGTAATTTACAGTCCAGGTCCCAAAGTCTCTGCCCGATCATGGTGTGGTTCAGCGCAGGCTCAGTGTGTCCTGAACGGTTGCAGGGAGACCATTTTGGGGGTCACAGCAGCTTAGTCCTGTTTCCGCCGGGAACAGATGGCTTGTTCGGGGTTATGGTTTGCTTGCACCTTATGTACCAAGAAATGTTTATGGCAAAAGTTCACTCATCTCTCCGCCACTGTCTGTACATGAAAGGGGGACATTTAATGAAAATAGAGAAATTGCCAAAAGAAAAAAGAAAAAAAGACAATGTGTTCTCTCATCTACTATGTCACTATAACATGCAATAAAGACTACATTAAAAAGTTAGAAAATACTGTCCAAGCACATACTCTTTCTAAAAAAAATGACTCTAAATAAGTCTAAAATTAATATCAGAATGTTTGCGTACCCCTATATTGTAAGGGTTTTGTTTGTTTGTTTGTTTGTAAGGCTGATGAGTAAGACATAAAAAAAGGACAGCAATGCAAGGAAACCAGAACAAATTGAAATAATTTGATATTCCCATTGGTTAGTAACTGGCAATTTGGAAAAAAAAATCATTCCCATTTGAATAACAGCCTAATGAATTTAAAAAATTGTATTTTAAGATCTGCAGGGATATTTTCTTTGATATATCAACTCCACAATGAGTCACAGCTTTTTAATGAAATAAACCAAATTAAATAGATTTTTTTCTTCTGAAAATGTAGAAAAGTATGTATGCCTTGCTATTTCAAAAAGAATGAAAGAATCTCAATATTTGAGATTTTTCAGCGCTGCTGAATCAATATGTATTGTAAAAATAATGTAGAAATTTTCACCCATCACTACTAAAATCATCCTTCCACTAAGAGGTATGTATGAAATGCGGATGGGAAGAGAGTTGAAGAAAAACTACTGGTGACTGATGTGGCAGTAAGTGTTTATACAATCAAGAATAAAGCCAGCATTTATTAGAGGCACCCACATCAACATTGAGATTCTTGAGATTCTATCTCAAAGGATAGAAGTGTCATCCAGTTAAAGGAAACAGTACAATTCATGTTTTGGTGGGGCCAGGAGATTGCTATTTGCAAGGATGTGTATTCCTGAGGTCAAAACTATGTTTCCCACCACCTTTATTTCTGTCTAATGCAGTATTGCCAGGTCTTTCTATTCCAGACAAGTCTTATTCAGCTGCACACACTTAAAATAGTATACAGGCAGGCAGAAATGGAAGTCTGTTTAGCAACATCAGTTAGCTAAGTTGTTCTGCTCCCTAAACTTCTGCTCATGTCTGTTGACACTCCTTTTTTTTTTAATTTTTATTTAGTAACAATAGACATTAAGACACAGCTTTATATTTGACAGGTTTTTTTCTTTTATTACAATACATTGTATTGCCAACAAGTTATAGCTTTGTCAATCAGCGAAATAAGAGAACAAGTTCATCTGTATTTCAGCAAATGTGTCAAGCCTTTTGCAAAAATTTCTTTGTAACTCACCTTTAATTCTGTCCAAACCGCTCCACAGTGGAATATCATCAGTCAGCAGATGCTGTAAAACTATTTGACACATTGTTGAAATGTAAAAAAGAAAACACACTCTGTGTGCCGTATGGGAGATGAAGTATGTATGTGTACAAAGTGAGACTGCAAAAAAATGATGTCAGGACTGAAGTCAGTAGTAGACAAAAGCAGGTGAGGCATATGGGAAAGAGCACAGAACTCAAAGCAGATAGGTGCCCACAGAGGATACACATGCTAGAAGTGTTTTCTGTCACTGAATCCAAAATCACCGATAGCTGGGTTGTGTATCTCTGTTTCTATATTTCCCTTTCCATCCAGCAGTTGTCTAGTAAGAAACTACAAAATGCAAGTGAAGGAAAAGGCAAGTAACCATTCTTAAGCCAACAAGATTAAAAGATGTAAAAACAGACTTACAAATAAAGGGAAAATTGACATGAGAAAAAGTGACATTAAAAATTGATGAAAAGAATTATAAAGGGATGGTTACTTACATGGCTAAGATAGCAAATATAAATTTTAAATTAGTGTTTAACAAGAAAAAAATAAAGCAAGCATTTTGCAAGCCATGAAAAGTTCAGAAAAAAAGGCTTTTTGAAGAAGAGTCATGGAAATGATTAGAGGGATGAATGGACTTACTTATTGTAAAAGATTAAAAGGATAAATACAAATAGTTTAGTGAAGTAATTAGGTTAGGGTGGGGAGAGTACATAATAAACAACTACAGACGTCTGAAGGCAGTAAACACAAAGGAAGGAGAGGAATAATTTAGCCTGATACAAGAGAGTATAATTAGAAGTGAAGGAATTAAAAAGGGGAAAATTACACTGAGCAGTAGGGGAAAAAAGAAAACCGGCTAATAGATGAAAAAGGATGGAAGTCCATATCTAGGAGTGATTAGATAAGGGACTGGAAAATATACCTCAAATATTAAAAACAAAAACAAACAACAACAAAAAAAGAAAACCCAAGAATCAGTTCCAAAGGACTCCATGCAACTGCCTGACCACAAACTTGCCATTTCATGGGCATTGTTTACCTTCTAAAAGCACTAAACACTTAAAAATAACTGTGAACAGATTTCCGAGGATTATTTTCTCTACCTCTGTGTAAGTCTTCATCAGTCCCTCTGGTGTCTCTGAGCCTTTGTTGTCAGATTGGAGTAGAAAGTCTTCTGGGAGAATGAAGAAAGCTTTCTGTACAATCACAGTGAACATCATGAAGGCTTGACAAGCCCGGAGAGTACATGTGCTCTGAGTTAGGTTTATTCCCAAAAGCACAAAGGAAACAATGAGCAGGGGGAGCCATGAAATGCCCAAAGCTTGGTCTTCATCTTGCTTTGTAATAAAAGTGAGGGTTGTAACCAGAGCTCCCAGCATGCACTCAGGCAATCAACTGACTCACAGCCACTCTGGCTGAAGCAGAGAGTCAGATCTGAAGCTGCAAGCATCAAACAGTAAGGTTTCCCAGCCATGCCTAAGCATGAGTTGGGCAGGAGCTCTTGGCAGTAAGGAAGAGTAAATGGGCTTGATCCGGCAACCTAACTCAAATGCTTCTGAATCAATTGGACATTCTCCTCTGCAGCTCAGGGACTGCAAAACCTGTGGTCTGCATGGGATGGGAATGCATATAGTGCAGTTGTTCTTCCAGGCCTGATAATACAGCCTCCTTCTGTGGACAACTCCCAGTACCTAGGAAGGGCCAGGAAGAGCTTCTGTTAGCTCTTGAACATCCCGCTTGGGCTAGGATTTCCAAGGTAGTGGCTCTCTGGAGTATCCCTTGTGTTCCCAGGAGCAGCATCCATCGACTAGGCCCAGGGCTTAGCCTAGGAGGAACAGCAATCTTCATTCTCTGCTGGTGCTGCTCCACACAGTGCTCTTAAGCTGAGAGCCCCTTTTTGTTAACACATGTACATCTAAAAAACTCCATGAGAATTAATGTAATTTTTTCATATAAATATGGGGTCTGCAGATAGAAGAAGGGGGAGACTGAAGTAGAAGAAAAGAAGGAAGGAAGGAAAGCAAGAAGGTCCAACCCGACAGCAGAGACCTTCATTCTACTTGACTCTACCAGAAAGCTTAAGGACATGTATCTGATCACTTTACTCGTGAGAAAGTAAAGCTCTCTCTTCCACACACTCTTTCACACTTTCTTTCCTTTTTACTGACACTCTCGGAAACTTCTACCTCTAGTCGGTCATCCTTGCTATACGTTTTTCAAAATTGTAATTGGATAATCTTCCAGATTCCGGGACCCGCTATGTCAGAGGGATTTCTGGGGATATAGCCCCTATTTGATGAAACTGAGAGTTCCTAAACTAACAAAGGACTGACTAAAGATATAGTTCTTTGTTGGTAGTAGAAATCTTGCATTACTCGCAACTATTTTTAAGGATCCCTATAATAAAATATGTATGCTTGTATGTTCCTGTATTTTATTTCTATGAAATAAGATTCTGAACGAATATCTTGATCTGTATATTAGTCTCATTGGGAATTTGGACATTAGCCTGGACGCTTGCTACCCTCAACTTTAGAGATGCCAAATGTGTAGGCACTATTTGAATTAATTTCCCCAAACCAGTTTTGCTATTGCACTCTCTCTGAGTATGCACGTGGCTCCTAGTCACATGCCAAAGCGTTACGGGTAACAGGGTGTTATCGAGAAGATGAAGATTCTGCCATTCCCTGATCAGATGTAGTCTGTAGCTTTCTGTCTCCTTGCTTTGTACCATATCCTCTGTCAGTCCACTTCTCTTTATGAAGTTCAGGCTCTATCACAATCCCAGCCATTCCCTTTCCAAGCTCTCCTTTCCATTTCTTCTTGCCTCCCCTTGTATATCCATATTTCCTGCAACTTGCCCTTTCCTATCTTTGTGAGCACATTAACCTCCCTCTTTCTCCTTTCCTCCATTCCCTCGGTTATTAGAGGACAGTCATGCCCTGCATGAGGATGAGATCTAATCTGTCTTTCTGTCTTTAGCTTCTGTTCCCAAGACATTTGATCCAATAGTAAGGGCAGCCAAATACATTCTTACAGTGTGTTACAGTTCCCCAGTGTCCCCCATCAGTCTTGATGCTCATTTTTATAACTAATGGAAGTTGCTCTGCTGTCTATCACTACTCAGATTTGCATTTATATTTTAAACATATAGTTTAAATATTAAAAATTTAATGCATACACAAAATGTTTAGTGTTTATCTTCCTATTGAGAGATCTAAGGTATAAAGTAAATACAGATATGCAAAAGGAAAATTAATCATTAGTGTTAAGATGCTTTTTCACCACTCTAGGTTCAGAAAGGTGCTGCTTCTGTCTTGTTTCAGGTATACTATAACACTTTGCTCCTAGTGACAGATTTCAGAATTATGTATGTAACTTGTTAGCAAAAGACATGCCTTGCTATGATCCACTTGTTAGTTGGTAATAAAATCAACTTTAAAGCAGCATTTGAGATAAGGAATAACATCTTCCAAACTCCCTGACTGGCCATAACCTTCAAGGGGCCACACTGCCCTTGTTATGCTACATAAAGGAACTAGAGTGCCCTATAAAAGGACCCTAAAAAACTCTGGCTGCTCCCGGGGTAAACTTCCCTTAGTTTGAGCAAGTGGAAAATACCTGTAAGAATACATTCAAAGTCTCTCCAATTTGTTTAAAGAATCATGAAACTCTGATTTGTGTACTATAGTTTTATGAGGTCCTTACTCTGAGCTTCACTGAAACTCCCAAGGCAAAAGACATTGTAAAAGTAGCCCCTGAAGTTGCTTGTTTTTGAAAATGGTACTCAAGGTATACAGTTCAAATGATCATGTTATTTTTTCACTTTCTGTCAAATTGCCAATCCAAATTAAAACTAATCTTGTGTTGTAAGCTTGCTCTTTCAACTGCATTGACTCAATTTTTACTCTTACAATCCTATACTTACCTCTGATGATATCTCAAAAATGGTTACGCATAACCTTCAGAAAGCAAAAAGTGTTTTTCCTCACATATTCTTTTGAGGGAATGACAGTTTTGTGGCATTATAATAAAGTATATATACATACATATGTGTGTATGCAAACAATTTCCTGTACTATGAAAATAAGAAAAGAGAGTTTTACTTTGAGTTTCACTCTTGAATTAGCATTCTTAATTAATGAGAAACTACGAACAGAAACACTATTAAAAAATCCCTGAAAACCTAAAAACACAGATTCTGTTGAAGATTTTAAAATTGCATTTCTTTAAATTTCCCAGACTCACTTTTTCTGGTGGCTCAAGCAACCTTTTTTTCACCTTCCTCTTGATTAGATGACTAATAGATGACACAACGTGTGTTGGAATGAAGGTGATTTCGCAAGCTGTGGGCTATCTATGCATTTTGAATTTCTCTTGAGTTGTTCAGCATAGGTCCATTTGGGAACGTGAAGTTCTTCTTAGTGATAGCTTAAGATCAAGCTGTAAGTCATGATGACAAGTCTCAAATGTGTTAAAATTCTATTTACTTACTAAAAGGTCGTATTCTCATATGGCTCGTGTTCTGTTCTTACTGGACACATTAGCAGATCACAGGTCATGTGCTGAAGGAAATATTGTGAAGTGTGGCACACCTGCTTACTTTGATTTGAGGCTTTAAACAAGGTGATCTGTGAATAAAGTTACCAACATCGTCCAGTCCAGCTGGACCTGGTAACACCTTTAATCATCTAGGAATAAACTGAATGTAATATGATGAAGTATCAGACTGAATCTGCAAATAAAACAAATAGAAAATTCTAAGTAAGAAAATAGGGTAAAAAATCTGCAGTAAGCAGAGGTTGTTCAATTTAGAGCATTACAGATTTCTTTTTTAATTTCGATTGTGAATGCACTTAAGCATTAGCTGGATTCCTGCAACTACCTTCTCATTAAGAATTATATGTCCCTGTGCTATCAACAATATAAGGTAAACCTATGCTGTTTAACTGAATCTGTGCTCTGCATTACTAGGCAATTCCATACTATTCTATCTCCATTAACCTGGCCACAAAGCAAGTGCTAATAAAAGCATTTCTTCACTGAACCACAAGATGCACTTCTAGACTAGTACATTTTAGATCTTTATGTTTCCATGAGTTTGATTCTGATTTATTCAGGGTCACACCCACTTCTGCCATATCGATCAGAACATATTCTGGGGACACAAATCATGTCTTAAAAGCTTCTCAACCACCTCAAAGATGTTTCCAGTGCTGGGCTAAACCCTCTCCGAGTCTTTCCTGGTGCAAGCAGTATCTGTAATTAAAAAACAAAAGACCAAAAAAAAAAAAAAACCACTTCCCAATGCACTGATAGTTTTCAGCTGTTGCCATGGCCTCTTTGAAAGGCCTATTAGAATGTCTTCTCAATGTCCAACAGGAGTAAGAACAATTGCAAAATCTTGATGGGAGAATGTCATGTAAAGCCTCTTTCAGTCAAACTGCTCTCAGATCTCTTGCCAAGTGCTTCTTTGTTGGAACTGCAGATATCCAGAGCTGCATCTCACTGCTTTCTCGCTTTTAATATTTTTGAGCTAGTAGCAGGAAGGCTAAAACATGTCAAAACCTATTTACAAGTTGCTGCCACTACCCGACCTTTTTTATCCAGAGTGTTTTCTAATAAGTAACGAATTAGCACCCAAAGAGTAACAGTTTGTAATTTCCTGTCTTAACTGTGAAATGAGTATTACCCTTTTGAACTCCATCATTACCCTCTTACTCATCTGAAAATGATATATAAAATTAAAATCAGTAACCGAGAATATAATTTGCTCCATTCAAGTCACACGCTTAAAAAAAAAAAAATCCTGTAAGAGGGCTTGCATTTTCAGACCCCAAGTTTCAAGAACACACTGCACTCGAATAAGTCTGGATCCATCCACATAATGGCTTTGGCCATCTAAAATCAGTGATGAAGAGTTACGCCAGCACCATGCATATTTGAAAATCCTTCTTTCTGTGTCCTGACAAAATTTATCAATCTGGCATGACGGAAGAGACAGGATACTAAAACACAGAGCAATATTTTTATGTTTGCACATAGTAAATGTTTTCTCTTGGGGACCAGGGCCTATCCTGGTGGTTATAAGATATTAATTTTGAAACAAACTAATATAAAAATACTTATTATTTATTTTCATTATTTAACATTTGTCATTCATGCCTGTACTAACCAAACTGATTTGTTACTTGGTCTTTTCACTAGAAAAGTTTAATATTTTCTTTAAAGTTATTCAAGTATTAACCTTAAAACATTTAATGTAATCCCTAAAAGACTTTTTTCATTTTTTCCCCCAATAAAAGCATCCATCACATTTTGTTCTTCTCTCTCACTGATCAGAGTCATGCAGAGAGGACAGAGAGTAAGACTGAGAGGCATCTGTAGAGTTCATGTGGTCCAAACCTTGTACAGGAGTTAGGAACAAATACAGTTATGTTATGTTGGGAATTTGCACTTTCTAAGCAGACTGCCATATGTATTACAGCTACAAGCAACTCAGTTTTCAGGTCCCTTCCACCCTGAATTATCCTATGGTCCTGTTACTGAGGCTTATTACATCCATTCCTCATTGGAAAGAGTCAGGATTTTATGAAAATAAACACCTAATCAGACACAGAAGTATAAGCTGATTTGGCATCACATAGCTTCTGCCATACCCCTCACTCAAAGCTCACAACCCTCATGAACAAGATCGTGAAGAGAACCAATGTGAATGGCATTGTCTGCTTCTGAAAAACAGCTTGAATGGGCTATGTTATCATTTATCTGAAATATACCTCAAAGTCTCTCTCATCTAAACAGTAAAAAAACCCCACCAACAAACAATGGCAAATAAAAAATAACACCACTGTATTATTTTACCTAAAAAAAAAAAAAAAAAAAGATTAATAGCTGGTGTAAATCAGCATCATTTCATTGATATAAGGTGAAGAGTGTTTGTGTATATATGCGCATATACATACTGAGCTTCATATAGATGAACTACTGATAGTTTGATACAGTTCAAAGCCCTACATCAGATATCCTCAGGAGGCTAAATTGTATTAAGAACTCCAGCAGTTAATACTCTAACTCACCCCTCCAGCCAATAATCACAACCCAAACTGCCCATCAAGACTGCCAGGAATAACAGAAGAAAAGGTATAAACTCCTGGTCACTCTCTTGGGAGAAAACCAAATTTCTTCAGCTGAATAAGGAAATATCCACAGACGTCAGTGCTACAAACAGGTGATAAAAACACAGCTTTTTAATTTCTACTGCTGTAAAATGTCAGACTTCATGGAAGGCTGTTTTAGTTTCAAAATTAAAGCACAACACTAGCACATGAAAGATCAAAAGATGTCATTCTTTGTAAGTATTCTACTAGACGAGATTTAAAAGCAGCTGGGGCCTGATGGGATTTAAAGAATAATGCCACTCACAAAAACATAACTAAGTGGGTAGTAATAGATGGGGGATTGTTACGTTATAATTCTGGGATTTATTACCCTGAAGTATATCAAAATCCATTTCGTCTGAGGTACATAATATCTGCATGGTTTTTATCATCTTTTGCTGTTCTGTAAATATTTATGATGTTTAGACTATGCTCTTAGAATATAGGAATGACATCCACAAAATTGTTTGATCCTTCGTATATCATGATGATGCCTACAGTGGCATCTCACTGAAATATTTTTGATATAAGTTGTCTTGATTTAATTGTCTGTGAAATATATGTATTTCCTTGAATACTTAAAAGAGCTAGATCTTAATTAATTATGAAAGAATGGAATCATTATTACTATTATTATAATAGATATAAAATTAAAGAAAAATCCACTTATATGTTAGCCTTGATTCTGCTTTTGACAAGCCACATGACAAGCTAAAAAGAACTTAGGCACTTTGTGCTAATGTTAGCCAGTGAATGTTATTAGAAGAACAGTACTATTAAGAAAAGAAAAGAAAAAAAAAGTTGTTCTTAGAACTACTGGGAAACTTTTTCCTAAAGACTTAACCAGCCTGACATGTCAAAAGTACACACACACACACACACACACACACACACACACACACACACACACAGAGATGAAGCTTGAGAAGGAATACAAGTGGTTGTTAGACAAATAAAGACGGCACAGATTGCCAAAATTTGTTTGCCAGGATGAACACTAGCAGCAGTAGATGCCATCTCTACTAGTAGTAATAAAGTAAGCATTAACTGCTCTTTCTGTGCTAACTCATGGACCTGTCTGAGTGTTACGCATACCATGAGAAGATGCATATAGTCCTTCAGCCACTATTAGGTTAGAACAAAATGAGATATATTGATGTTTGCAGATCTCTGCTTTCTTCAGGTATACCTTATTTATTCATTTAATTTTAATCCAGAAACTTCTTTGATCATAGCATCTATTTATCTGAAGACAGAGTAGTTATTGGCCATTTTTCTATAATCCACCAAACTAATCTACTCCTCAACTTCTTGCTTAAGATGATTTCTGAAACCCTCGTGTATGTAAATGATTCTTTTATAGGCAGTCTCATCAACTTCTCTGGAAGCTTAAAACACTCAACATCACTCATGATTTGTTCAGCAAATTGGAGAATTGAGCCTTTGGTAATTTTAGCATGTAATCTCTCAGTAGGGTAGCACTAGCTTGCTCTCTTCTGACCTTCTGACACTGATACTTCCTTTGAGTCATGTAGTGTATTAGCATAATGTGTGATAATATTGATCTGATAGAATTTCAGGTTAGGCATACTGTGAATGCAATTGTTCACAGGGGCATGTAATTTCTTTGGTTTCATTCAGGAGTTTTAGTTTTAACATTGATATGCAGATTTTTTTTTTTCTTTCCAGATTTATTAAGTAATGAAATAGTCTCTGGGGATATTTATTAGAATTTTCATGATAAGTAATTAAACTTCAGGGCAGAAATCATTTTAATTACATTTACCCTACCTCACATGTGGAAGTTGAATGTTTCCCACCTCCGGAGGTCTTCTGTGATGTTTTGTATAACATCTCTTCAATTATCTTTAACCATGTTCTCCAATCCTCAGTTAAGCTTTCCTCCTAGACGGAGTTTTAATTTTAATTGAGTTCCAGTTACTGATATGACTGCAACCAGAAGAGAAATAGTAGGAAGGATAAGAAAACTAGGAATACACGATTAAAATTCTCTGTAACTCACAAAATGCTAAAATAGCTTTGTTGCTAAGAGGTGCTTTTTTAGATCTCACACAGTGGATGGAATTATATATACTCCACAAGAGATGTATGTTCCTATATACCACTGGTCAAAAAATAAAAATCACAAACAAGGAGAATGCAGTGGTGGACTTTATTTCTATCCTTGTGAGAACAGTTTGTGAATCATAATATATTTGTGTGTTTCATATAAAAGAATTACATAGCTAATGGGTGGAAAATAATTTTACATCTAATGAATTTATGGACTAATGCATATCAGAATATAGCTGTCATGAGAGTTACCAATATTTGTCCTTAATTTTGCAGCCAAATGTCTTGAGTGAGAAAGAGTTTTTTGTTTCTGTTTTTGTTTTGTTTTGTTTTGTTTTTCCTGCCATTTGTCTGTACTAAGCTGTCTAGACCAAATTCATGTTGCTGTAGTTGACTTAAAAAAAATGGTTTTCCAGCAGGGGTGAATTTGGCCACAAACACCAAAATGGCAAGTTGTATCGGTTGCCCATAAAATATCATGTTAAATAAAGGTCAGCACATTTGTAGCCTGTAAGCATTTCAAGCTAAAACAATGAACAGGAAGGACACCAAAATCCAACAACCTGGAAATCATATAGAATTTATATAAAATAGTTAAAGTCCCTATTTATTTTCCTCTTTTATATTACGTTTGTTTGGAGGGTTTACCTACAAATATTCAACCAATGATCACATGCAAATAATACCTAATCTTACAAGATAAACAGCAAGCTTCATCACTTCTTTTCTAGCATTCATTCTAACACAGAATACAAAGCTACAGGGTTTTAGACTGATGAAAAAATAATTTAAAAAAAAGCCTTTATAACCATGAGTTTAAATCTGCATGTGTTCATCCTTGGGAACCAAAAAGAGCTAAAGAGAGATTACGTAGATAGAATTTACGAACTCTGTGTGTGTGTGTTTGTGTGTGTATGAGCACTTATGTGTTCGCATGTGTCTGCATTTGTGTTGGCACAGTTCTGAAGAATCTGCATACTAATATTCTTTCTCCATGTTGAGAGAGAGGAGCTGTTGGATGCCCAAGCTTCCTTATACAACTGGAGGAAGCCTCATGATTGTATGCCCTGATACTCATAAGGTACTTTAGCCACCCTGACATCTGCTTTAAGGACAACATGGGAGACAATCCAGGAAATTTTTAGAGCTGAGGACAATTTCTTGACACAGGAGACTCATGAACCGACTCAGGGAGGCACTTCATTGAACCTACTGTTCATGAATAAAAAACTGGTTAGGGATGTGAAGGTCAATAGCAGCCTTTTCAGCTGCAATCATGATTTCACAGAATTTAGGATCCCAACAGAGGAAAGCAAGAGGAACAGTAGAATTGCATCCCTGGATTTTAGAAAAGCAGATTTCAGTTTGTTCAGGGATCTGCTTGACAGAATCCAATGGGAGACTGCCCTGAAGGGCAGCATCCCAGGGTAACTAGCTGATCTTCAAGACAACATCTTCAAAGCACAAGAATGGTCCATTCTAACATGCAAAAAGGCATGCAGACATGGCAGACCACCAGCATGGATGAACAGAGAGCTCCTAACTGAGCTCAGATGCAAAACAGAAGTATTCAAAAGGTGGAAGCAGGGCTGGGCTACCAAGGAGAAATATAGAGATATTTTCTGAGCTTGCAGGCATGGAGATAGGAAAATCGAAGTTCAGATGGAGTTGAAATTAGCAAGGGATGTGAAAAGCAACAAGCAGGATTTCTAGAAATACATTTTCAGCAGAAGAATAGAGGCTGTGGGAGAGCAGTAGAGGAAGATAGAACTAAGGACTCCTCAAGTAAATTGGCCATACGCAAGTCTATGGGACATGATGGGATGCATCAAAGTGTGATGGAGGAGCTGGATGATGTCATTGCAAGGCCACTTTCTATCATCTTTGAAAAGCCAAGGACATCTGTAGACTGACCATAGGTTTATTTTTATAATAACCATATGTTTAAGGTCTTAATAAAAGAGCTAGATGATGGGATGGAATGCACCCTCAGTAAGTTGGCAGATGATACCAAACTGGGAGACATAGTTAATACACAAAAGAGTAAAGCTGATATTTAGAAGAATCTTGGCAGCCTGGAGAAATAGGCTTCATGAAGTTCATCAAAGGCAAGGCATGTGCAGAGTACTCTATCTGGGACAGAATAATCTCATGCAACAACAAAAGTAGAGCACTGACTAGGTAGAAAACAGTTTAGCAGTAGAAGACCTGAGGGTCCTTGTGGATAGGTTGAACATGAGTCAGCAGTGTGCCCTTGTGGTGAAAAAGGCCAGCCAGGATGATGAGGGCTCTGGAGCATAAAGTACAAGGAGAGATTGACAGAACTGGGTTCATTCAGTCTTGAGAGGAGAAGGCTGAGGAATCTGATAGCTATTTTCAGTTACAGCTGAGATGCTATAGAAAAGATGGATCCAGTCACTTCTCAAAAGTGCACAGTGATAGCATGGGAGGTCATAGACACAAGGTGCATCAACAGAAACTCTGATTAGTTATTAGGAAAAACATTTTCATCATGGGGGTGGTCAAACATGGGAACAAATTGCTTTGAGAGGCTGTAGAAATTCCATCCTCAGAAATATTCAAAACTCAACTGGACAAGGCTCTGAGCAACCTGACCTAAACTGGCCCTATTTTGACAGGGAGTTGGAACAGATGATGTCCAGACATTCCTTCCAACCTAAATTATTTTATGATTATGTTGCCTGATTAATATACGTATGTGTATATACATATATATTTATACATATATATATATATATTTACACCCCATTTTGCAAACCCCAAGTAGGCAAGTTAGAATCTATCATTTGCCCCTTCTGCTTTTTTCATTTTTCAGCAGTTTTCATCATAGGTGTTATTGGTTCTGATTGAAACTTAACAAGCATATATCTTAACTTTTCAGCTATTTATTTATTAACTTCTGCAGAATCACAGAATCACTGAATCATTGAGGTTGGAAGGCACCTCTGGAGATCACCTAGCCCAACCCTTCTGCTCAAAGCAGAGTCAGCCTCAGCAGGTTTCCCAGGACTGCATCCAGCCAGATTTTGAATAACTCCAAGCATGGAAACTCCACAAACTCCCTGGGCAACCTGATCCAGTGTAAATCATCCTCACTGTAAGAACAAATTTTCTCTTATGTTTAAAAGGAATTTTCTGTTTTTTCAGTTTGTAGCCATTGCCTCTTGTCCTGTCACTAGATATCACTAAGAGTCTGGTTCTGTTTTCTTTACACCCCACCATCAGATATCTATAGAGATATTTGTATATTAAAAAATGACAGAGTGCTTTATCGTAAAGGTTTATATTGGGTCTATTTTAAAGTATTATACTTAAACTTTAAAAAAGAGCAGATGAGGGTATCCAGTTCTCTGGATTTTTTTGCATTTTTTTCTTGTTCTTGGTTTAAATAAATGACCCTGACAGAAAACTGATTTATAGATCCAACCAAAAATCATTCAAATCAGGCGAAAATGCTTCAAGGTGTGTGTGGGAGGGGAATATATTTTTATATGCATTTGCACAGAACTTCTTGCAGAATCAGGAAAAATACTATTTTATTTCAAAAACCATGTCTCAGTCAACTTGAAAATTCCACGTTCTTTCGTAATTTACTGTTAAATCTTGTTATTGATTTACTATTTCTATGCAGATGTAGTTCAGGAATAATGCTACTATTTTTAATTAATATTAAAAATGGTTTACTTTTGAATAGAAAGGTGATTCTTTGTTATTATTTTGTAATCAGTGACTGTTATACTACTTCACTTGCAAAATCCTGGCTCTTCTTAGAAAGCAAGCTTCCCTCAGAAATATTAGGGTAAAACATAATTAACAAATCTAAGGCTCATCAGTCATTTCTCTTCTGTTCAGACAGAAATGAGTTTTTCACAGCTGATATTTTGCTCCTTTGGAAACTTTTTATGGGATGCTATATAGGAACAAAGAATGTGAAACTAATACACTGTATAGACCCATCTATTTTGCTCAGATCTCCCTGAAACGCTTTCTTATAGTTCCTACAGGGAAAACAATTGCAAAGCCTTACTATGTACCCATGCTGTGAAGACTCTTGGTAGAGCTTATATTCAGTTTGGCTCTCCCTAAGCTCTGTGAATGGTCATTTACTACATTCAGACCTCCAGATTTTTTCAGGACTCTAATTCTAGAAGCCTAAGAAAACACTTGCACCTTTATTGATCATCTGTTACCGGCTAAGACAGTGATTAGACATGCGCCTGATTCTTCTGTCCCCTCAGGAACCCAAACCAAAAGACCAAACAGAAACAAAACCAACAAAACCAAAGCAATGTCTTTAAAGTGATATGTTCGTAATAATATCCTGTCACAGGATAAGTAAGTGACCTTGGCTAGGGTGATTAACAATGCACACAATTTCTTTTGATTTGCATGGAACTTGGGGCTTCCAGTGTTACTGAAAATTGGTCCTCCTAACCTACATGCCAACAGAGGATTTTATGTAACTGGAAATATTGGCTTAAGTCTCTTTAATGTGTGTGGTCATTCTTTTAAACTCAAACATAAAACCTTGCTCTAAGTGTGGCAGACAGAATGTGCACATCCTACTGGCACTATTGTTAATAAAAATATTTTTCTTTAGTTATAACAAATGCACTATGCATTCTTCTAATAATCCCCAAATTGCCATCACACTAACCACCTTTATTTTATAAGCAGATAGTTGAATCACTTAGAGCAAATCTGTTAGCTGATAATTGCTAAAAGAATGGGGAATAAAGCATTCTGTTTCTCTAATTCTTATGTTACAAGCTTGTGGCCTAATTTCGTCTATTCTGAATGCACAGTAAATGCAACACAGTCATTTTTAAATCATAAACCTCTTGAAAAACCCAGGCAGAGGTCCGCTAATGTGTTGGATGATGGATCTCCTATTTACTATTGATCTCTGAATTCAGAACCAATCCATTCTGAGCTAGCAAGCATTTTTAATATATTTTTAGAAAATATTGAAGAGCTCTTAATCAGTGACAAGACTGTTTTGTCTATTACTACTCAGAGTAGCTTAACAAAAGCCTAGTTCATTTCACCACAAAAATGGACCCTGTAGATGCTGAATCCTGTGTGGTATATCTTGAATGAATCGACTTCACATTCAGCTACCCTTGAATGAAAGGAAAGCTCAGAGTAAGACATCCAGATAGAGTGAGAAAAGGGTTTTAAAGGTTAGTATGTATGGAGACTTACATAGCTTTCTCTTCTATAAACGCATTATATACTGTAGTATGAATCAGTGCTGGAGGACTGGTTTCATTCAATCAAACTGGCTACATGGTCAGTATGGCTGATCTCTGTCTGTCTCCAAAGAGCTTCTGTTATATCCCACTGCTGTTGCCATTTTCTCTTCCTCAGAGCATCCTATCTCATGACTAGTTTCCTCCATCTCATCCTTCTCCACTTTTTCCTATTCAAGTCTGGATGCAGAAATCCCTGCTATATTGGCCTGATCCTGTCACTGTGTTCTTTGGCCACTGGTTCTGATCTGGATGATATTAAAAGAATACCACACATCTGATCTGACTCAATATTGAATGGAAATTGAAATGTAATAAGCAGTATTTTATAAATATATATCGTATCTTATGGACTCTAAAAAGCTTTCTTTTCAGAAGCCTTGTTCCTCTCTGAAACCCTTGTACATCCTCCTTTCGATCTCCTTAGCAATCCATTCTTATTAAGTCTGTGTTATTTTACTTCCACTAGACTTCAAAAGAGACTAACAATAAAGGGCATGAATATAAAAATGTGATTCAGTTCACAGAATAAGGACTATAATTTTAAATACCTACCTGCAGATCTCTAGTTGTGTGGTAGTTCTTTATGTATCTCTTACAATCAGTGGATGTTGAGGGTAGAATTTAGTTGTGCAAAAACAGGTATCTAGTACCATATGAGTTTCCCTAAGATACCCAAGACATACACTGTCCCGATCCAATATCGGAAGGGTTTCGTTACGATCCCAAGGACGAGATTAAGATCTGGTCAAATATCGTACAACCTTTTAACTTTATTTTCCACGAAGTGGAGAGAAAAGGTGGGGAAAAAGCGAAGGGGAGGCGAAGGGAAGATGGGAACAGAACAAGGGTAAGGGGAAAAGATAGAGAAAGTTGGAAAAGGAGAGAGGAAGCTAGCTACCACCACTCCGAGGCCGATGATGTTCCGCTGACTCCATTCGAATCACAGCTCAAGCTGGGTGCCTCCGACGAGGGATGAGAGAGCGAGAGGGACGAGAGAGAGACGAGGGCAAGGGGCAAGGACCGAAAGGGAGAGAGAGCGAGAGGGACCAAACAAAGAAATCCCTCAGCAATTATAACTTTTTTCAAATTAAGTTTTCCCACCCCTCATGTGGTAGTTCAGACCAATAGTAATATTTGGGTCTGGGGTCTCCTGCTCCTTATTGGGTCTCATCACTGTCCCTAGGTAGGCCGTTTACTGTTGCCGTTTCTGCTGACAGGTGTGTCTCCATTCTTGGGTCCAGCCATTAGCTCTCAAGGTCCTGACAAAGAAGGTGATAACTCCAGCAATTAGCACTGTTTCAGCAGTGCACAGGAATGTAAATTGCTGGTAACTCCCTTATCATTCCTGCCTGCACCAGCTCTGGGGCCCTTTCTCACTGTACTAGGGAGTGCGGCCTAAGGCTTCAGCAAATTTAGCCACTCATGCCAAGCAGGTTTTATAGAAGTTGTGCTAAAAACGGACAATAATTTACAGTCCAGATCCCAAAGTCTCTGCCCGACTGTGGTCTCATTCAGTGCAGGCTCGGTGTGTCCCGGGTGGTTGCAGGGAGACCATTTTGGGGGTCGCAGCAGCCCAGTCCTGTTTCCGCCAGGGACAGATGGCTTGTTCGGGGTTGTGGCCTGCCTGCACCCCATGCACCAAGAAATGTTTAAGGCAAAAAATTCATTCATCTGTCCGCCACACCACCCCGTGACTTAAACATTGATTGGTGCGTCCTCTTCCTGAAGTCTTCATAGCCTTTGTTCACAGTTGTGATATGAGATAGAGATCAGAAGGAAGTATAGAAAGGGTAGAACAAGTCGCGGGAAGAGTAAAAGGAACGATATAGGTTCGGGTAAAAGGTGCTTAACAGTGATTAAACAGAGGTGTTGCCCAATGCAAGCTCATGCTTTAACAATTTTAGCAACATTTAACTTCACAGAACACACATCAAAATTGAGTTAACTAAGGTAAGTGATTGTTACAACAGGTATAACAGCTGGCAAAAGCGGTATGGATGTCAATATGCAATTTCCTCCTTCAGGGTAGACTGGGAATCGGTTTAAATGATGGGTACTGTGGTTGGCCGTGGCCAATAGATGGCACGGATTTTCTTTATGCCGTCAGGTGAGGTGGTAGGAACAAATTGCATAGTTGACACAACATGTCGGATTAATTGAACAAAGCAAGGAATTGTAGAAGGTAAAAAACATTAAAGCGGCAACTGCACCTAACAAATACAATATTAACTGTTTCACCCACGGTGCCCCCGGTAACCAGGACCACAAATTGCCACTCCAGCCATTCCAGGTTTGGACGGGGACGTGGGCTATTTTTCTGATATCTTTGGTTAACTGGAGAACTACCTTGCCTACATCATCTATTTCTAAACAACAGTTGGAAATATTTAATTTCCCACACACCCCTCCCTCTTCAGCTAACAGATAGTCTAAAACCATGCGGTGCTGAAGGATTGCCGTGCGCATCTGTTGGGACTGCCGAGTTAAAAGATCTATTGCATCAGCGGTTTTGTTGGTAATAATTTCTAGAGCCACTTTTAGGTTGTAAATTGGTTCTCTCGCCCCCGATATTAGTTCATTAGGATTCCAGGTTGCAGGCCCGTAATGTTGAATTATTCGTTCAGGAGGCCACTCATTATTTCCCCATTTTTGCATCCCACCCAAATCTACCTTAATGGATCGCATCTTATGGGCAACCCTTCTGTCTCCGAGGTTATCATATACCTTTACACCTAGCCGAGGTCCACCTGTTTCTGGTAAAAGGAAAAACAAAGGTCTGATAATCCCTATATAACAAATTCCCGACCACCCCACGGGTAAAAATTTATATGCTGTGTGTCCGCAGATCCAATAATACCCCTTCTTAGCTCCGATGCCCTGAGCAAATGGCCCGTTTATCCCTGGTGGGAACTGAAAGTTAGTTGTGTCTCTGTCACCCAGAGGGCTGAAAAATGTGGTTGCCCCATCACCTATTCGGCCGGTACAATACCAAGCCCCAGAAGTGTCTTTCCATTCACAGGTTCGCTTGTAAGGGGGATAATTGGGTCGTTGGTGAGTTACAGTTTCATTTTTGTTTGACCAGTATCCCTCAAGTCCCCAGTTGTGCCCCGTTTCATCGAGCCACATCCATAGCTGGAGATTCCTGTCTTTATCGAGTAGCTTACAAGTGAGTGTCCATTGACTTTCCCCCACTTCAATCCCTCCCTCCTGGGTACAATTTAAACAATACTGTCCCATGGCTGGGAACTGAATTGGCCAGGTCCCACTGTTGTTTCACGTGTCATCCGCGGTTTCGCTGTAATTGCTTACGATCTGGTCTGGGGTGAGAGGTGTGGACATCCACAGCCAGCTTGATAAGCCTAGCGGTCCTCTGCAAACCCAGCAGTGGCTTAAATTGAACGTTTGGCTTACTGCTTTTGCCAGCAACACGAACTCGTCGTTCTCGAAGGGATTAAATGGGTGGGGGGAAGGTAGAGGGGGTGGTCGTTTGTCACCCTTGTGGATGCATCCTTCAGGATGGTCCAGGGCAGTAGGTGCATCTTGGTCAGATCGCTGCCCTTGAAAGCAGAAATAAGAACAAACTTGCTCCTCGGGTCAGGAGGAGGGAATAATCCATTTTGTGTGAATCTTGTGGGTTTTCCCACTAGCATCTTTTGCTCTCCAAGTACATTTATTATTCTATTAACCTCCCAGCTGTTTTGCTCCTGAAAAGGAAGCCATTCCGAGCAGCCTTTGAACACCATATATGAGTCCATGTAGATGTGTACAGGGGAAGTAGCCTGGCCTTTGCATTGGAATACGCTCCACACTGCAGCCAGCTCTCCCACCTGTATGGGGACAGTTTTGAGCTCTTGTGCTAGCGCATGATGGGCTAGCACAGGGGAATGCTTGTACCCCTGAGGTAGTCGAGTGAATGTGTATTGCTGTCCCTCCCACATGCAGGCAAAACGCTCTTGGTCCTCAGGCTGTAAAGGGACCATAAAAAACATGTCTTTGACATCAGTTGTTGCCATCACAGGGTGGGACTGCTCCTGGATAGTCGCTATTAATTCAGCAATGTTTGGCACAGCTGCCATCAATGGGCCTGTATTGTTATTTAATTGCCAATAGTCTACAGTTAGTCTCCACTTATCATTTGGTTTTCGAACTGGCCATACAGGGGAATTGAAGGGGGACTGTGCCGGGATCACAACTCCCTGTTTTTTCAGGTCCTCCAATACTGGGGTAATTCCCTCTCTCGCTCCCAAAGGTAACGGATAGGGTTTTACATTAGTCAGCTGGGAAGGGGGGAGGGGAGGCGCACATCCACACAGGTAAGACATATGACATACAGAACACCTGAACTTTTCTGAAGGAACAGCTGTAGGCCAGACAAGATATCCTATGGCATTTCACATGGCACTCCACCCTTGCTTTTAAGCAGCTCAGCTCCCATTCTTACCCAACAGAGTCAGATGATCCTAGAAAACATTTGAGGAGACTATCCCCAAGGTATTTATCTCAGGATAAACTGAGTCCCCTTAATGCATTTGGTTAAAAAAAAAAAAAAAGAAAGAAAAAGAAAAAGGGAATAATGATGTGACGCTTGCCTCTTTCCAAGGTTTATATAAATGGCATATTTCTTTTTTTCTTTTTTTGCCGTCTTATTTGAAGGGAAGGATTTTGTGTCTGTGCAGGAAGAAAGCTGGATCCTTACTGAGGAATAGTCTACACTCAGCTACAAACGGTCCATAGGAAAAAGAATTTCAGTGCAGTGTTTCTGAACTAATCTACCACACCATGTTCAATTGAGGGAGAGTCAGCTTCTGCCTTAGAAGATGTTTCACGAAGATTTGTTCAAGTGGTATGAAAATTCTACAAAAGTACTGACTTCTAACCCTAGTAACTAGGATGATCCCTTCTGCCGCCAGTCCTTAGTCATTCAATTACAAGTCATTTTACTTAGATCCAGATATCAAGTACCACAAAAACTATGGTTTTTCTGCATAACATAGTTCCCATTATAAGTAGGAAAATGCCTGCTCTGTAGAGTCAAACTTGCACAAGGCCTATACACATTAGTAATAAGTGCTTAAAGACAGACAAATGGAGATAGGCAGTCAATATTCTGAGAATGTGAACTGTTTAGGAAAGATGCTCCTTATCTTTTTACTAATTATTCAAATAAAACAAAAGAAAAAATGTAGAAAAATTTTGACAATCCTGTAACAGACATATGAAAATATGTTAAATGTCGTATTTTAAATTTTTGTTCTTTTTTACAGAACATAAATTTTATAATCTGCAGATATACAAAACTGAGTTGAATGATTATAATTCATTTTTTTTGTTTAAAATGCCATGCTCACAAAAAGCACTACATTTTTTGACACCGAAGCATAGAAGAAATTGTACTGTTTCAACATTGCATATTCCTCTATATTGGCCTATAGGGTAACCATTCTCTAAACTGCTACATATCTGAGTAAGAAACTTCATCTTAATCTCCAAGCCATACGGCTATACCAAAAATAGTGCCAGCTAATTTCAGGTATTCCTTTTTCATATATTCTAATCACTAAGCACTGCAATAAAGATCCCTGCTTTAGACGATGCATGCACCGTAATGATCTGAGCTTTCATTTCACGGAAAATTCCACTGTATTTTTTTCGTACCCCAATAACCCAATTTTGAAACTTCCTCTGAAAATAGCTTTCCTGAAAAATAATTCACTCAAGATAGTTTTGTTGTGATACAATCAAAACACTGAGTGCTTAAAAATAGTTTGTCAATGTATAAATAGGAATTTCATTTCAAAAATAATTTAGAAAGAAAAAATGAAATCTTTCCTAAAATGGCAAAACAGGGTATTTCACTACCAAAATGTTGTGAATTTTTGGTGCCTTTGCTTCTTAAACAAAATGAATGTTTGTATACTTGTTTTTAATATGTGAATTACCTTTTAACATTTTACACTGACAAATTAATTTGATGAAAAAATTCTCCCTAGACCTATAACAAAAAAAACGTGGAAGCATGTGAAGATTACAGTATAGCTAGGTCAAACAGACAGAGATGCCTTGGATATCAGAGGACAGTTATCTCTGCTGATATTGTTGAGTGTGTCAGAAGCTTTCGTCACAATTGCTTGATGACTTGCATGTAAGATAAAACAAGGGTGGAGTTACCTGTCTTTCCTTGTTCCAGTCAGACATTTCTCTGCAGTCAGCTGGTCAGCTGCATCCTGTCCTTAAGGGTGCTGATCTTCAGTGTCCTATGGGTCTCAGGGCTGTCTCTTCTGTGAAAAATCTCTTCAGAAGTAAATAACTGCATGCACTAAAGTAAGACAATCATGCACCAATTAGACATGACACAAGGCAATGTAGCGCATAGGGGTGTATTCTTCATACTGAGATTAAGATTGCATTATCCCTGAGTTACAGCTCCAGTCTTAATCTCAATAGAAGTTAGCTATCTATAAATTAAGCATTTGAAGATGAGCAAGTCACCCTAAACTCATCTGAGTTGTCTGTAGCAGCTAGGAAAAGATAAATGGTAGTCTGGATGTTGATTCCATTGATAATAAAGGAAGTCTAGAATTATAAATTCATCTTTATACCTATCACCTTTTTAAGTCAGTCTTGGCTCAAACAAAATAATGGGAATACTAGCAGGAAGAGGGAAATATTCCAAGAAACTTGGCAGGACATTCATTAAAAATTTCTCCTGTTCTTGTTATAAAGGTAGTAGCTATTTTAAGGGTTATTGGGCTCATTGCTGGAGCATGGCAAATAAACATACAGATATTTTCTTCATTATGACTTTGTGTCCTCTCTGGTAAAGACATTTTTTCATCTTTAGTTCAGGTTACTGAAATGCCTCCTGATGGAGATGATGGAAAAGGTAATCAAAAAGTCAAACTATGCAGTATATAGCAACCCTTTTTAAAATGGAGAGAAGACACTCTCCAACACTGTTGCAAAGTTCTTTCTCTTTCCTGGTTTCCTATTTTATCCAAGATTTTACGTCTAAATCCAAAAGAGTATAGACTTCTAATTGTCCATTCAAACCAATGTGCCAACCAGTCCATTCAGTTCATTCAAAATTAAACATTGAAAAGGTCTTAACACTTGGTAGAAGCTGGACACCAATTCTTCTAAGTCCTTATGCTGCAGTGATCTTGTCCTTTTGAAGTTTTGTTCATCAGAAGTTGACAAAGATCAGTATCTTCATGGGAGATGCTGTACTGTTTCTAATTTACATCAGGAAGACCTACAATCAAACTTAATAACTCTTTGTGGGATGCTACAGGAATCATATCTTTACATAAAGCTCCATATGTTTACATAAACCCCCCCAAACCCTGATAACTAACATGCCTCAAATCAAATATAAAATACCAAATTGTTTGTGGGTTTAAAGTGTGAGATTCTAAAACTTTTTCCTTGCTCAACAGCAGCAGCTGAAGAAGACATGGTTTGAGCCATTTTACGGGCTACTGCTTCCAAAACAATTATATAACGTAATTGGTGGTGTGATGTGCTCTTCAGAGTTGACGTACTTGCATCCACAACACTATTATTATGCCTAGAGATGACATAAAGAAGAAAGTAGAAAACAATGGAAAGTTTTATCAATGCTAAGAAACCTATAAAACCATGAACACCTTCCACTAGTCCTTTTCCTGTTAACTATTTATGTATATAAAAATATCTCTCATATTTTCTAGCTTTTGTTTGACCCTTATTCTGTCTCAACTCTTCATTTTCTGGATAATTATGTATATTGGTCAGAAGCAGGTCTTCAGCTGTGGCTTTCAGCAGCAACGGACCTGCTGGAAAGACATTTTATTTGAAAGAATGGAATATCAGAGGCTTGTTGCCAGTAAACAGAGCTGTATTTGTTATTAGAACTTTTTCTGCAAGGAATAAGACACTACAGATAAAAAATGTATGAGCAGAATCAAGGGACAGAGATGTGAAAGGTGATGAAAGAGAAAGCAGAATACAGAGTTTAATTTAACCTCTTTGCCATCACAAAATGAGATATTTAGGTCAGACAGCACTTCCTAACATTCCCAAATGACAGAATTATAAAGTATGTTCTCTTCAATAATGCATAAGGTACATTTATCTGTTTAAAAGGAAGTGTTTCTGGGATATAACATCAGAAGCCAGTTTCAAACAGTTAACAGAAAAATAACAGTAAAAGTGGCTGTGTTACCAAAATTGCTTTTTTGCTATTAATTTGTAAATTCAAAGAGTGAAACCTTTTGTAGATTAGATGGACGTTTTTAAAGTTCAGTCTGTTGACAAAGTGCAACTAGTAGTCATTTTTCCTGAAATGCACTGTAGGTTAATTTGTAACAGCTTACAAGGTCCGAACCTTGCTCTGAAAGAGATGCAGTATTTTTCAACATTCAGAGAATTCACGAATGTCAAATCACTAAATAAAATATGTTTACGTCATCCCAATAGGAACTGTGACTTTTTGTAGATTCAGTAGCTTATGTAAGTTAAAATAATGTTGTCCATTTGTTCAGATAAAATTTTATACCAAATCCAACAACGTTACAAAAAAGAGGGTTGGGTCCCACATTCTGCTCATCCTGCCTTTTCTCAGACAAATTCCCACTGCCTTAAAAGGCTAAGTCTGAGAGTACGACGTGCAAATAGGACCCAGATATTTGTTCTAACATCAGTAAAAGCTGAAGAAGTTTATATGTTTGTTTGCTTTACTAGAAAAATTGTATTTATAAGCCTGCTCTTGAGATATAGCAGTTTCAATACAGTGCACAGTGACTGTTGATCACAAAACCCTCCCACTCTCAATTTCAAAACTAAGACTTTCTTTGGTAGTCAAAGCAATGAAAAATGGCCAGCACAAATCTTAATAATACCATTTTCTTTGAAATGGACACAGGGACCAGATTATTTTTACATTCTGTGGAGACAACTCCTTCAGGTCAAGCTAGCATAACTAAAATCTGCCCTGTGAAATATGCGGAAAGATGTGAGAGACTGTTTACTACCGAGCCTCTTTCACAAATCCTAAAAATATGCGTAAAATAAAAGGAAAAGGGGGGGGGGGGGAAAGTCTGACAATTCAGTTTTCCAAATATTGCTATCATAACACTTGTTATATAACTTGATCTGACCATGTCTCTCTATATGGCTTTAATAATCTGTGATCTAGGGATGACCGGTTAGCAAATTAAAGGGTTTATTCTTGCAATAGTGCACACGTGCAATTCCCATTAACCTTAACAAGTGCTGTATAAGCATGTCAATTACTGAAGAGTCCCCTGAAATGTTAGCAAAGGACAAAACAAAACAGACAAACAATCAAACAATATGATTGCAATTACAGTTATTATTCTATGAATAAAAAAAAAGATTGCAAAACTGAATAATTGGAAGGCACGGACACATACAATCCGGTCTCAAAATCAACTTTTCTTTCATTTTAGCATTGGTATTATTGTCTCTGCTTTTCATAATATAATTTAATTTTTATGTACAAAATTTCCTGAAGGGCATGAATGCATTTCAGCTCTATACAGTGGTAATTCAGTTTTAAACCATGCATAAAACCTCAATAAACAGCAAAATGCTAATAGGTAGTGTATGGGCTTTGACCTTTCCTTGTTATTTTTCAATATTTTTTTTAACAGTTAAGAATTATCCACTGAAATAAGTTGAGAGAATCTAAGTCTACTATTTACTTCAGAAAAATGAATGTTTATCAAATGGTCTTGAATTGATAATAATGTGATAGTTCATGCTTGAGAAGCCTCACAATTGCCAGTGTGAAGAACTGGATATTGTCTCACTGGTGTAATCATGTGGAGACTGGATTGCATTTACACTTTGCATGACCTTGAAAGCAGTTTCCCAGACCAACATCAGAATTTTTTTTTTCTTCACATTGCTGCTGCTGCCAAGCATAGAGACTAGACAGATAGATAAAAATAAAAACACAAAATAAGCTCATTCACAATATAACACAGATGAATCAACGATGCTCTTTTTTCAGTTTTTTAGGGGGGAAAACATAATTATTATCTAGAATTTAAAATGCTAATATGGTAAGACATTTCACAAACAGGACTTTGCATTACAATATTTTTAATATACTTTAAAATGGAATTTGAATGGCTAATCCTATTTAAAATGTGCATTAAAATATTGATCGAGATCCCAGATTCATTGATTCCATGACCCAGACTTGCAGAGATGCTAGGTTTGATTCACAAGCATATTAGATATTAGACTGTATATTAGATATTCTCAGTACTTTGAATTCTTTATTGTACTGTTTTCTTAGCTTAGCAAAATATCTTTTTGTATTAATCATTTCATGGCATTTATCTCTTGAATGTATTTTTTATTTGCATGTTTGTACCATTCTCTGGCTATTTTCCTACTGGATTAGATATTTCTAATACACCTATTTGAAGTATAGAAATGTTTTTTGCTTCTTAGGATCAGTGTTTGTCTATGCTCTATTTACTGATTGTTACTCTGCAGTTTTAGTGCCCTTCTTGGGAAAAGACCCACAGAGGACTTTCTTTTCACTCTGTTCTTACCTCAGCGTGGTTGTAATACCATCCAGAATTTTAAAATATTTGTTGCAACTATAACTAGGAGAAGGTTATATTCTCTGCACCTGTATAAGACAAACCTTGCTTCCTGATGGAATAAATCAGAGGGCTAGATTGAATTTTACCATAGAAGAAAACAGTCTGGGTTCACATGCAGCCATGACATTCCTAAACCGAGCAGGGTTTTCTATTTCATCTTTGGATTTCACCAGTCTATTTTTCAACTAAATTTTGGATTCCATGTGTCTGCACCACAGGCATGATAAATCCTTGTATCTGTATTTTAGAAAGTTACTAGAAAGTTAAAAAACAGAGGAGTTTAAGTGTCTTCTCTGACCTGCATCACTGTGCCCATATTGTCTGTTCCTGAAGTAAGTGGTCCACATTTTGGAATGATATTATTCGTATTGTGATAATACTTATGTCTGCCCACAGCTTTTCATAGGAATTGTTATGAGAAAGCTTTGCAAAGCACTTGCAGTGTTTCTCAGCAGAACGTGCCTTGCCATTACAGGCACCTCCGCGTACACAGGAAGAGAAATGCCAAAATCGGGTGGAACACGCTGTGTTTAAGAATACACTTGCTATCTAACTTCTGTCCACTGCCGCCTTCTTTTATAGGAAACACACAGTATATCATTTTATCCATAACAGAGAATCTGCCTTTTTAAGGCAAGGCTAACGGATATCAAGCAGCCACTTTGTTCATTTAGTTTTAGACTGTTTTATTGCATGAAACGGATTTATCTGCAGAGTTGACTGGACTTCAAATATGCTTGGTTCTAGTTAAGAATATCACAGGGTGTGAGCTATTGTTTGAATACTAGCTAAATACAATAAAAGAATAAGTTACCAAGGCTTTTTAAAGCGTATTCAGAACAAGCACATTCAAAGCAGCAGAAGCTGAAGAAACTGAGTACCTGCTAGTGCTCAGAATACCATGTGAGACTGAAGGATTGGTTGCCATGAGTTGTAATTGGTAGTACAATTTATTTTAAATGTACAGGTCTCTGGCACAAATACACTCTGAAATATATAAAAGCTCTTTTTAAGAGACTAATGGTTTTTTAAATTCTCGGGTTTTACCTGCCTATGGATGACATTTTGGTCCACTTAACTGAGAGCTGTAAAGAAATCTGAAAATGCTTCCAGAAATGAGGACACAAGGACCTTTTATCTGTATCCTAAGTCTTGCTAGATTTTTCGTCGCTGCTACTCATTGCTATTTCTTACAAGTGTAGCTCATTTTCATATTTAGAAAGGTACTTCTGTGGAATGGCAAAAGTGATTCCAGCATTGTCTATTTACCATTTGTACGGTTCACTCCACTCTATGTTCATGTTTTTTCAGATATTTTCCTGACATTATTCTTGTGTTTATTCAAACTCTCAGCATTTTGTTCAGCTGTGGAACTGCTCCACCTTATTTAAAAATTTAATGGATTACCTTCATTATTAAAGAAACATTCTTGATTCAAAATGGGGTTTGTAGTTATTGAGCTGATTCAGATTTGCCGTTTTCGGACAAGACCCTGAAGCAGGTCAAAGCTTCTCAATTATATCACCATTTAGCAGGAAGCAAACTCTATGAGAAATAGCAATCTGCTTTTCAAACATGCTACAGCACAGACTCTGCTATACTTGCAGTTTATAATGATTTATTAATGCAGTCTGGCTTGGGTTGCCCAATCATTTTAATTTTGCTTTATCTGAATGCTGTCTTTGACACTGTCGATTATAACATTCTGCTTGCTCGTTTACAAAATTATGCAGGATAAACTGGCACTGCTTTGAGATGGTGTCAGTCTTATTTGTCAAACGCATGCCAATCTGTGTCATTATGTGTTTATTTTTTTCTATACTATCATGGCATATTGTCTGGTCCCCCAGGTGTTATACAGAACTTATTGTTACTTAGCACATGGTACAGTACTTCTTTTAGGTCGCTTAGTTCATCAGTTAGGTATTTCTTTCTCTATGCAAGGTAATCAAGGACATGGGATATCAGCTTCATACAACTGTATGCAAAGCCACCAAACCACAGAGGTAATCTGTTTGTTCTTTGAATATGTATATACACACATTCTGGGATGCTGGTAAAAACACTTCTCTTCTTTAGATGAAGCTAATCAAGAGCATACTATGACTCTGAGATGCTTCACATCTGAAAAAGAGTCCTTATCAGGGAAAATTATGAGAGTTTTCAAAATTCTAAATCTGTACTCGTTCATTTCTTCTGGATCCTTTTACTTACAACAAAATCATTATTGATCATTAAGATAAACTTAATTGCTACAAAATGCAAATAGAACAGCACACAGTAACCATCCAGTTTCGCTTACAATATCTCAATGTTTATTTATTTATAGAAATAAATATTATATAGAAATAGAAACCCTGGATGTATTCCAGAATTTCTGTAGAAAACTTTGGAGGTTTTCCCTTTAATTTGGTTTACATAAAGTAATTCCACTGATTTCAATTCAAGATGTGCATTTACATTAATAGTTATAATAACAGTTGACGCCTGGCAAAAATCCTAGAGGTAACACATGATCTCTCTTGCCATTCCTCCTGAAGACTGAAATGCTTAGGACACTCCAGACTTTTTCATATAGCAGTTTTCTTCCACTGTGAAACTGATACATGTTAATAGAAAAAAATGCTTTTGTACTCTAGACGTGAGCTGTCACCTAGGAAATGCATTTGCCTGGTTCCAGTTTAAGCCTTCTTCACATTTCTGAATTGCAATAGAACATTCAAACAGAACACTACACTAAGCTGAAATGTTTACAATAACCAAGATAACTCTAAATTGCCTCATCACCATGGTAACTATGCCTTGGGTATAACCTAGAAACTTTGCCTGGCACAATGATGTCAGTTATAGGCATTTGGGAGTTTTTAATGATACTGTTAGACCACCAAAGCCCCTAATGTAGACACAGCAATTCTGACCAAAAACGTGCTTTTGTCATGCAGCTTATTTTGTGTGAGAAACTAGTATATTCGACATCAAAAGAAACACATTTTTATCAGTAAAAGCTGCACCTACATTCAGAGCATTTGCTCAGATATATGTATTAGCAATCCCTCTATAGTTTAGACCAGCCCTTAGCAGTATAACACAATTAAAGATAATCCTGAGCATGCCTTGAAAGGATAATGTTTTCCATGACTCCTTTGTTCATGATTTTCAGGTGTGTGCTTTTTCCTACCACTCCTGCAGATCATGTAATATAGATTGCATACTGATAGTACAGGCTGTTATCTGTAGGTGTCCCTAAATAATGAATAGTCCACTGTAACAGCTTTCCTTACAAATAACTAGGAAAAGCTGGCTCCACTCTGTTCTTTTTTTTTTTTTTTTTTTTTTTTGAGCAAAATAAATTATTACATTTCTAAAATAGAAGCTTAACTCTAGGCTTTTACATCCATTCTTAGGCACCCAAAGGCACCTTTCAAGTCCCATTCCTTTCAATTTCTAAATTATATTTAGTCCAAATCTGGCCGTCTTTCTTTAAGCTAGATTGTGCCTGGATCAGCACAGAAACTTGTCCTGAAGCTGCAAGGACACTTACCCAACATTTCAGTCCCTATGGAACCAAATCTAGACAAACAATTTTGTCTTTGATCTTAAGTATCCACATACGAGAGGCAAAAAACACCCTGGACTATAGCACACAAGGAAGCACATTTTGCCCTCCCTAGTGTGTGGGATACTCTCCATCCATCAGTGTGGCTCAGGGCTTTCTCTCACTGCAAAAGCTGTGCTCACCATTTTGCTTTGTCCTACGTTTTAAACCTGATTGCAATTTTTTGTCAACCTTGGTGTTTAATTGATCTCTATCTTATGGAAGATAAGATATACTTTTCCTTGTAAAAATAATGCTTGCATTGACTCAGATATTGCAAAGAAATTTGGAAAAGTGAGAGAAGTGAACTCTAAATGATAGGTTGCACAATTAACAATTGAAGACCAGAATTAGCCACAGCTCTAATTTGTCATGTTAGCCACTGAATACACTGATGATTATGGCACCACAGTGTTCACTTACTTGTCTTTTCTTCTATAATCCTGATCCTAGGAAGATGTCTATAGGACATAAAGGACGTAATATCCTTTTTTGTCCCCCCCTCCAAAGAAAAGGTCTTAACATAGGCACAGCTGGTTTGGTTAGAGTTAACATACAGCACAACATGATAGGAGGAAAGGACATGAAAGCATGAAAAGAAATGTACCAAAAAAAAAAAAAAAAAAAAAAAAGGCAAGATCATAAAACAACAATAAATTGAAATACCAGGGAAAGAAATCCAAATGTCAGCATTTTCATTATATGTCTTAACATGGAGTTTATAACTCCATGTTAAAAATTGTGTAAAGACTAAACCTTGGCATATGAAACATGACATTTCAGTCTAGAAATGAATTTTATATCATATAAATTTGGGGAAAAATGAATTGGCATTTCTTTGTTAATGTTATTTGGAAGAACAGAGATGCAAGTCAGAGTCCTTTCAGTCTGTCATTTCAAGGAGAAGTTAGATAAAATTAGCATAAAAAGTATCTGTAAGAATAAAACAGAATCTTTAAGATTCAGCCTCTTTTAATAGCTTTAGGTTTATGCTTGTTTGGAATTCTGCAGCATTTCTTGTTACATTTGGTATTATTTTTGTTGTGGTTAATGTTAACTTTAAACTACTTTTTTCTGTTCTTTACAATCAAGGTTCACTTTAGAATTAAAGAAAGGAACCATATCTATGTATATGTATGTGTTTGTGTGTGTGTATATATATATATATAATTTTAAAATGATACTTGACACTGTAGTTTAACTTTAATTCCCTTTCTTTGCCAGTAGTCTTGTATTACACTGCTGTATCTGAGTAAAAGGGAAACCAGGATATCTAGAAAATGTTCTGGTATGTTATGAACAGACCTCTCGAGTCTCACACAGTGAACATGAGACTCACACTTGGCTTTCAGTTTGCACCTTCTCACAGTAACACTTCCGTACCATACGTTTTTATAGTACAAAACTAGATCATTTGTCATCCGTTGTGATCCCACATGCCAATCACAACTGCATGCCCTAGCTGTGATCTGTCAAACAGCTATGCCTGTCACATGGGGGTCAGAAGAGGAAAGATGCCTCACTGCTGTACTTCAGCTAGACGAAAGAAGAAAGGAGGTTAATGCATCAGAGCAGCAACCTGAAAGGGGTCCCACCGGAAGGTAGCACTACCCTTTGGCAAGCTAATGTTATTACATTCGTGCACCACATAACACAGTAGTCATCTATACAATCTCTTAAAGCCAAACTGCCAGGCAAAATGCTGGTGCAGGTACACTACAAGCTCCAAATGGAGCTTCAAATTATTACTGTCGGGATGCCACAGAAGTTTCAACCTTTTAATGCTTTGGCTGAAGCAGAAATATGGGAAAGGAATTCAGCTTTCCATGTAATACTGAGAGATTGCTATCTGCCATGCAGCCTAACACATCATTACTAGTATAGCTAAGAAGTCATTGCTGCTGTCCCTTCACAACATGGAAATTCTACGTTTCTGCTCAATATGGTAGCCAGAATTCACATAGAGAAGCAGAATTCACATAGGGAATTTCCCACTGCACATTAATAAAAGGCATATGCATTCGCATACCTTGAGAATGTCTAGCCATACTCCAGGGCTGATGCTTCACCAGTACACGTCTACTTTTCCCCTTCCCCTTGGAGCAGTATAAACAAATAACTGCATCTCTTTGATGATGAATGAAGTTTCACTGACTCTAATGTTTTCATTCAAAAGGGTTGAAATATTCCTAATCTATTTACTGATTAAAATAATCTATATTTTGCCATACATGAAACTGTCAGTAATTTTTTGTTTCTTCTTTAGTTCCTCAGATTATGCTAAAAAAAAAAAAAAGAAAAAAAAAGAGATTGTAGACATAGCTATATCTTCTGGAGACATCTGGAATACATTTTCCAGTGAAGGCCAAAGTGCTGCCAAACATGTCTTGTTATATGTAGTGGTGTGAGTCCCAAATTCTTTGCTGAATAAGTAGCACTGTGCTCCAGTCCATTCAAAAGACTTAGGTGAGTTTCTAAAGAATTCAAAATACTGTTAATACAAAGATTTGGACTGCTGAATTTGGCAACCTGGCAGTGTTTTTTTTCAAAAGAATTTAGGTGATTTTGAAGAACAAATCCTAGAAGAACAAATCCCATTGAAAATTCAAATAATCCAAATTATTTGGTCAAAATAATATAGTGGTGTTATAAGTAAATGCCTAGAATGCAGAAAATGCTTAGAAAATAGGCAGGCCCTATAAAGAGTGGGAACTGGAACGCAAAGGGAGATTCACAGCTCTAGATAGTTTCTGTGTCCCTGCACTATGTTGGAATACAAACAGTCCTTCCTATGAAAACATAGAACCAGAACTGCCTAAGAAAATGTGCAGTTTTTGTGGCTTGAATGTCTCCACTTATGAACCTAGAAGAATACGTAAGTGCTTTTGTGGGTCTTGCTTTTAGCACTCTTGTAAATTCTACTTACATACCTGTAATTATAGACCTGTCCTGCAGGAATTGATAGTTTTTGAACCATAACCATCACATCTGGCTAGTTTGTAAATTTTCTACTGTCACATTATTATTATGGGCTTGCACTGTGCCAATCAAGCTGAGCCCTTCTTGGCTGTTACTGTAATTTGTATATGCTAAAAATAATTTCATGAGCCAGTATTTCCTATACAAGGAAACAAAATTAGTGGTGACATCTTCCACAGCGTAATTCTTTGCAAATAAAGAAATGTGAAGTTTTCTTGCAAGTCTTCACCATAACATGATGTCCACATGCCTTGATTCCAATAAGTGACAGACACAACGCCTTCACAAAGAACTCTCTTCTGTCTCCCATAGATGAGGAAATGTGCCACATAAATTGATGTCCTTCATAACATAACCCCAAATGTAATTATAACTTCAGCAGCATTGACAAAATTTGGGACTGACACACCTGCATGCATTCAGTTTGTGATGTATTAGTCCTTTAGGAGACAAGTATGAGATAAGTCACAATTAAAGTTTTGACTACTTTGCTTTTTCTAAACTGATTGCTCTTCTGATTTTATAGTATAAATCATTTGAATAATTTGACTAGCAGTAAAAATTAAATCTCAAACATTTTCTCAAAAGCATTGAAATCCTAACTAAGATTAGTTCCAATAACTGGAGAGACCAAAAATCAAACCTTAATACCCTTACTTTAGGAAACCTTTTACAACACTGAAGGGAAAAAAAAAAAAAACTAAATTCCATATGCTCTCCACAATACTTAGATGCCTAAGAATTAGAGGGAATTCTAAAATGCCAAATCGTCTACTAAACAATTGTTTATTGATTAGGAATGCATATATCTGACACCACATAATTTAAAGATGGACTTTATTTTAAAACAAAAGAATGAACTGTGGTTCAAAGTATTATTGGTTTTGGAGAGACTTGGAGCAAATGACTGGTGGCCTAATCTTCAACTGTTAATAGTCTGACTACTCATAACCTCTATTATGTAATCACTTCCAGCTTCAAAGCTCAATCCCATATCCACCCAAACCATAAGTACAAATATGTTTTTCCTGAACAAACATGCAACGGCCTCATCCTTTTTTTTCCTACATTCTGTCCTTCTCATTCTCATGTCTAATCTCAGCTTTTCCTTTATTTTCCTGCTTGTCACACACAGACCCCTGACCTATTCTTAACCCGAGCTTTTTACAGCTTCCTTGTTCCTAACTTCTTCCCATATCCATTTCCTGTCTTTACCATCACCTAGCCAGACTTGATTTGATTCACATGAGCTTTTTTCTCCAGTTCCTGATGTGATATCTCCCAGCACTATCCTTCTTTGCATTGCTTCCCATGCCCACATTCCATCTGAACATCTTCAGAACTTTAGCTTTAGCTCCTCGTATTCCCAAACTCCATAGTTCTTCATACAAATTCACTTAGTATCCTTATTCACTTGCTTTTTGACTATTTGCTACATTCTAGCTGGATGATGAACAGAGTATAAGCATCTTTATTAACAGATTATTGTTTGTCCTTTCAAGACAGGTGGGGAACAACAACTACTTATATTAATTTGTTTCCACCTGCAAAGACTTCATGGAAATGTTAAGTATGTTGGCTGTGTTGGCTGTGGCCCTAGTAGCAGATCCATAGCATCATAGAAAGTGTGGTGGAAATATACCTCAAAATGTCAGATAATTGGTTTCCTGCCTTTCGGCATTCTTGATAAACGCCAATGATCTTGACTCTATAATGCAGAGCTCTCTTAGAAACCTATTCCACTGTTTAACAGGAATCCCCTTTGAAGTTATTTGGAGTTTTATCATTACCGGTTTCCAGAAAAATGGGATTAAGATAAATGAATCCCTAGACTGGCTGTTACTGTAGTCCAGAAAAATGAGCAAGAGTCTTAAGCAGAAAAAATATATATTTTTTGTATGTATTTTTTAATATATATTAAGATTGATGGCTTACATACAATAATCTTTACTTTGAATCAAAGTGAAAGAATCTACAGTTTAAAAAATGCTACCTGTTTAAAATTCTAGGATAACCTTTAATAGTGCTGTTGCTCTTAATATCAGCATAAGGGATTTATATCATTTTTTTCACATTGTTTATAGGTTAAGCATTTTGGAAATGAAGACATTCTTTTTACAAAGTAAATCCGTCACTTTTTAGTGGCTTTTTCTTTGCAACTTATATTTCTACAAATTTCCTTACATTTTATAAGCACATCCAACTTCAAGAGAGTAGGCAAAAATTGGGCCTTTCAGCTATCTGAGACCAGTTCAGACTGGAAATTTGCAGAAAGATATGATTTCCCCGTGAGGGTATTTAAAATTAATCCCTTTCAAACTATGACAGTGTATTTTAATTAAGCTAGCATTAACATTCATGTCAAGGGGAAAGAAAACACTGTAAAGCTCTCTCTCTTGACCTTTCAAATAACAGTTAACCTCAGGTTAAGCAGACACTTTAAACAAGACCGAAATTAGTGGATACCAATTGTGCTGAAAACAAGGAAGAGATTTTGTCTGACTTAAGCTTATTTGCGTTAGAACTTGCTTTGTTGCTTGTCAGAGAGTCTAAACGAAAATGTGTGCCTAAGCCTAGTCTTTACCAGACTGTCTGTCTTTGCCAGGTTCCAAGCCATTGAGTTTGTCAGCTCGTGATTTGCAGGGGGATTGGAAAGAGCCATGGGGCCTGGGGTGTCAGTCTTCTTTATTCTCTTACACGTATAACAAGAAAGTCTAAAAATGGTTGAGCGTGTCTTGTTTTTACCTATTAGTTTTCACACTCACATTGAAAATTTACTTTCATGCTATGACTGTTTCCCTCTTTTCATGCCTCTCAGCAGTCATGCATGCATAGGAGAGGCTCAGTTAACTCCTCCTATGAAATTTTGCCTATTAGCAGCCCAGCCAACAGCTGTTCCCCTGAAAACTAGTGGTCAGACTAAAAATAAGTCATGAATTTCTAGAAAGGAAGGATATGGTATTTGCATCTTGGTACAGTTTTTTTGTCTTTCTTAAGTTATTATGTATTGTATCTAAAATAATTACTCTAAGAAGTTAATATTTGTATTATTTTATCATAAAAGCATGCTGTGGTTTGGAGTATATTTGCTAGATCTCATATTCAGACATGATTTCCTCCTTGTAAAATTTACAGTTGGTGGTAAGATGTCATTTTCAATTTTTTTAATCTGGAATCTCCCAAATATTTTCAGTTACTATCTTTGGATAGGCATCGGCTTCCTTACTTACTTTAAAAGATATTTTATAGGTTTGCCATTACCATGGTGATGACAACCATAACTGAAAAACAACAATGAAGGACACAGGTCTAGATTTAATTCCCGCTATGCCACTCACTGCATAATTCTTCTCCTTTCTCTTTCCTGTCCCATATAGAATCTTATCTATTCAGGATGAAATTTTTTTGTGTGGGATCTGTTTCATATCACATGCTATTAAAGGCCAGGATCAGGTGATTCCTGATCTTGTTTACATCTGTAGGTTCCACTATAAAATAGGTAATAACAACGATAGAAGAAAGATGCACATGCATGATTATAATATCAGATGTATAAATGGAAGAATAAAAATCTCTATTTTAAATTTAAAAATCAATTCTGCATGTGAGTGTGACAAACAATGGGCAAAAACTTGTCATGTTCAAACATTTTTAAACTTTCTTGCTAAGCCTGTAGGAGAGCAAAAGCTAAATTAAGGTATTTTCCCTTGGTTGAAGAGTAATCTTTGATCTCCAGGCTGGTCATATCAATTTCCTCAGGAATTAAAAAAAAGAAAGGGGGGGAGATTTCAGGTGACAGATAAACATTTGACACAAGCAACCTGGTGAGGACTAGTCTTGTTGTAAAGGGAAATGAGCTCAGAGACAAGTTCTGGCCTAAAAATTAGCCTAAAGAGATATTACATCTAAAAAGCAAAAAATATATTGGTATGCATGTATACTTGTTTGAAAAAGCCTTTCCCAATATTCTTACACATTTTTAAAACTGTAATAGCAACTTCAAAAGTAGACCAAATAAAAGAAAAAAAAAATCAAACATAAAATCTCAGGGATTCTAAAGACTTTCTGTACTAGAACACAAAAAGACAAGACAAACATTTATAACTCCTGTTACATATCTATATATGCATTAACTGAAGAAGCAGCTGAAAGCATTCCCTGAGGAAATAAGTCAACGGAGAACTGTCAGGCAGTAAGAGTTAGATTCAGTCACTCTCTGTAAGGCATATTCTCAATGTTTAAAAAAATTTAGGGAAAAGAGAGTTCTTTCCTTAAAACTGATGTAACTTATAAGTACAGAAAACAAAAAAAAGAGGTTCCAAATATGTATCACTGCATAAGAAATAGAAGAACTTGGAGCAAAGAAAAGAAACTTCACATTAAGCAAGGACCATTATCCCGATAGTCCAATAGACTGAAAGAATCCATAAAAATCACTACCATTTTGCAAGAAGATGCTATCACTACTTCTAGGGGTCAGTAGGTTAGATAAAATCCTGCATAGACCAGACTGAAGGATGTTGCAGCTCTATAAACTAATCCTTAAGGAATTTTGAAATGTTAGTTTAGACCAATTTCTGATATCATTCAACAACTACAGTAAAACAGACTGAAATTTAATTTGAATTTAGATTTTATCACCTGTCCTTAACCTCAAATCCATTTCTCCACTGATTCACTTCAAGAAATTGGCAGGAAGACAATTTTAGGAATTCTACAATTCAATACTGACAATTGATTGTGATAAATGCGTAACTAAGAGGATTGACTTTACATCTCAGAACAGGTCTAGTATTTGCCTAATGGGAGCACAGTAGATGGAGTACATGGATTCAGACTGGTATTTGAAATCTTTAATTGAAATGTAAATGGGACATGGTGGAAAGCTAATATTTTTTCTGTCTTGCCTCAGACAAAACAGGATCAATGATTTATCACCAAAACCAAAATGTTTTTCTATCTTATTGAGAGATCAGATGAACTGGACAGTCCAAAACAAAGTAATCCAGAATGGAGCTTTAGTTATATATCATATTTGCAAAAAAATGAAAGCCTTTTCTTCTTTTTTTCCTTTTTCTTTGAAGCAATTCAAACCATGATTCAAAGCTGGAACACAAACAAAAGAATGGAGAAAGGATACAAATGTTGAAGGGTATCTTGACTGAAACACCTTTTCTGCTTTGAATATTTTGGAATCCAATTGCATTAACTCAAAGCTATCTGCTTTGTGTTCAGAAGGACTCCAGAATTAAGTAGAATCCTGTTTCCTTCATCCTTATAAAGCCTTATCAATGCATTTGTTAGAATTCTTTCTGAATAGCCAAACTTGTAAGTGATCTATGTAGAGAGATATACATACATGAACTTAACTCCAGTTATGTTGAACAAAAACTGGATTATGTATTAAAAGATCTCAAGCTCCTATGGCAAGTTTTGTTTCCGAGCACCTGAAAAACAACATTTAAAGGATAAAAACTCAAGTAACAGTTTCATCTGTACTACTAGCATTTATTGATACTCTGCATCAACATTGTTTGTCTTCATTGACTGTACTTACTGGACCTCTCTATCTGTTGATCATACTGATTTTAGTCACTCAGCCTACATGTATCTACATGAAGACACCTAAATCTAGAATGCCCAAGCCTCAAACTGAATCTCAGCTTAAGGCTCAATTTTTTTACCTAAATATATATATCTAGTACCATTTGGGAAACTCTGAGATATCTGAGACCTCTGCATGGGCTGGCAGCTATCACACATGACCAGCCCTCTTCTGTGGTGAAAGCTTCAGTCTGGATCATATTCTCGGGAGAATATGAAATTTCACTTGTCATCTGAACTAATACCATAATACATGACTCGAAGGGAACCTATGTATTTAAGATACCCAAAATGCAACTGTAGTTACAGTGAGCCTTAATTTTGAACTAATGGATCAAACAACAATTTAGGTAGGTAAGTCTGTTTGTGAAACTAAAATAACCTCTGAAAAATCCTAATGCAATGGAACAAATACAATGACTAAGTTACTCTGAAAAACAAAGAATGTCTATAACTTAATTGCATTCCTTTAAAATACAGAGTTGGTTGCACAGGAAACGAGAAGATAAACCCTGTCAGTCCTATGTCCTCTCTTAATTTATTATAACAATGCTCAGATTTTAGTTTGTTCTCAAAGATGTAGTTGCAAATGTTTTAAATATTTCACTTAGGATTCATTCACTTTTTTATTATTATTTTTTGGAAACAGAAGAAAGTGTTTTGTTTTTCTTTGGATTCTTTTTGAAAATGGAGAATGTCAGTGGAAGCTTGTGGAAAATACCTGTTGGCAATGTTTTAGTCATCTTCCCTGGCAATGTTGCTTTCCATGACAGAAGCATGAGAAAATAAGATGAGAAGACATTTTTAATATGGCTTTGTTCCACAGTCACTTCCTCAAAATAAACACTAATTATTTTTCATGAATTTTATCTCCTCTTCATATTAAATCAGTTTCTAAGTATAATTCAGAGAAATTCTAGACACTAATGCTCAGGTTAGTGACCACTTTAAAGTATCATGGTGCAGTTGCTATTAAAATGTAATTCAGCCTTTCAACAGACCACTTCTGCCTGACAACTTAATTTTTTTGTTGCTCCCTTGGGTAGCTGCTAGAAACAGTCCCCACTGTAGTTCTGGCCTCTCACTGAAACACAGAAAGGAAAAGCTGAAAAATGAGCAAAGAGAACAGCTTGCTGATGAAGTTGAATGAAGAGTTAGTAATGATATTGATGACATTACTAATTACTTAGCAGACAGAATTGAAAATGAGAATTCATTTGTCATCATGATATCATCAATCAGCTTTCTATCGCCTTGGGCAATGAGTTTGTGCTTGCTTGGTGCAGTATAAACTTTGCTATAAAACTCATTTTATTTTATATATTTCACTTCTTAATCTTTCTCTCTTAAAGTTTTACTCTTCTAGGTATTGTATTGTGTTTTTATGAGGGTCCTGTTTCAAAGGTTTTGTGTTTTACGCCAAAATCAGATAATGAGTTTAAAGACAAAATAACCTCTGCCTCCTAAAACAAGGACATGTTGAACACATTATTGTAAAAGGATCCTAGCCAAAAGTCACACCCATCCCTGATGCAAAGGGAAGTGCACAGCAAGCATATTCAAATGTTGTGCTTAAAAGTTTGATAGATTTTTAGACTGATATTGTAATTAAAAATTTATTGTCAAGATATGCAAGTTCCTCTAATTCTGGGATGAGGGGTCAAAAGTCATAGTTCCTGAGTATCTGAGTAGAAACAATCTCTTTGGCACTGATTTAACAAAACCAGTCGTTTCAAACAATTCAATATTCCTAATCCGTAGACCTGTGAACCAGTACTGCAATCTCAGGAGCCTGGAGGCTCTACAATCTCTTCCAAGCAGCTGAGATTCCTGGCTGCGTTATCTTGTCAGAGTGGGAACTGGCCAGACTTCACTAGCCATGCACTGCAAGGCTTTCCTCTGTCCTGTCCAATTTGGCATCTCCGTCTTTTTCATCTTTTTTCTGAGTTCTTGAATTCCTGCCTCTGATTTCACAGGGCTGCTCTCCATATTTGTGGAGATACACTGTGATCATTGGTGTTTTGCTCTGAAGCAAGTACAGAGAATTTCTGCTCAGTCATGACCAGACTGCTAATTGTCCCCATGGCAACCCCCAGAGCCCTCTCACCTCACCTGCCCTCTTTAATGGCAGTGGGGATTAACCTGAGAGCCACCTTGGGTCCTGAACAAATGAACTTATTGTCCCGGTAGCGGTCTGTTAACCAACTGCAACCAGCCAATGAACTACTGACCTGAATCAGCAAGTGCATTGTCTTTTAATATGCCTGCACTACTATGGTCTAGTAATATATGCATCTTGGAAGTATCCTAGAACTCATTAAACAACCTAATGGATCATCTGACAGTTGGAAAGGTATCCTGTGTGAACGAATGTTAAAGCAAATGTGTTAATTTGAGACTATATTATTATGCCATCTCATTTGCACTGTTTTCTATCATTTTGATTAATGCCTAGGTTGTGACTAACACATAGATGGAATGAACAATAACATGCATAAACCCAAGACCTGTGGATGCTCTTACCCTCCTTCTACTTTGCTGGCCTGCAGAAAGAAAACATGTAAAAAGTAGAGGAAAAAAATAAGTGCTAATATTGTTTTTCAGCATTAAATACAGATTAAATACAGATTAAATACATTTTCTCTATGTAGCACTTTTTCTATAAGCTGGGAATTTAGCAGGTTTATTTAGTCAAATATTTATCACAACCAACAAAATGCAATTTATATTAATTTTAGTTAAAAGTGAAGAAAACCTTTGAAAATATAGTAATATGTATAAACACTCTCTTATTAAGTACATTTAGGAGTATTCAGGTGTTCCACTCCAGTGAGCTTATAATTGTGCCTTGCATTACATGAAAGTCATTAATTTCACCAGGACTCTTTGAAGTCTATATGCAGCTTGTCAGAAAATCTCCAATGAACTGACTTTCATTTGTCTTATTTGCACTGCTTCACATTAACTGACATTTGACAGAAGTTGATGCTCTTTTTATTTCTTCTTTTTACCAATATGGGACAGATTAAAAAAGTAAATATTGAAATAATGATTTTTTTTTAAAATGAATAGTTACTAGGAAAGTGAGAATAGTTTTACATATATAAGGCTATATTGCAGAGCAGAATTCTTAAAACATGCCACACTTGTATGACCTCTAATTCTTGTGAAAACTAAAGAGATTTAAGTGGATTTTCTCTCTTTCTTCAGCAGTCTGAATACTTACAATAATTGCCCTGTGTAAAGGTCAGAATATATTACTGTATCTCCTCTGAAATTCTGAGCTCAGGAAGATCTTGCAGAATAAAATAGAAGATGGTAGCCTAAATCTCATTAGAAATATATTTGAACATTTCTTTCACAGATTCTATGGAAGACGTGCATCGTAAAGTGACAAATGCATGGTTGTTAATCTGAACTGCAGTTTTAGCCAGTTATCTTTGAGGCTGTTTGCATGCTGCCTTATCTGCACGTTGCCTTGCTCTGCATAGTGGCAGTAGAACAAACACACACAGTTCGACACACCAGATCTGACTATCCTGTACAACTACTTCCAACTGCAATGACAAGCTGTTTCAGAGGAAAGTAAGAAACCTGTATAATGCATGTGAAGCAATCATTCTCATGTGATAGAATGTTTTAAAATTTAGATCAATTTTTCTGAAGAAAAAGACTGTGTTTTTTCTTCTTGTATTAGGCCAATGAAGGGTACGTGCTAATTTCACTGGAGAGCAGATTATATTTGTCATTGGACCAATATGTGTAGTCAGCTTAATCTGGTAACTAGTTATTATCTATTACCCAAAAGTACCCAAAATGGCCTACCTTGTATGTAACGGAAGATTTCGATCACAACAGATTTCATCCAGGATAGCTAAGACCGTTGGCCTTGATAAAGGACCCTGTTGATAGAATTCATTAGGTAGTAAAAATGGACCAGAAAAGGAGAAAATTTATGACCCATTTTTTGTTGTTGTTGTTTTTGTGTTTTTTTAATCTATTGCCCATGTTCAGTCATGGCATTGTATTGGGAACAGCTTATTTTTGCTAAATTTGTTCCTACTTTTTAAACAGAGGTGACTAAACTTGCTCCTTGAAAATACTTTATTTGCTTTTCTCCCTGTTCTTATTATCTACTCTTTTTCTCCTGAACAGAAGAACTGGTACTCTAAAAGAGCTGTTGATTAATCTAATGACATTTAATGGGATAAATGGGCTGAATGGAAAGCAGAAGGAGGGGCCTTTGATCTTTTCAAGTTATTAGACTAAATGATAGTGGAAATTTCTTTCTCAATATATGTAAGAAGTCTGCTTTGGCCTCTTAAGTCTTTAAAATCATCAGTTATTCAAAGACACCTCCCAAGCTTTTAACCTTGACTTAATTAAAATATATATTATACCAATTGACTTCCATTATTTCAGCATCAGAGTCTCTTATCATGCTGTCATTATCTTGGGTAAATGGGTTTGTTTTACATAATGTGGAGTAATTATGGAAGTGTCCATTAAAAACATATCTCTTTAAATTATTTTAGCCATAGGTAAAAATGAAGGGTGTTTTTTTAATATGTATATTCCAATCAACCTTTGTATAATTAAGGATATTTTGAGTTGGAAAAATTATTCTTTCCATATGCTTAAAATAAAATTGAAAATATATTGTAATTACTAATGAAATACCAGTATCTGTTTCAACAGTGTTCTTTTCTGGAAAGCAGGAGCATTTCAAAATTAAGACAAGTATGAAAAAGACCTCCAAAAAAGGTGTTTTGCCCTAAGCAATCCTCAATAGATCTTCTTAATAGATTTTTAATTATTAGATGTCATCTAACAGGCCCACAGCAATGGACTTTTTTATTTTCTACTTTATACATATTTATTTGAGAGTTTTCTTCTTTGAAAACAATATTTTTTTTCACTTTACAAAGGTATTGTTTCATCTGTCAAAAGATTCTCTAAGGCTTTAATTTTTCACTTCATCCTATATTTTAAACATATCTCTCTTTTTTCCTCTTCTTGTCTTCACATCCACAGCCTTTCTAGCCCACCAAATATTTCTTATTCAGCAGTAACAGAACAACTTCTATCTCCAGCAGGATAGTGAGTCTAGCAGTCATTGGTTAGTTTTTCAAAGAAAACATCTTTGAGCATCTGTACTGATTCTCAGGCTTGGAATGATCTTTGTGCAAAAGTACCACCTTTAAATCTTCTTCAGCTCCAGCCTTACGATTATTTTCTATGATGCCTATGGAAAATTTGACAGCAGGCTGACAATCTGTTCTTGCCATTGTTTGTTGATGCAACAGTTGATCAATATCCTCTCATCATTTCTACAGGGATATACAGATATTGGGCAAGAATTTGCTTGGCTTCACCTCTGTGCCTAGATTGTAAACTATTTGCATATGGGACCATCTTTTTTTTTAGTGATTTAACACTGTCTGGCACAATGGAGTCCTTATTTTCTGAAAGTGCTATTACCACAACAGTAGCACAGGGTAACAGAATGACTGAATTATCATAAAGAAGAAAAACTGCAAATACAGCTTGGCAGTAGTATTATTAGAAATAGAAAGGAAATAAGATTTTTCCTCCTGGAGTTTTGACTTCTGCTATTCATAACCATTTTGACTGCAGATTCGGCATCTGTACCATGGTGGTACATGTTCTTCAGTAAATTATATTCCTACTGCAAAATGTGTTCTACACACTATGTTCTCCTATAAATTAGTCTTGTGTAGGTACTGTTGTTTTGACTGCATTGAACTGACATACATTATATTGACCAAAAAATAAATATAATCACTTCAGTGTTCAGACTAATAAAAATATTGAAATTAAGGTGATGCGCTGAGGATTATTGAAAATATTCAACACAGTCTGTGTTGTATTCCCTCATATTTTTTCCAGTGCTACAGCTAAACTCATGACTCTCTTTATACCTGCTGCAATGGTGTTCTTTGCAAAAAAGAAAATTAAGTCAGGTACTCTTCTGAATTTCACAGAATGTTTTCATCACTCCTTACCCTACTAGTGAGTGGAGGACTTCATAAGTCCATTCTTACAAAACTGGTGGAAACTTCTGGCACTTCCCCACTGTCTTGTTGCATGTTAAGGACAACCTAACTGATGTTTGTTGCTAGAAAATATTTTTCAGAAACCAGCTACCTCTCAAACCAGACTAAACAACTCAGGGGAGCAGCACCTTGATATACTTCTTCAATATTCTTCCTCTATGGGCCAATGTAAAACTAGAAACAGTGCCATTTTTCAGTACTGCTTTCTTCCTGGAAATGAAATGCTTGCAGTTTGCCAGATTCTCCAAAGATCATTTAACACTAGGCAAACATCAAGGTAAAATCAAGCATAACAATACAGTGATTAATCAAACAGTTGCTAGGTTTTGAGACAGCTTTACAGAAATAAAAGAAAGCTTGGCCCAAATGACCTACTCTTAATTCAGCTCCACACATTTTTCAATCCTGTTTAAGGTGACAGGATACTCATACAGACAATCCACAGATCAAACCATGTTCCCAAGTGTTTGACTTCATCAGATGAGACCTTGATCTCAGGAAAAGACTATCCTGACACAGCCATTTTCTGGCTTTTCTGAAAGCATGTATGTCAAGGTACATCTTTAAACACACTGATATCCTACCTATGGGTGTTGTTTAGGGGAGTCATCTCCTGGCCAGACAACAACAACAACAAAACTCTCTAATGACTAAATAGCCAGTATTTTGATGGTATGTCAATCTATTGGTTTACCAATTGATCCCATTAACCAAACAACTGGTTAATAGAAATGCCCTCTGCAGACTGGTGAAGCAGGCTTTCAATCTCTGTAAATAATTTCTTGCATTGTGAAAATTATATTTCATATAATTAAATCTGTGAGTAAGCATCTGCTCCTCCATGCAAACACAGAAGAGATCACTGCCTAAGCTAAAGCCTCAGGATAGCATCCAGTCTTTAGAGTGAAAGGGGGCTACTGTGAATTACCCCTAAGACGAATTATTTATCTGTTTTGTTTGTTCACCATGTACTATGTATAATGGTCCTTTGAGGAGCCTGCAGCTATGCGGGAAGGATAAAATGGCTGTCTGTTTGCCTTGTCCTGACAGCTGCACCGCAGCCTTTGGGGAACCCTCAGGAGGCGGAGGGAGGTTGCTCTCTGCTTGGATGTGACAAGTAAAACCAGGGAGAGGGCTAGGAGAAGAGAGGGAGAAACTTCTATAGCACAGTTTGCGGCAGGCAGATGGAGCCAGACATGCAGCAGGGGAAATGCTGTAACACTGAAATTTAAGCGACTCCTGAGTGTAGGAAGTGGATAGTCAGGTCTCATATGTAAAGGAATAGAAAGAAAAAAAAAATGGGATCTGCTGGGGAATGTATAGAGCTTGCTGCATGTGTTTTGGAAACCCAGGCTTTGCAAACCAGAACCTCTTTTCAAACACTGCTGCTTTCTTGGGAATGAAGTACCTGTAGTGCCATACATCCTGAATATTATTTAACGTTAGTCAGACATTAAGGTAGACAAACATCTGGATTGCTGCAGCCCAGAAGGCTGCTAAAGGATGCTTGTCTGAGTATAAGCTGGGAAGGAACTGTCTACTCTGCCAGGACCCAGCGGCCAGGATATTGCTTATAAACTTGTTTTAGTCCATTATGTTTTACCCAGCAGAGCCATGTTGTCTTCACTTTAAAAGCATATTGTTTTTGCTCTTATTATAATGAAAACTCTTTACAGAGTGCAAGCCCTTTCTGTTCTTAATTTGTTCGTTTAAGGAAAAGATGCAAGAAGATCCACCTCCAAGTTCTGACCAGGGTTCCACTGCTACCTGTAAGACCCCTGTGTTGGGACACAGGACCTTGGATGGGCACCTTAGAAACCAACCTTCATCAGAAGGTTGCCTTGTAACAGCCTCCAGGTTTGCCAATTGCTCGCACTCACAAATAATATCCACTAGTCAGATTTTTTCACTACGCTAAGACTAAAGAAGAAATCTACTATCTCAGGACTTCATTCTAAATATTGAATTTCTTAATGTTGACAAGTCTGTTTGATATTTATAGAATACTAAGAGATCTAAATGAGTGCTGGGACATTTTGAAGCAGAGCTGAGGTTGTTGCCATATGATTCTTATCAGTTCTAATACTTCATGAGTAAATCCTCTGATCTGCTTTGAAAAAAGCTCAGCATATCTGCTTTAAAATCTGCCATACTGTTTTATGCTCGAAGAGGATATGCCCATAAGAGAGATGTCCTGACATTCTCCTGGAGTTCTTCTCTGGGAGCAATCTACTCCACATTAGTCCAACAGCTGCAGTTCCACATTGTTTTATTTCTTCCACTTTCATTCTTTCCTGTCTCTCTGTAGGCATTAAAGTCCTTCTAGCTTCCTTACATAGCCCTTATGACTCTTTACCAGTCTCACCTATGACAAGTATGTGATCTTGTGGTGAAATATCTTCTTTGATATGTGAGGTAGGGCAAAGAGGGCAATAAAGAGTGCAAAGTGACAGCTTTTCTTGTCCTGTTCTCAGCTTTTATTTCAAAGGGAATATAAATCACTCTCTCACACAGAGATCAGAAGAAACATTGATTATTTCAGTAGCCCAGCCTGTCATCAAGAAGATATGGCTACAATAACCCGTGTCTCAGAGTATCGTAAGAGTTTTATCCATTCTTGAATTCTAAAATATGCCACACCAAGTAGATAGTTCCAGTAACCACCAATTTCTGGAGATTACTGTGCTTCAATCATTATTTAAAAGGTAGTCTACATTTTCAGGTTATGAATGGGTTATATACAACTCAAGAACAGCTTACTGGTACACTTTCCAGAGCATGCTCATTTCACAGTAGGCCAAATGCGACGTTCTGGCTCTCTTTGTACGTTCAGAAGAACCCATTCTGTCTTTGTCATTTTCAACATTCTCCAGTTTATAGATCTGAAATAGTTTCCAGTGAAGATGTACGACCCTTGAATAGCAAACATAAGCCCAATGACAAGCTCGCTTTCGTGATCATCTTTCTTCACATCTTAGGAACAGTCTGCTACCATGTTATGTGTATCTCAGGAAATAAACTGGGTCAGGGAACATTCCTTGGTATTGGACCTCAATCATACACACTGAATTTTCCCTGCTTGTGCCAGGTAGCAGTTCTCCAAACAATCCCCAGGCATGGTTCAGGAGCCAGAACCTTCAGAAACTACTCTTAACAGGCAGTTTGCATGTAGTCTCCTTGTTTTTTGAGATTGAGAGAATATATTAGCATAGACACATGCCGTTCTCTGCCAGTTGGTCGCAGTGCCCAGAAATGTTTCCACACATAGTTAATCTACTCACATAGCTTAAGGATCTGAAGGCCATACATTGAAATTAATTATAGCAGTATAGCTAGCTTGTTGGGTTTTCCTCTTTCCCTCCCTCTCTCCCTCCCTTCCTTCCCTCCTTCCTTCCTTTTCTTTCTTTCTCTCTTTCTTTCCCTCTCTTCCTTCCTACCTTCCTTCCTTCCTTTCTTCTGCTTTTGATTGTATGAGAAAAAGGTTTTAGTTGTATACCTCTTTGGTTTCTTGTTGTAATCTTTATTTCAATTTTCATTTCATGTTCATAATAGTGAATTCAGACTGAAGATATTCATCTGATTAGGCCCCTACCTGGTTTATAATTATAACTTCATAATATGAGGCTTCTAAAGGCTTGTAATAAATATTTTTACCTTAAATCTACAAATTAATAACTTAAAACATTTATCAGGGATTCAACTTAAGAAACACAGATGATTTGCACATATTTTCCTCTCAGAAAAGCAGGAGGCCTTTAGAGAAAGCTGCAAACAATTTCTTCAGGCTGCTTGAAAATGTTGTTACACAGAAGAAACTATCGAGAACGTTTTAAATTCTGCAGGTTTGATTAAAGAAGGCATTTCTGAGCCTTTCTACAGCATCAACCATACTCCTGACAAGAACAGAACAAATGCTTAATTTCAAATGAAGTAAACATATTCCAACTGTGATTTGAATAGTAAAAAGTGGAAAATATATTTCTGCTCAATATTTGCTACCATGAATGTTTCCTGCATGTGAAGCACAACTCACTTCACCCCTAAACAAAATGGACAGCAGTCCATCTCTGATGAAAGAATAGTTAGGGCTCTGATTCCCCATCTCTAGTGGGATTTTGTTGCATCTATGTAGCAGATATGAATTACATAAAGCCCACTGACGTAGTCAAGATATCTGGTAAAATTTTAGACCTCTAATGTAAGAGTCTAGTGGATATAATTCATGCATTTTTTTTGTTCTTTCACTAAGAGAGAACACCACCACTAGAGCCTCATCAATTTCTTGAAGGATTACTTGTACTCTTTTCAAAAGCATTTCTGAACTTGTTTAGTGTCTAGTTAAATCTAGAGGACAGCAAAGAAAATCTTAGCTGATACAGCTTGCATATAGATGGGCAAAAGAGAGAAAGGTAGCAATAAAAATATGTCCAAGGTCAGATATATTCAATTTATCTGTTGGAAGACCATCATTATATAAACTTTCATGTAGTGCATTCCTAACATATGTCTTATGTTAGGAGGGCTTTATTTTTCTGTGGAATTACTGCTGACTTACTCTAAATAAGATGAGAAAAAGGTTTATTCGACTAAGAACTACTAATTTATACAATTCAGTATAAATAGTGATATCCCGAGCACTCCATCATGTAGGATGAGCAATAGTTTCACAATTGAATGACTCTCTTTATCCTTACTATAACTTTCCTAAACATAAGAAGAAATGAACCAAGATTTTTTTTCCATTGCTTTTTAGTTAAATCATTAATTTAGAATTTTGAAAAAGCACATTTAGAAGATCAATGCCTTGATACTGCTCTCTCACATCTCGTTTGAGTGCCCTAACTGTTGGTCATTTCACACATATTGTTGCTGGGTTTTTTTCATTTTTAAGACTAATTCACTTTATATATCTCTATGAATGTGATGTAGAAGTTACAGTGCAATTGTCAAAGAAGGGAGGATAAGAAAGAGAAAAGCTAAATGGAATGAGCAACAGTCTGTTTCATCATTAGTCATTATGAAAAATAAGAATTTTGTATTGCCTGCGTAGACTCCTCTTTTTTCTTTCTTTCTTTTTTTTTTTTTTTTTTTGGCAAGATGTCAATGTAAAAAATTGAGCATGCTGACTATTGTTTAATTTACAAAGAAAGGGTGCACAGTGAAGGTACAGTACATCAACAGTTCCTCTGCTGGAAAAATAAAAACAATAATAAAATGAAAAAAAAAGTTTTGTTTATTTAAGCACTCCCTTTAGGGCAACAATAGACTCTGACAGAGTAGGATATTTTCTGATTGATGGTATCTATAAAACAGCTGTTTGAACCACTCTTTGTACATTTATGTCCCATTATCTGTAAGATATTTCTGGTCTACTCAGAAATTTTTTTTTCAAGGACATCCTGCAAAAAGTAATTAAGGTACCCTATGTAATGTTGGCTCTGGTCTAGCGTTTCTATTAAACTCAGAAGTAAAGAATCAAAAGTACCTCCACAACTATCCTGAACTGATTGCTATGGCCTATGCTCTACTTGGCAGATGCAGAGAATGGTAAGGGCGGAGTTTCCCCATGTCTTCAACCCCTGCAAAATTATATCTGGGACCTAATAGTTATTGGGTTGCTGCAGGGGTACTTTCTAATACTGTTTCAGAGATACAGTGAAGAGGGAGAGCCTCAATGCATCCCTTCTTCCATCCCCACACTGAGTGGCAGGGCAAGCCATGAGGTGGGTAACATGTTGCAATGTTCCTGGAGGGACTGAGCTATGTACACTCGTCAGATCCCAAAAGGAGTTTTCACAAGATTGCCATGGGGCTCCAGATGCAAATCCCATTCCGAACCTCTCAGAAAATAATCATATCTTTACTAAAATTCTATCAATCTTCTATTTTCTTGCTTTCTTTGCTTTCCAAATAGCTAAACTGGCATCCTATATACTGATGGCCTTATCTTGAATGTATCTTAATACAAACAGAAAAACAGCCAGCCAGACTCGGGGCCAGAGCAGATAAAGAATGCAAAGCTGAGACAACTTAGAGAAGGTCAGGAAGTTATAAGGAATTTGAGGGAGAGTTCAAGAACTGAAAGCAAATAAATGTTTGGAATTAAGAGGGAAAGAAAGAGTGACTTCTAAAGAATTCTACTAGAGATCCTAGCCCTAAGATCATAATCTATAGAGATCATAGTCACTTCATTAATCTTTTTTACTTGTTTTTAGAGAAACATATTTTTACTATTTTTATTAACATATTTCATTTATTTTCTTGTGGCCTCAGATTAGGGAATAGAATCTGATGAAATTTATATTTTTGATGTAGCATTTTTTTTTTATATATATGATTCAATTTATGGAAGCAGTAGAGAAAAGCAGTAAGACCTATATGTCCAAGAAAGCCACACATACACCCATATAAGTAAAAATTGTGTACGCTGTCACAAATTTTTAGTCTGAATTTACTCATTTGATTATCCTGAGGCGTAAGTTAATGTTACTTAATTAAATCACTTGTTTCTCTCACAAACACAACAGCATATCTAAAGGCCATATAAAGCAGTATGACTGACGTATCTTTCAGAGTGCACTGAAATTTCCATATTTTCTATAGGTAATCAAAATAAATATTTATCATGGAAATAATAAGCTTTTTTAAATATAGTTCCAATTAGCTGAAATAAATAAATACACAACCATAAAGAAAAATAGCTATTTTCAGGCTTATTGTCCTCACGATGGAAGCACTGGGCCAAATCCTGCAACTCATCTCATGTTATTTCAGATCCTTGAATGTGCCTAACACAGACATCTGACCCTGTATTATTGTTTTTTTTAGAATGATGACATTTAGCTTCAAGGAAACAAAAATCTTCCCACTTGCTATTCACAAAGGCAAGAACTCTAGTCAGTATTGAGTCATCTCCAAGCTCACTTTTTCTCCTGCTACTGATGCTAAATAAGTGCAAGGGCCTCTGAGATGGATTGGTGATATTGCCGCTAGCAATTGCAACCAAACCCTCCAGGGTGCAAGCTTATGGCAGTATCCCCTAGCCTTCTTGTGCAGATGAATTTGCAAATGTTTTCACCTTGACCAAACATGTCAAGCTCATAATTTCTGCATGTTTCTCAGTGCTAGAGTGCAGTGTCTAGCTACCAGCTGTGGGAATTGTCTCCATCTCAGACCTTTCTTGTTTTATCAGCATTCACATCTGCCACTTCTCTCATATCACATGCCAAATATGATGTAAGAGCTAGGAAAGATCCAACTTCTAAAGAAGTTTCTTTTGCTGCAGAAGTTCTGTGATGAAAAAGAAAGCAGCAAAAGTGAAAAGTCAACTTTCAAACTATGTGTGGTTTTTAATATATACATTTTAATGGAGAAGGTAAAAAGGGAAAGGAAAATTCACAAGATGGAAGTTCAAGACAAGTGTGTGTTAGACAAAGGATAAAATTGGTACCAGTGATAAAACTTGTAATGATTTAATGTAGTTGACTTCAACCCTATTCATTATCATTTATGTATGTAATTAATACCAAGAGTATATCAAGACTTTTATTAAATATTACATCTAAAAATGTATCATTATCTGCAAATGAAGACGAAAGGTCCCTGCTCACCCCAAAAAACAGCAAATATTTTCAACCAAAGACTCGTGATCACAAAATTTGGTACTATGTAAGCAGAGTGAACGCTAATTTTAGAGGCCATATAAAATGTAAGTATAGATGAGAGCAGTGGTGGAAAAAAATACCAACACAAGAAAAGGCTATAAAACAGCCGTTGTTTAGCTAATCTGTATCTTGGTTTCTCAGCTCAGTCAGGGATGATTTTCTTCTCATGTTTGACTAGCAAACAAAATGAAGATGATACTGTGTCCCGGTTATGTCTTCTTTTTTCTCAAAAATGGATGTGAAAGTAGTCAATAAAAGAAAAAAAGAGTATAAATATTAACATTTTATGTATAGGTAATGTATTTATAACATTCAGGGTGAAAGACTTTCTGTCTTACATCCTGTAACCGTGTCCCTGAAAACAGCTAAAAAACTAGTAAGTTGGGCATATTATAGGGTTTTCCCAGACACCTAAATAAAGGAACAGCCACCACCTTGGTCTTCCAAACACCCATACTTGAAGAAATGCCAAGAGATGAATTAGGGTACTGCTGAATCATATTTCAAAGCTCTGTGTCTATGGTGCATGTCTGTTTCCAACCTTATATGTGGATGACTTAAATCCGCGGTTTGCAGAA